>NC_045452.1:37480917-37580410 GCF_002776525.5 Piliocolobus tephrosceles
CGCCTCCATCTGTGGTCCCTGCAGTGGACAGTCTGTGTCACGCCTCCGTCCGTGGTCCCTGCAGTGGACAGCCTGTGTCACGCTTCTATCCATGGTTTTTGCAGTGGACAGTCTGTGTCATGCCTCCGTCCATGTCTTCCAGCAACACCACCTCACTCTGCTTTGCACAATCACTCCACCTCCCCACAAGCCCTGCCCCCACTTTGTATGCACACAGCACACACCTGTGCCCATGCAAACATCCGCTTTCACACATGTCCACTCGCCGAGGTGAACAGGCACACTTAGGCACAAACGCACTCACATTGGGTACACGCAGTTCCAGAGGGGCAAGACTGACCTCCTGCTCAGGAACGGACCCCTGACTGAGGGCGGGGTCACTCAGACACTTTGCCCCTCGGGCCCCAGGGATTGCTTTAACTGTGAATCCCTGTGAGATCCCTTCCTGCCACGCATTCCTGCTGATGGGAAACAAAGCAAAGTCTTTGAGGGCTTCTGGATGAGGAAGGAGTTTGTGATAAAACAGCTGTGAGAGAAGTCCCTTGGCCACCTGCCCTCCTTTCTGCATTGGGCATTGTCCTCAATGGACATGAGGACATGATACTTGGAGCCCTGCAGCCATCTTGCCTCCATGGGGCAAGCCAGGAAAACCTCGCGGCTTAACGGCTTCCCTCCAGCCTTTCCAAAGCCTTGCTCTGGCCCCAGAGAGTTACGAATTCTGTCACTTAAGGCCCAGAGCACCCTGCTGCTCCCTTCACTCCATAACCAGAGCCACACAGCTAACAGGCAAAGGGCCAGGAACATAGCTCATGTTTTCTGCTCTCTGTACCTGGTCATTCTGCATAGAATTTGGCTCCAAGGCTTGGCCTGACACCTTCGCACCAAGGTGCCCTAAATGAAACCTTTACTCCTGAGACTTCCTCACCTCTGCATTCCCACGTATCCACAATCTTCTATTTGTAAAATGATTCCCAGTTGTCATGGAGACCAGGGCACCGCAGTGGAGCTGGAATGTTAGGTGGGGTCCAAGGTTCAGTCCTGGGGGTAGGGAGTGGAGCAGGCGGCTTCACTGGGCCCTTTATCTGCCTGATTCTCATCTTTCTTACACAATAGTCTGTTCATTATTCCTTCCCTAAGGGCCGGGGTCACAGGCCCTGTCTTTACAAGTCCTCTCCTTCTGGCTCCTGGGTGTGCCTGAGCTCAAAGGAGCCTCCAAGCAAACTTGGCAGGGGGTGTCCCCCAGGGCAGAGATGGGGCCCTAGCTCAGCACCCCCAGAACTCACAAGGTGGGGGTGGGGGATCCTGCACCTGACCTTCACCTTCGTGTGGATCAGTTCAGAGCAGAAGTTCTATTTCTGGAACTGTCAGACCTGCTGACCTCCAGTCAATGGCGGAGGCAGGAAGGCAGGCAGAAATACAGGACGCAGCTCTTGTTACACCTCCCGCACAGACCAGCCTAGTTTTGGCTCCACACAGCCACTCACAATTTCACTCAATACGTGTTTCTGAGCATCTTCTATGTGCCTTTTCTCTATCATCAGGTGGGGGCCCCTGCGGTGGGCCGAATAGAATCCCCAGAGCTTCGGCAGAGATCTTGCAGATGTGATGCAAGTGAGGATCTTGAGAGGGGAGATTCTGCTGGATCAGCTGAGGGGGCTCCAGTGTCCTCCCAGCATCCTTATGAGAGGGAGGCAGGGAGGCGGAGGAGGAGATGCAAGGACGAAGCAGAGGTCGGAGTGATGTGGTCTGCTGCAGGGACCATGAGGCATGCAGGCGGCCTCTGGAAGCTGAAAAGGCAGTAAGGCAGCTTCTGCCTTGAGCCTCCAGAAGAATCCAGCCCTGCTGACACGGGCCCAGGAGCCCCTTCCCCCATCGGGATTACAGACAAGAGCCACCACCCCTGGCCGAGATTCTTAATTACATCTGCGAAGACCCTATTTCCAAACAGGTCACCTTCGCAGGTACCAGGGGGTAGGGCTTGGACACATCTTTTGAGGGGCCACTACTCACTGTAATACACTAAATTCGAGAAATTATGATCAAGACCAACCCCTCATCTTGCAGAAGAGAACAAGACCTGAGAAGGGAGCCATCTGGCCCCAGCCTCACGGTGCTGCCACCACATGCAGGCCAGTGCTGAGCCACAGCAGCTCCCCCAAGCCTGGACCATGAGGCACCTGCTCTCACCCGTCGCCTGGCCTGTTCCAAAGCACTATCTGAGGCTGCCTATTTGCTTTGCTTTTATAACTCTAGAAGAGCTATAAGCAAACATAGCTTTAATCAGCATTTACAGTGTGCAGGAGCATCTTTCCTTTAACTCTGCAAGAGGATTCGTGTCCTGTGGATGCCATAACAAAGTATCACAAACCCAGAAGTCAGGAATCAAGGTGTGGGTAGGGTGAGTTCCTCCTGGAGGCTCCGAAGGCACGTCTCTTCCGGGCGCCCCCTCCAGCTTCTGTTGGTCACTTCCAATCCATCAGGAAGCCAGGGGGCAGAGGGGCAAGAACCTCAGCATCGCAGACCAAGGTCTCTACCCTGGCTCTGCCCCCTTGGCTGTCATGAAGCCTCTTTGCCGCAGGGTCTCCAAAGGCTCTGCCTGCAAAATGTGCACAGAACATCTCCTGTGCATGGCCTCAACCACAGTTCACAGACATAATGTCATTTGCCCTGCATGAGATTAACCCTCAGAAAATAGCAGTTAACATTTCATCCAGAAGGCCAGTGCGGTGGCTCGCGGTGGCTCACACCTGTAATCCTGGCACTTTGGGAGGCTGAGGTGGGCGGGTCACTTGAGGTCAGGAGACCAGCCTGGCCAATATGGTGAAACCCCAACTCTACTAAAAATACAAAAAAAAAAAAAAAATTAGCCAGGCACAGTGGCGTGTGCCTGTAATCCCAGCTACTCAGGAAGCTGAGGCAAGATAATTGCTTGAACCTAGGAGGCAGAGGTTGCAATGAGCTGAGATCCTGCCACTGCACTCCAGTCTGGGCAACAGAGCCAAACTCTTTCTAAAACAAACGAACAAACAAAAAACACATTTCATCCAGGCCTGTAAGTCCTCAGGGCGACCCTCCCTGTGAAGACAAGGTCAAGAACGTCAGATCCTGGAGGCTGCAGGCTGCCCACTTGCAGACCTGGATGCTGAGGAGGAGCACAGGCTCCCAGGGACACTCGGAGGGGATCCTGGAGGGAGTTTTTCTGCAGGATGTGGGTGAGGAGATTCCTCAAAGCCTCCCTACCTTGACTCATGGCATCTGTCCAGGGAGCTGCTATATCCACAGCCAAATAGCAGGGAAGAGGACAGTGTGGGGGCTACATTTCAGCAGCAATGATTTTTTTTTTTTTTTAATTTTTGGTAACAGCTTTATTGAGATATAATTCATCCACCATAGTCACTAGGTAAAGTCTCCAATTCAATGGCTTTTACAATATTCAGTAGTGCAACTATCAACATAGTCAATTTTACTACATTTTTATCACCTCAAAAGAAAGCCCGTAGACTTCAGCTAGCACCCCACAGTTCCTCCATGTCCTGCCAGCCTCTGGCAACCATCAGTCTTCTTTCAGTCTCTACGGATTTGCCTATCCTGGTCATTTTCTATACAAGGAATCATATCATTGGTGATCTTTGTGTCGGCTTCTGTCAATGAGCACAGTGTTTTCAAGGTTCATCGACATTCTAGTGTGTGTCAGTGCTTTGTTCCTGGCTGAGTAATACTCCACTGTATGGATGGGCTGCATTTATGTATCCCTCCTTCAGTTGATGGACACTTAGGTTATTTCTACCTTTTGGCTATTAGGAATAGGACTGCTATGAACATTCACGTGCAAGTTTTTGTGTGGACATATGTTTCCATTTCTCTTGGGTATAAACCCAGGAGTGGAATGGCTGGGTTGTGTGGCAATTCTATGCTTAACTTATTTGAGGAACAGGCACTGCAACCATTTTACATTTTCATGTATAGCATCCAAGGGCTCCAATTTCTCCACATCTTCTCCAGCTCTTAATATCGTCTGACTTTTTGATTATAGACATCCCAGTGGGTGTGAGATGGCATCTCATTGTGGTTTTGATTTGCATTTCCCTAACAACTAACAACTGTGAGTATCTTTTAAGGCGCTTGTTGGCCATTTTTATATCTTACTTGGAGAAAGCTGCAATGATTTTGAAAACAGGTAAACCTGGAGGCAACAGGGTGTGGAGTAACAGCTGAAACCCTGGAGGCAGGAGGCCTGGCTTTCCGTGTTTGTTCCAGCACTTAGCCAGTAGGTGATCTGAGCCAATAATGACTTTCTGAGCTTCCTGGTGAGGAAAGCCAGAAAAATAACACCAAACCCCCTGGAGTGGCGAGGTGAACTTTTCCACTTACTCATAATGTGGGTCTAGTACCTGGCGCCAAAAAGTTGGAATCTAAATAGCTATTGCTGTTTATTGTGAAGCAAATGAGGTTTAGCAGCGTTGGCAGTGACGAGGCTTATGTCCCAGTTTTCAGCAACTGCTCAAGTTGCTTCAGAAAGATCCCAAATCACAGACACCTGCACACACCTTCTGTTGCTGCAAAACAAGTTACTCCCAAACACAGCCGCTTGCAACGCCCATTGATTGACTCACAGTTCTGCAGCCCAGCAGGGCTGGATTCTTCACTCAGGTTCTTTGAGGATAGAATTTGGATGTCGGCCCAGCCGCATTCCTGTTGAGAGGCTCTACAGAGAGTTCAAGATACAGTTTGGGCCTGGGTCCCCACCGAAATCTCATCTTGAATTGTAATCCTCATCATCTCCACGGGTGGAGGGAGGGAGCTCGTGGGAGGTGACTGGATCATGGGGGCGGTTCCCCCCTGCTATTCTCGTGATAGTGAGCTCTCACAAGATCCGAGGGTTGTATACATGTTTGACAGTTTCTCCTTCACACACTCCTGTCTCTCCTGCCGCCTTTTGCTTCCCCTTCCATGATTGTAAGTTTCCTGAGGCCTCCCCAGCCATGTGGAACTGGGAGTCAATTAAGGCTCTTTTTTTTTTTGAGACAGAGTATCACTCTGTCTCCTGGTTTCAAGCGATTCTCCTGCCTCAGCCACCCTAGTAGCTGGGACTACAGGGGGATGCCACCATGCCCAGCTAATTTTTGTATTTTTAGTACAGATGGGGTTTCTCCACGTTGGCCAGGCTGGTCTCAAACTCCCGACCTCATGATCCGCCCGCCTCAGCCTCCCAAAGTTCTGGGATTACAGGTGTGAGCCACCACACCCAGCCCCTGTCCTGTCTTACTAAAGTCCCTTGCCAGAGCTGCTGGCCCTCACCCTGCCCCAGTGCTGGCCCTCGTCCCCCACTCTTCTTCCCTCCTCCTTTTCTTCCTCAACATTCCCAATTCTCTACCACCATTTGTTACATTGATCTGCCCGGAACCTGCTGTGAAGAAAAAGACCTTTCTCTTGTTGGGAGGTGCCCTCTGTTGGAAATCTCTTGGGCGCTAGAGAAGAGGTGTCGGGGGACACACCCTCCCTGGTTGCCTTGACGCAGATACACAGGGAAATACCACCTGGAGATAAAGTGCCTTCTCCTATGGGGTTTAAGGCAAGGACATGACACCTGGACATGGGGCCAGGAGGCTTCCTGGAGAAAGGCAGCGGCCGGGCAGAGGAGGGCAGGGCTTCAGGCCAGGCAGGATGCCCCAGGAGGAGGAGGAGTTGAGTGTGCAAGTCAGACCACGGGAGACGCGAGGGCTGGGATGAGGGTCTGGAGGGGGATCAGAGATGGGGCTGGAGACAGGGTTGCTGCAGGGAAAGGGGCTGAGAGAGGCCAGCCGGAGGGAGGCCTAGAGACCTCGAGCCTCTTAGAGCCCTCCCCAGGGAGAAGGAAAGCAGGGGTCAGGGCTCAGATTCAAGGGAGATTCAGGGCAGAACCCAATGCTTGGTTGGATATGGGGAGGGGCATGAAGAGAAGGAAGGCTACCCCAGACTCAGGCGGACACCAGGGACTCCCAAAGGGGCAGGGACAGCAGAGCCCATGGCATGGGTTGAAGGACAGACGATACGCCCTCCTCATGCTGCCTGTCGCTTTGACACCCACCCTGCACTCACCCACCCACCCAGCCACCCACACACACACACTCCCACTCCGGGCATCCGAAGGGCAGGCCTGGCCTGGAGGAAGGATGGATGGACGCACAGCTCTGGATTTCGGCACTGTGTGGGGGGCCTGAAGTAGCAGGCACGCAATCAGCAGTTCGCTGAGATTTTAGGAAAGAGAAAAACAACTCCACCGGCCCCCGGCTGCTCTTAGGGTGAATTCACATTAAGACCCCAAAGTCTGTAAGATAGGCTCTACCCTCAGCTTAACTGCAGGCGTGGAGGTTCGGAGCCTGGGCTCTGGGTCTGACCGCCCAGGTGGGAACCTAGCCTCCGCTGTGAAACCTCTGCTCTGAGGAAGGTGTGCGGCCTACCTGACCCTTAGTCTCCTCATTGGAGTGCAGCGGTGAGAATTCCGACATCCGGGCCTTGCTTCGTAGGAAAGGGTGAAGACGCAGGTCGAAGCCTGAGGACCAGGCTCAGCTGAAAGCCTTGCTCAAAAAGGCTGGGTAGGATGAGTGTGAGACAGCTCACCGCTCCAGACCCTGTGCATACTCACTCCCCCGTGTGGCCTTCTCAGTGCTGCAGGCAGGCTGGGGTCTGTATTAGTCCGTTTTCACACTGCTGATAAAGACATACCCGAGCCTGGGTAATTGATAAAGAAAACGAGGTTTTGCTGGATGCGGTAGCTCATGCCTGTAATCTCAGCACTTTGGGAGGCCAAGGCGGGAAGATCATTTGAGGTCAGGAGTTCGAGACTAGCCTGGCCAACATAGGGAAACCCTGTCTCTACTAAAAATAATAATAATAATAAATTAGCTAGGCATGGTGGTGGACGCCTTTGTAATCCCAGCTACTCTAGAGGCTGAAGCAGGAGAATTGCTTGAGCCCAGGAGGTGGAGGTTGCAGTGAGTTGAGATTGTGCCATGGCACTCCAGCCTTGGCAACAGATCAAGACTCCATCTCCAAAAAGAAAAAAAAGAAAAAGAAAAAGATAATGGACTCACGGTTCTACATGGCTGCGGAGGCCTCACAATCACGGCAGAAGGTGAAAGGCACTTCTTACATGGTGACGAGAGAGAATGAGAGCCAAGCAAAACCATCAGACCATGAGATGTCATCAAACCATCAGCCCTTGTGAGCCTTATTCACTCCACGAGAACGGTATGGGGGAAACCGCCCCCATGATTCAATTATCTCCCACCAGGTCCCTCCCACAACACAAGGGAATTATGGGAACTACAATTCAAGATGAGATTTGGGTGGGGACAGAGCCAGACTCTATCAGGGGCCTTAGGAGGAAAGAGCTGGTTGATGCCTGCCCTTCTCCCTCAGTGTTTCCTCCACCTTCAGTGAGAATCCCCATCCTTCCCTCGCCTTGTGGGACCATCCTGGCTGACTAATCACATTAACAGGAAACTAATAGGAAAATGCTGAAGACATCTTTGACCAACGGTTAACAGGACTTGAGCTGGTCCTGCCAGCCAGATGTGTGCCAGACTATCCACGTGAAAGTTCACTCAATCCTCCCAGCACTCTTCTGCATCCAGCACTGTCCTCACTCCATCCTGTGGAAAAGACCGAGGCTGGGAGAGGCTTGGCACTGCCAGGTTCCTAAGCCCGGCTACTGTGGGGTGGTTTTGCCCAGGTCCAGCTCCGTGCCCCTGTCCCTGGCCCCTGGCCCCTGGCCCAGCACTCAGGGTGGAGCCTGCAGCCCCTGCATGCAGGTCTGGGTCTCCTGCGGTTCTGTGACCCTCATAGCGCTCCCCTAAGTCCTGGCCAATGGTGTGCAACAGGAGACTTGGCACTGTGAGGAGCATCCCTCCCTGGACCCCTCCCACTGTGTGCAGCTTTGCAGGCGACAGAGCATGCTGTCTGTGTCAGGCAGGGAAGGAACCTCTCTGCTAGTGGGGTATAGTTCAACCTGGGGAATACACTTATCGAGGGAAAATCCAAATTCCAGAGAATTTAAAAATAAATTTAATTATTTTCTAATAACCAAGCATTACTAGGAAGATGCAACATAAGTACTGATGCCAGATAAAATACAAGACTCCCAGCTAAATCTGAATTTCAGCTAATTATAAAAAAAAAATTTAAAGGCTGAGTATGATGGCTCATGTCTATAATCCCAGCACTTCGGGAGGCCAAGGTGGGAGGATCACTTGAGTCCAGGAGGTTGAGACCATCCTGGGCAACATAGTGAGACCCTGTCTCTAGCAGAAAAAAAATATAATAATATATATGTGTGTGTATGTGCATATATATATATGTCTATATGTATATATATGTCTATATATAAAATTCCAGCTAAAACAAATAACTTTTAATATAAACATTCATAAATAATAATGTATAAGTTACAAGTATTCATAGATTATTCATAAACTTTTATTAATGGTATCAGTATATCCCATGCAATATTTGAAATATACCTATGCTAAAATATAATGAATATGTTTAGTAAAAATTTGAAATAAAATTTTAGTAAAGTTGAACTGTTAAACATTGAATTAAATATATAATGAACAACTTTATAGTATAAGTACGTCTCATGCAATAAGTGGGACAGACAGTAACAATGATTTGTCGTTTATGTGAAATTTACAGGTAACTGGGTGTCCTGGAGTCACTTTCGTCCTGTACTTTTATTTGGTGAATCTGGCAGGCAGCTTTCCCTGCCTGATGAAGCTTGGCAGTTGCTGCAGCCCTCTGCCACAAGGTTGGCTGTGTCTTGCGCTGCTGCTGGCAGGTACACACAGGGTGCATGAGGCAAGCCAGCGGCCAGACGCCCTCTGAGTGTGACGGTGAGAGCCCCTGCCTGAGCATTACTCCTGCCCCTTTTAACTCTGCTGGGAGCCGGTTCCTGCCTCCGACGTCAGCCCCACCCGCCTCAGTTCAGCCTTAGCACTCCCGCAGCCCGGGAACCACAGCTGACTCCCTGAGGTCCCTCCCTGCAATACTGCCCACTGCTCACTCTTCAGGGGACAGGGTGGAAGCCCCAAGAGGGATGAAAGACCCCAAGCTCTGGGGTGAAGGTTGAGTTCAGCCTGTGCTGGCCTGACCCAGTCTGACTCAGGACGGCCGCAGCCTGTGGTCGGGAGGCATGCGGGGCTGTGCCCAGAGCAGCGGGTCCATGTCTTTGAAGCACTTCCCTTCTGCACACGTCCAGCACCCTGAAACTGATTCACAGCCAGTCTCAATCTGTTTTCTATCCAAGCACCTTCCTCGTGATGAACACTGGTGTCCTTTAGAAGAGGCCCAAAGCTTAAAGTTGCCTTTGTCAGTTCCCTAAGAACCCACATAAAACTGGCCACGTCCAGGGCCTCTCCTGGCCTCCCCCATACCTCCTGCCTCCACCGCACAAAGCAGGCAGGCTGCAGAGCACCAAGGCCAGCCTGGCCTCCCCATAGAAAGCTCTGCCTCCAGCCAGGTCAAGGCCCTCTTCTCCTCAGCAGAGGCAACCCTAACAGACTCCCTTTCCCAGGAACTGATGGGCAAGTGCCTTAGAGCCCTGCTGTCACAGCCAGGCAGGCTGCTGCGGAGGCTGCAGGAACCAAACAAAATCAGGTCTGTGAAATGCTCGGTGCGGACCCCACAGGGAGTCTGAGGTCTCTATGTGTCATCTCTCCCTCCCTCTGGCTTTCCTCCTTCCTTTCCCTTCCTTCCTCCTCCCTCTTTCCTTCTTCTCCTCTTCCTCCTCTTCTTCTTCATCCTCTTCTTCCTTCCCCCCTCCTTCTTCTTGTTTCTTCTTCCTTGACACCACAACACAAAGCAGAATGAAATTCATGCCATAGAGAAGTGCCAGCAAAATGCTGCCAGACCTGAAGAAACGGGGACTGCTTCTGCCTGGACGGCAGGGCTGGGGCAATTGTTAGAGGAGAGAGCAGGTGGCCTGCCGGGCTGGCAAACGGCAAGAGGGACTTGTAAGCGCAGAGGTGGGAAAGAGCCATGGCAGCCAGGGTGCACCCTCCCCTGCCGGGGTGTCATGGAACCTGAAGGTCAGCTGGAGGATAGGACACTTCAGGACGGTGTTGTGGGTCCCAAGAAATGCTCTGGAGAAGAGGCCGATGGCAGGATGAGGCTGGCAGCAAGGACAGAATGCAGGAGTAGAAAAGATTAGGAGGTGGCAAGGCTGGGCTAAGTGGGCCAAGGGAGGGGCCATGGGAGACTCCAGGGTTCCCAGCGAGGGGGCGGGGCAGGCAGGGGCCTGGCACCTCCAGGGAAGGCAGGAAAGGACCGGCAGGTCTGGGGAAATGGGGGCTGGCGTGGATTGATGGAGGGTCCTGTGTGCTGAGCACTGCAGAGGCATGACTCACCCCTGACCCCCGAGTGGCAGACTGGGACTCAGGCCCAGGTCTCACTGACACCGAGGCCTTGCACCTCTGGCCACCAGCCTCCTGTCCCTGCACTGGGAGAAGTGGAACCTCAGGCCCCTCGCCTGGTACCCATGGGCTGCTCAGGCCTGGCTCCCACTGCTGATGTCTCCCCTTGCGGGGATGCACACAAGGCTGGACTCTTGGCCTTTCTTGGGGCCTGAGCTAGTCCATGTCCTAAGAAAAGATGACCATGGCCTCTGTGTTAACAAACACAGACTAGACCACTTGTCCCCTGGCTGTCACGTCCTAACCCTCGCAGTGGGTGGCGGGAAGCATGCCCCCTGGCCCTGAGCTGTAAGGGGAAGGGAGGCCCCCAGGTAGGTCGCCCGTTGGGGAGGCCACCACCGCCCCAGGGAGGCCTGCTCAGGTAGGTCACGGTGATGATTTCCGGTGGCAGGTCGCAACAGGCTGCGCTGGCTCTGAGAAATGAAGGAAAAATGTGCCCGGATAGGTAGAAGCGGTTCCTGGTGTCTTGGCAGCCTCAGAGGCTGCCTGGCTGTCTGGTTAACCCCTTCCCTCCTGAAGCGTGGCCCAGCACACACGTGGGACTTCCAGGTCACCCTGCACCCCTGGGAAGCCAGGTACACTGGGTCCCCCTCCCCTGAGTTCACCCTATGCAGAATGGAAACTGTCCCCCAGTAGTGGAAGCCAATAGGAGCTGGGATGGCGTGCACAGCCCTGAGGCCAGTGCAGACAGGAAGGGCACGGGCAGGCTCCGTGGGGGCTCACAGCTCCCCAAGGCACAGTGAGGGTGGAGGGGACCTTCAGGAGGGGTCAGACTCTGGCCAAAACATCACCCGGCAGACCCCACAGCGCCCACTGTGGCCCCTCCTACCTGGGCCGGCCCCGCTGCTCCACCCAGGCGTCTGGAGCTGCTCATTACAGCCGCCTCCACAGTGCCCTCCAGGAAAAGCCACAGGGCCTCGCCCCACAGAGTGCTTCTGTGCCCGGCACCTCCCCAGGCCCTTTGGGAGTCTTTCTGATCTGCCGTTTTAGAAGCGCGCCCAGGAAGGCATGGTCTTCAAGGCACCCCCCCGAGCCACCCCTTCCCGCAAACGTGTTTCATGGGAGCTAAGGTTTGGGCCACGCAGGGAATTCTGACCAGGGAGACTTGGCTGAGTGTTCCCACCTGGCGCCTGTCTCCTAGCCAGACCCGGCCAGACGCTCTCCTCATCCGCACCTCCTTCCCGTGCTGGGGCCCCAGGAAGAAAGCTCTAAGCCACTGCCCAGCTGGCTCCAAAAAGGGTCCGGAAATCACTTTGAGGGTAACCCTGGGGCTGCTCCCAGCATCCCCACATCCTCCCCATTTCCAGTGAGCAGCACCTGCCCCTGGGCACTCCCCAGCGTGCCTGCCTTCTCCTTGGCAGAGGGGGCCTCCTGCTGCTTCTTCCTGCAGGACAGTCAGGTGTGTGAGGGCGGGCCCTCCAGCCTGGGCACCTCCTCATGTGGCTCCCTTGGTGAGCCACCATCACACAGTAGGTGGGTAGAGGGAAGAAGGCAGTGGACTTGGTGATCCTGACGCTTGTAAACCCAAGGACAGGAAGTGACCACCAGTGCGCTGAGCTGGGTGCCTCTGGGAGATTTTGGGCTCCCTGGTGCCTTGACTGTCCTGTTGACGGCCAACTCCCTTGGCGTGTGGTCCTGTGCAGTACACATCTATCAAACGACCGCAGAAATGAATGAATGAATGAATGGATGAATGAATGAATGCTTTAGTCTGACTTCATACCAGATAGGTAGGTTTCAGGATGTTAGCACAGCTTAAAAGCAATCGGGCAAATTACGAAACAAAAAAAGGAAGGTTGGAAAAAAAAAACCTGTCATGAGCACGCCTGGCCTCACAGCAACCCTCCAATGGGACCGGAAGAGTCACGTGAACACACGCCCATTTGCTGGCTTTAGCTCGTGTCCTGGCTGTATAGGACTTGCCTCTGTTTCGCGGCCACATTGGTGTTGAATTTATTCAGGGAGAATTCATATAGCATCAAACCGAGCATTCTAAAGTGAGCAATTCCTGGCACTTAGTGCATTCACAACGTTGTACAACCAGCCTCACCCTCCAGCTCCAAAACATCCCTTCTCACCCACGTAAAACCCTGGCCCTGTGAAACAGTGTCTCCCCAGCCCTGCAGCCACCAGTCTGTCTCTGTGGATTCACCTGTTCTGATATAAAATGGGTGGTACCATATGTGGCCTTTCCACCTGCCATCTCTCACTCAGCATCGTGTTTGAAGGGTGTATCCACATGGTAGCCCGTATTAGAACTTCATTCTTTTTTATGGCTGAATAATATCCCATTGTATGGGTAGACCACATTTTGTGAGTCCATTGATCTGTGGATGGGCATGAGGGCTATTTCCTCTTTCTTCTCCTGTGAATAGTGCTGCTATGCAAATACACAGGTGTACATGTAGTCACTGGAGTCCCAATTCTTTGTGCCACCAACAGTTTTTCATAGTTTATAAAACATTAGATCTGTAGAATGTCTACCTCAACCTCCCTCCGTTTCCAGGCATGAGTTGACCATGGGCACAGAGGGTCAGGAACGGCAGGGCCAGGCCTGGAACCTGGTCTCCTGATCATACCCTCCACTGCCATGAGGATGAAGGTCCCCATGGAAGGAAACGGAGGGTGTGACCCACTCACCTTAGCAGGTTGGGCAACACCCACCAGGCCAGGCCGCAGGCAGAGCTGTTAAAGTCGGGACCCCATCGCCTCCCACCACCCACTAAGGTCACAGGAGGCAGCCAGGCTTGCCCACACATGGGGGCAGCTAGAGGAAACCTGGTTAGGGCTTCAGAGAGGGGTCAAGATTGGAGCCACCCGAGGGGTCAGAGGCAGGAGGCAAAGGGCCCTCTGCTTCCTTCAGTGGCAAATTCAGAGTCTGGGTGCATGGAGGCGAGCAGGAGGAACAGGCTCATTAGAGAAGCCTCACCCAGTTACTCAGCACCTGGTAAAATCGATTATTCCCACTCCAGGCTAAAGGAAAGGGAAGGAAAATTCCCTGGTAATGCCACCTCCCCAAGGAGCTACCGTGAGCCTTTGAGGGTTTGTTTGCATGGAAAGAGAAATCTGGTGTGGATCATTGTACGTCAATGAATCAGCTCTAAATCAATGGAGCGGGTTTTATGGTATCCCTTATGTCATCAACTAGGAGGTCACTCGTGCACCTGGGACGTCACCTGTTCTCCTCCACAAAAGCTGTGAAATTCTCAACACCTAGTCCAGTAGCTGGCATGTAGGGGGTGTGGAAAGAAATGCTTGTTGTAGGAACTAATGCTGAAACCCAAGGTAGCCCTCATAGAAAGTAAAAGCAGATGCCCTTGATGCCTGTCATTCTGGGATCCCACGGAGAGAAGGCACGCCCACCACTTCCCCAGGCCTCTGCCCGCCCCCGGCTCACTCCTCTTCTGAGCCCTCTTGGACCCTCCTGCTGACAAAAACAAGTTTAGGCAGCATTTTCACCTCTCTCATGTTAATATCTCAGTGGATATCTTAACTACAGAATAGACATAACCTCATTATAACAAAGTTAGCTCAACTCAGCAACTGGAAGGGACAGTTCCCATTTGAAGGTAACTTATGCAGAATATACCACAAACAGACAGAAGATGTTATGAACAGGAAGTTGAGGTTTGAAGGACAAAATTAAAAGGAGTTCTAGATTGAAAGTCACTTTCCTTAGAATGTTGATAGCATTGTTCTCTTGCCTTCAAGCTTCCCTTTTTATTGTCTGTGCCTTACCAAATCAGTAAATGCACACAGTGCAAAAACTGAAAAACTCAGGGCGAGAAAACACAACGCATGCAGCCCTGCTCTCCCACCTGCTAATACCCGAAATCCAGGTCTCACACCATAGGCAGTCACTCTCCAATCTTGCAGCGCTTTCTTCTAGTATCCCCCCCATCACATGCTTACACTGATGTTTGTTTGCTTTTCTGTGTAAGGTTTTATGTATTTATTCCCAACTAGGGAGGATGAAGATTTAGTGCTTTCCTGACAGCCCCACCCACACCCACAGCCACCCTATAGAGTTATGTCATCACTTACAATGAAATCAAAATCCACTGTTTGTACATCATTGTGATTCAATGTGATTCCACCCAACCCAGGCCTGCTCATTTGGCTGGATGTTGAGTTCTAGTTTGGAGGAGGCATTCTTTGCTGCCAATTGCATGGACTAAACATGAAAACATTCCTACTGCACAGCTACAAGTGTTGGATAAAATGTGAGACTCCTTTTAAATAACTAGCTAAACATACAAGAAGAAAAGAGACAAAATATCCAGGGACCAAAAGAAGAGGGAAATAAAGCCTGAGTAGTGAACACTGGCTGGGCTGAGACTGACATGGGGATTGCACTAATATTGGCACCCAGGGACCTTGAGTTGAACAGCCCAGAGACAGAAGATAAGGCCAGGGGTCCCAAATGAGGTAGGGTATTATAAGCAAAATTCCTGAAGAGCCACCCTGAGAGAAAATGCTGGCCATCCACCGGCAAAGGAAGATGACCTGAAAGCATGTCTATCTCAGACCATGCCAGGAGCAAAAACAAAAAAAAAAAAAAAAGAAGAGAAGAGAGGAGAGGAAAGGAGAAGGGAAGGGAAGAAGGGAAGGGAAGAAAGGAAGGAAAGAAGGGAAGGGAAGAAGGGAAGAAGGCAAGAGAAGGGAAGGGAAGAAGGGAAAGGAAGAAGGGAAGGGAAGAGAAGGGAATGCCCCTTGAGAACTTGTAATGATGGGTCTGTCTTGTTCAGGTTTGGGATTTGAATTTATACTCCCTGCACAGTCCAGGACTCACAGAGCCACATACTTAACACAAAAAAATGATCACAGGCTGGCAAGACAACTGAGAATCTTGCAAACACAAAATCTCTCAGTAAAGACAGCTTCAGCCCAAGCACAAAAGATTCTCACAGCTAGAGCCCCACTGAAAATGAACTCACAATCCAAAATTATGAAACACATAAGGAAACAATCCACCAGCAGACCCAACAAGCAGAGGAATTGGATCCCTAAGAACTGTAGGTAATAGGATTATCAGATGAATGCTTTAAACGGGTATGTTTAAAATGATTATAGATGTAAAGCAAGGAAATGAGCACAAGACACTACCAAGAAAACAAGGCAGATTCAGAAACAATGGAGTAGAACTTTGGGAAATGGAAAGTATAGTGAGTGAAATAAAAATCTCAGTGGATATCTTAACTGCAGAATAGATACAGCCTCATTATAACAAAGTTAGCTCAACTCAGCAACTAGAAGGGACAGTTCCCATTTAAAGGTAACTTAGGCAGAATGTAGCACAAAGAGATAGAAAAACGGAATTATGAACAGGAAGTAGATATTTGAAGGACAAAATTAAAAGGAGTTCTAAATTGAAAATCACGTTTCTTCAAATGTTGACAGCATTGTTCTCTTGCCTTCAAGCTTCCCTTTTTGTTGTCTAGAAGTCTGATGCATCTGATATCTGATTTAGTATCTCCTTGCACTCCACCCGGAAGCATTTAGGATCACCTCTCCGGCCCCATCCTAGCATCACCTCCCCATCCCTGTCCTGGCATCAGCACCCCATCCCCAACCCGGCATCCTTCCATGTTAGGCTTGTGATGGCCGTTCTTCTAGCCACTAATGTACGCATTTGCTGAGTCCTCTTTATGTGAAATTCCTGTTCTTTAGTTTGGAAACATTTTCTTCTTTTTCTTTTTTTGAAACTCCTATTATTGGGATGATGGGCCTCCTGGAATAATTCTCTGATTTTCTTTCCTTTCCTCTCCTATGTTCCACTTCTTTGTCTATTTGTTCTTTTTTCTGTGATAAATTATTATCTTTGATTTCTTAGACTTATTTTCTACTTTCGAGAGTTTTATTTTTCTCATCACATTAAAAAAATTCCATTTCTGTTCTCTAAATGCACACACACACACACATTCCTGAGCTGGAGTTCATTAAAATGTATGTTCTCTCTGAGATATTATAGATTTTGAAAAAATCTTCTGATCCATACTTTGTTTTCTCTGATTTTTTAATCTGCTTGTTGGATTGGTTAGGATGGTCGTGTCTTTGTCTTTCATGTTAGGGCTTTCTTTGTTCTAGTGGGCTCTCTGTTCTTTTTTCAGATGAGTTAGCCACAGATATCTGGAAGCTCTATGTATGTGGGAGAGCTTATCACTGGGTGACTGTCACTGCAGCATGATGGAGGGAACCTCTAAATGTCAGGTCTGCAGATCTTTTCCTGCTTGGAGGTGCTGAGAGAAGGGAGAGAGGCTGTAGGGATGGAGGTGGAGTGCAGGTGATACCTTGAGTACATAGGGTCTACTCAATTTCCTCCTGTTGAGTTGCTTCCCCCAGCCCCTCTCTGGATATGCCTGGAGTCGTGGGGTTCAGGCACACCTGGTTCAAACTTGTCCTGTCTGCTGACATCTGTGTGTCTACTTGCTCCTGGTGAGGGTGCTCAGGTAGTCCTCTCCTGTCCCACTCTTCTCTCTGTCCTCCAGAGTCTGGTGCCTCCACCCCTAAAGATTGACATTATTGGTGGTAGATTCAACAGACAATGTTATTCTGTCTAATGAGCACACATTTTCTAAATGCTTGTTCAGCTCATTGTGGTCTAGCAACAAATGGTTTTCAGAGCCACACGGCCCACAGACAGACTCGCACCACCTCCCAGTGTGGTCTCCACCGGGCCCGTGGCTGGCCTATAGGCAACAATATCCAGCCACAGCCTCATTAGGGCACCAGGTGGGCTTGTCAGTCACACACTTTGGCTGATCAACAAATGAAGGGAAACGCCAGCAAATCTATTTCCACCATTATCGTGAGAGGGTACTTTCCAGCTCTTCTTCAGGGACACATCCCTCCGCACCCTCCCTCCCTTCCTCCTCCTCCATGCACCCCTTCTCATGCACCCTGGAGAGACCAGCTGGGCTGGCTCCTCAGCAGACCCCTCCTCAGGGGCCTGGCCTGGCTTCACTGAGTCCACAAAGTGATGGGTTTGGCTGTGTGCCAGCATGCGGCCATACCCTCCCCTGGGCTCCAGCATCATCCCATGTATAAAGGGTCATTCCCTGAAGGCAAAGATGGGGTCCCACATCGCCCGGTGTCCTTCCCCACGCCAACCAAGGCAGCCCTCGAAGAACAAGTTCTTCCCCACAGCCACCAGGAAAGATGCGAAGGATAAAGAGAGGCTCTGCTTGAGTTCCGAAGTCCAGGAGGAGGCCGCCCCGTCCTTTCTCCTGGAAGAAGGGCAGCCTCCCCACCAGCCCCACCTGCAGAGCTGCCAGGTGTCAACTCCCTGAGACTAGTTTTTCCAGTAGCACCGCTGGGATCAGGCAGTGATGTAAGGAGGAAGGAAGACACCGCAGAGAGACCAGGTTCCTCTGGGTTGCCTCAGAGGGGCTGAGGTTGCTGAAACCTCCAGGCTCTATTCCAAGGGGTGAGGTCCATCCAAACATGACAATGTAAAGGGAGGTCCTCCCCTGACCCTTGAGTCCCACTTTCTGGGGCCAGCTCTGCTCATGCTTTGGGGAATGCCTTTCTGAAGAGCTCCATGCAGCTGTACATTCATACTGTCGGGTTTACATCATGCTATGTGGAGAAATGAGAAGCCGATAATTCATCCTGCCCACCCCCTCACCCCCCGGTTTCCTCACTTTCTCATCTTAATCCAGCATTTTCTTCTTAATTCAGCATCCAACGCATTTTTTTTTTAAATTTAAACTTCCTTCCTTTGTGTGCTAACAGTTTACATGTAGATCCTAGCACGTTTCTTTAGGAAACAGACCCTTTATTGAGCACCTTCATCGTGGCCACTGCAGTTGCCTGGAAGGCTCCGGAAGGTTTTTTGACGCCTGAAGCCAGCTGAGGTGCCCAGCTGAGCAAGGGGGTTGTTCATCCCAGGGCTCACCCTCATTCAGGGCCATGACCTTTTCTAGTAAGCGTGCACTCTCTTAGGTCCCACCCTGGGTCACCCCGACTCTCTTGGAGTTCAGCATGTGGAAATGACTTTCTTCCTCACTCTGGATGCAATTTGGGAACTTCACCGAGGATTGTGGCCAGGGGCTCTTCCCTCACCTCTGACGGATCCAGTGGGTGGTCCCAGATTCTCACTCTGACCCACCCACTATGACTTCAAAGCTGCTGTGCACAGTTTTCACTGCTGGGCAGACCTTCCAGAACCTTCCAGAACATCCCATGATTCAGAAGGAAGACACCCTGGATGAGGGAGTCCTCCATTTTTCTGAGCAAATGCATGTGTTCTACACCCAATTCCAGGTCATTCTCCAGTGGTACCTGAGCCCTGCATAGGGCCCCTGTGAGGGATCCTGGGTGGGGACTTCTGTGGCCGTGACAACTAGCCTCTGGGCCACCTTTTCCAGGAACGGGATTCCCGATTCTCCCTTGGGAAACTAGTGCCTCCCTCCACGTTCAGGATGGCATCTGCCAGCCTGGCCCAGCCCGGGCCATTGGAACCCTCCGTCCCCGGGCTGAAATGTTGGCTTTTGGGGATGGCGCAACCTGCTGCGGGGTCACCACATTGCATCCATTCTGAGATGCCATGAATTCTAAATGTACTGTTGTCCTGATCACCTCCAAAATAGGAAAAAATGCTGCCAATGACTATTGTAAGAGGCCATTGACTCCCTCATAGCTGTTAGAATGCAGAAAAAATAGCATCTAAGAAACTATGAATGATGTTTAATTTGGAGTTTGGGAAAGGGGAACTATTGGGAGAAAGAAATTCTCTTTCTGCTGAGATCCTCAGGCCATTTAACTTAGGAGACAAGAAGACAGGGATATATTTTGCAAAGGGCTCACCCATTACTAAAGGTGACACAGGGAAGGGAGACACTGAACATCTGGATCCAGCCATTTCTGACATTGGATTTCATGAAGCAGTACTTATTATTATTATTATTATCATCATTATTATTTGCCTGCAGGGCCTAAAGCAGTGACTAGCACCATTCCTGGAACAGACTGGCCACTTAGTGCCTCCTCACTCTGCAGTAAACATTGGTACTGCTGCCCTCCTGAACATCAATGTCCGTGGACAGGTGTGCGGTGCAGAGAAGTTCAGAGCCCAGGCACCTGAGAACAGGGGCCCGTTGCCTCGTGCAGTGGAGTTCTGAACTCCTGACCTTATGCGACAATTAGTTATAAAAGAAGGGAGAAGCAGGGACAGGGAGAGGAAGAGAGGGAAGAAAGAAGGACAAAATGAGGGAGGGAGGGAAATTTGTTCAGGGTTGATAGTCCAAGATGTCAAGAACCTGGCATCCAAAGTGTCACCTTGGGGGCAGGGAATCTGTCTTCCAAATATCACCTTGTGCCAGTGCCTGCCCCTCCCTCTGCAGTGCCAGTAGGAGGCCTTCACACACCACACCCACTCTTTTGAAATGAGCAACTAACCTTGGCACTGTGGATGGTCCTGGTAAACAAAGTTCCCTAAGTACTGGGGTCAGTCAGGTTCAAGGGCCTGGGAGAAGATGGCAACTCTTGGTTCAACAGCCTGGGAGTGGAACAGTCTGGGTAAACCAGTTGTTTGCCAAGGAAGCCCTCAGGTATACAGGTCCCGGTGCTGTCAGCCGTCCTGGTGAAGCACCAAGAGATTGACTGGACACTGCCCTCTGCTCAAGAGGGACTTCAGAAGGACCCTGAAGTGGGGCCCAAAAAGTCCTAAGATTTATAGGACAGGGTACTGAAACCACGGAACCAGAAGTGACATGCCAATCATGGGTCAGGTGTTCCCCTCTGCTCTCCAAGAGCGTGGCTTCAGGTGTGGGTCTAGGTGGGGTGCTGATGATGAAATCTTGGTGCATCTGAGCCCAGCAGGCTGTTTCTGACTTGGCTGGAGCTGAGGATGGAGGAGCATAGGAAGAAAGCATCCCAAGGACAGGAGTTTCCTGAGCTGGTGTCATAGAGCTGTGAATGAAGTGGGGCAGAGTGGGAAGCCTGGGTGGAGTCCTCCACTACTACTCTTTGGCTGGTACCTGAACTGGATATCCCGATCAATAATGAGGGGAAGTTTGGCACCACATCCCCCTGGTCCTGACCTCATCCCCCGGCCACTGGGAGGGCTGCAGTGAGCTAAATGGTCTGGGGGCCTGGATGTCAGTGCATGTGGACCTGTCTTGCACCTTGGCTTGCCCCAGCCAGGGAGAACCACTTTTCTCCTAGAACCTACCATCTCCACATGTCAGAGCTGATGAACGCAGGCTGTCATCATCTCTCTGACATTGCTCAGGGCTGGGGTTCTGGAGGGAATAGCCAGGGGTGTACTAAAAGACCCCTGGCCCCAGAACCACTGTAGAGCATGTGAAACATAAGACCCACTTTTGTTTCCTCCCAGGAACAAAGGGGCAGACTTTTCCTAAAGTGGAAGATATAAAAATGCATTCAATCCTCAAACCAGAAGATGCTCCCGAACGAAAAAACACAGAATAGGAATCAGAGGGGAAGGAAAATGCCTGAATTTTCTGGGAAAAGAAGAAGAAAAATGGGAGGCTTGTTAAATTATCACTATTTCAAGACAGGCAAGGAAATAATGTAGGTTCCTAAATGAAAAAACAAAAGGGAAATTAAGCCAAATGACAGTCTTAGTAAGAAACAGTTCCTAGGCATCGCTACCTGGCATAAAAATCTTTAAGGGTGAGTTACCATTCTGCAGGGCCAGGGAGCCCAGCTGACAGGGTCACTAGGCATGGCGCAGCCAAGGCCACCAGTGTGTCAGGGAGATCATCACACACCAAGATTGACCTCGTGTGTGTTTTGAGGATGATGGAAATGGCTCTCATAGCCAGAGAAAAGAGATACAAATACAGACCAGGAAGAGTGACTGCTAGGGTGCTGGGCTGTAACCGAAGGCATGGATGTGAAATCTGTTTCTAATAAGACACAGAAATATATATGTGATATTCGCATGAGTCACACACAGCTTTCTAGGTCTGTCTGCTGAGGGCCTAGAAGCAATGACAGCCCAGGAACAATGAGCACCTCCAGCACCCAGATCTTGGCATCTAAGAACCATTCTCCACTCAGAGAAACGGTTTCCTTGGAGAAATGCCTGCTTCCAAGGCTGGGGAAGTAAGTACAAGGTGGGCCTGGAGCTGTGTCAGAAAGCAAGGAAGCAGAGAAAGATGGGAGGTGAGGGGGCACAGGAGCCTGCGTAGAGGTGCCCAAACCAGCCAAATCAGGGCTAACCTGACCATCAGAATAATTAAGAGTGTAATCCATCGATTAAACAGGGATCCGAGACTGCATATTGATGTAAATAAACAAAAGTGGGAGAGGAAAAAGCCCTCCTTGGTACACAGTATCATGTCTATGGTATTTCTGCCAAAAATGTGTAACCGAAACCATATCTTGAGGAAAATTACATAAACCTAAACTGAGGACACTCCACCAAATAACTGGCCTTACTTCCCAAAAGGTCTGAATGAACCCATGAAGGAGCCTCATATCACAAGTTAATTCAAAGTCAGAAAAGAGAAGACTGAGAACTGAGGATTGATGAAAACGGAAGCCACATGGCAATTGAAATACCATGGGGTCCCAGGCCAGAGTGAAAAAAAAGAGGTGCTGCTGTGTTTTTCAACTTTCTTCTTCTATAAAGGACAGTTTTGAGATAATTAGCAAAATTTGAAGAGAATTTGTGGATTCGATGGTAATATCGTACCAATGTTAATTTCCTGAATGTGATGGGTAAACTGTGGGTGATGTAGGAGAAACTCGTGCTTTTAGGAAATGTACACGTAAGTATTTAGGAGTAACAGGGCACACTCTCTGCAACCTACTCTCAAAACAGGTAGGTGGGTGGATGAGAAAGTCAAATGCAATCAAATATAAGCAAACAGGGAATCTGGCTGAAGGGTTACCAGAGTTCTATGTACTATTCCTGTCACTTTTCTGCAATATGAAATTATTTCAAAATACAGAACATAAGAACTGTAACATTTCAATAAAAACTTTAGTGTTGGGAGCTTTCATCCAGACACATTTCTCTCCCCGACTGGATCACCCGTGTGTGGAGGGACCCGGGCAGAGGACGACACCCGGCTCCACCCTCTGCTTTCTCACGGCCCCACGGCCTGGGTTAATTCAGGACACAGGGGCCCTTCCAGAAGGCCATCTGCAAGCTTCTGTCACTGCCTCAAGCCTTTGGTTTGCAGAAATCAGATTACACGAGCTCGGTGATAAGAAAAAGCAGTCTCAACCAGCTTCAAAAAAGCAGGCAAGTACTTTGCTTTATTGACACCAAATGGAACTTTTCGTACCTCATGCAGTCCACACAATAGTAGCATAACATAGTAAAGGCAAAATGAGGCATATTAAAACATAGCCAGTTTTAACAGCTTGGACATTTCCTGTCATGGAAAAGTATCCTGCCCACAGATTCACATTAACATACATGGTACATTAATATCAATCTCTATCATATACCAGGCCACGGTACATGTTTGCACACAGGGTCACGTTCTGCAACAAACTTATTCTAATAACACTATTAGGAAGGCACCCTATGGGACACAGATGATAGTTAAGTTACCAGACTAGATGGGCAGCATCTTTTACATCCAATAACCGCCCTGGGGCCACACCCCAAACTGCTGAGGTGCGGATGCACGTCTGCAAAGCAGGTCAGAAACCCTCCCCCTGTAACCCCAAAACACTATCCTTATCCCAAATCACCTACCAAAAATGAGAGCTGGAAAGGGCGCAGATGAGCAGTGCATCTACCTAGGTAATACTGTCCATGTCTAGGTAATACTACATAGTTCTATCTTCATACTGTCTATGAAGATAAAAAACAGTTTCTCCTGCACCTCTTCCCCCAAGACTGGTGCACTCCAGTGACCTGAGGGGGCTCACCTCAGTCCCCAGGACTGAGGTTACAAACGCAGAATTTTTTAATGACTCTTATGCCTGTGGCTCTAGAGTTCCCAAAACATCTTAGACAATGAGAAATGAACAGCAGCTAGTACCATGTGAGCACGTGTGTGTGGTTGTCTACAAGGACTCACCAAAGTAACAGACTGGAATGGTTAAGAGCTGGCCACACACACATCCCACAACGCTGGCTGCTATCATTCACTCCTTGTTGCATAAAACATTGTTTTCAAAGCCAACCCCACTACTTAGTCATCATTTACAGACTAGACTATCCAATGTCATGAACATTTTTAACAGGTTTCAAGCAGCAGCTGATAAGGCATTCATCTCTTCAGATATTTTATAAAACAATTCCATGGAAACTTTAAGACAGGCCTCTCTGCCCACTGCTGTGTATGAAGATAAAAAACACAGTTTCTCCTGCACCTCTTCCCTCAAGACTGGTGAGCTCCAGCGACCCAAGATGGCTCGCCCCAGGAGAGAGCGGATGCTGCCTCGCCTGGGGCTTCATCACCGAGAGACCAGCCTCAGCAGCCCATTAGGAGCACAACGAAATGATTCTGACCCACGGTCCTTTCAGACAGCAGGTGCCTAGATCAGTGATGGAGCGGGCACGTGCACCTGAGCCAGCTTCGCCTGGAGGGGACACTCCGGTCAGCAGCAGCCACCTCCCGATGGCACCATGTCACCTCCGCTTGGTCAACGTTTAGGCAAGCCACAACAGGGCCCCACGCAGGATTGTTCCATCCCCATGAGGAAGACAGGACAGGACAAGAGCCCCACATGGACCCCTGGTCTCCACAGGCAGCCAGTTAGGTCTTGCTTCGCCGCAGGAGGGTGGCGGCGGGGCCATGGCCGCCCTGGAACTTGAGGCTCTGCAGGTTGATGTGGGCCCCATGCCTGAGCAGAGTCTCCACTGTCTGTGCATGCCGGCCCTGGGCGGCCAGGTGCAATGCGCTGAGCCCCTGCTCGTCAAACAGGTCAATGACGTCGTTGCTGACCAACTCCTCCACCACCTCCGAGTGCCCGTGGGCAGCAGCCAGGTGCAGCGCCGTCTGGTTCAGGGGTCCCCGGGCCAGCACATCGGCCTTCTCCTCGACGAGCAGCTTGACAGTGGCCAGGTGTCCGTTGCGGGCAGCCAGGTGCAGAGCAGTGTAGCCGTCGGAGGTCACGGCCTCCTTGCCGGCGCCCCGATGCAGAAGCAGCCTGGCAGTGCTCGTGTGTCCCGTCTCTGCAGCCACGTGCAGGGGTGTCTGTGCCAGCAGGCTGCAGACATTGACGTCACAGCACAGGTCGATGAGGATGCGGGC
This sequence comes from Piliocolobus tephrosceles, assembly GCF_002776525.5. Taxonomy (NCBI): domain Eukaryota; kingdom Metazoa; phylum Chordata; class Mammalia; order Primates; family Cercopithecidae; genus Piliocolobus; species Piliocolobus tephrosceles. Next base: position 37,505,558 of record NC_045452.1, read on the forward strand.
CACGCGGTAGTGCCCGCGCTGTGCAGCCAGGTGCAGGGGCGTCCTCCCATCCAGTGTCTGGGCGTTCACACTCACCCCCGGCTGCTTGGCCAGCAGCTTGACGATGGGGAGGTGGCCCTGCCAGGCGGCATAGTGCAGCGGCAGCCAGGCGTCCTTGCCCTGCAGGCTCACGTCCACGCCTCGGCGCAGCAGGATGCGCACGATATTCTCCTGCCCATGCTGGCAGGCCACGTGCATGGGCGTCCGGCCCTCAAAATCAACCTCGTTGACCGAGGCATTCTTCTCCAGCAGCAGCCGCGTGCTAGACTCGTCCCCGTTCTGGGCTGCAAAGTGGAGGGCTGTCCACTGGTCCTCGTCCTTGGCGTTGACACTGATCTTCCGTGCCAGCAGGAGCTCCACGACGCCCCGCACCTTCCTCTCCACGGCCATGTGCAGCGGAGTGGAGCCCCTCCGGTTAGTCAGATTGGGGTTGGCATTGTTGAGCAGCAGCCACTTGACACACTCCTCTTGCCCGGCCTCCACCGCCAGGTGCAGCAGGCTGGCGCCACCGTCCAGCACCAGGTCCACATCCTGTGGCTGCAGGATCTTCATCAGCTTGCTGGTGTCCCCAGACACGATGGCATCCATGAGCTTCTTCTTCTGGACGTCTGTGGTGCCCAGATCTGCAGGGAGAGGAGAGGCAAGCGTCAGAGCGTGGCTGCATGTCCAGGGACGCAGCGGCTCTGGGAGCCTGGCTGTGGCGCTCAGGTGGAGGACCGCCAAGGCCTCCAGGCTGTTTGCTGGACACCTGACCGTGTTTGAGCATTATCTGTGCCTCCTGATTAAGGTCAGTCCTAGTGGGGGCCCCGGGGCAGGCCGGCGAATGTCTTCCAGGTGCTCGTTAGTTGGTCTGCAGAATAAAACCCACTCTTGCTGTCCTGCGGGGTGCTGAACCCCCTTGGTGCTTAGAGATGGCAGTGACTGCAAACATTCCTTCATTAAAGAAAGGAAAAAGGGCACAGACCAAAAGACCAGGCCGGAGCCCCCTTCACTTGGAAGCCTTGGCACCTGCCATCCACGGACACCCCAGGCCTAGCAGCCTGCAGAGCTGGTGCCCAGAGCTGGAAGGGGCTGCTGCAGCTCCTGCCCCACCTCGAAGTGGCACCTCCTGACCTGGGGAGGTCAAGAGGGAAGTTTGCTATGATAATCCTGAAGGGACTGAGCCTCTTGTTTCAGGAAGATGTTAGTCCAGCACTCAGGATGAAAAGTTGCATTTACCACAAAAATCCTACTGTAGTGCCTGGAATTCTGAGTCCCTGAAATGAGACTCTCCTCCACCCTCATGTGAAACACATGGGGACTTGGAAGGTGGCGGTGCTCAGGTGGTAAGAAAACGGAGCCCTCCCAGTCAGACTTGGTGTTTGAACACTGGTATTCCGAGTAGAGCCAGTAAAGTAATCCGCTCTCGAGCATGAAGACGATATGTCATTTCAGAGTATTAGACCCAAAGAGAATGTTCTAGAACGTACTTCTCCATGGGAGATGGTGGTATTTCTTTCTGCCCAGTCTTAGACTCGGCCCTGATTCTCTTCCTCAACCCCATCACCTACTGCTTATCTGCCGTCACACCGGGTCTTCCCCACTGTGTCTATGTAGCATTTCCTTAACCCAAGACACCCTCTTTTGCCCCCAATATTCTAATCTAAAAATCCCAGGAGGTCTGTAAGATCCAGGAAAAGTCTTTGCCTCCAAGAGGATGTACCAATCCACCAGGAAAAGCCAACTTCTCCTTCCCCCCAAGATCACAGCCTTGGCCCTCAGCCCCCGTGGCTGTAGCCCTGAGTGTAAATCCCTGTATTTTCCATCAGAGCTGCAGCCCCTTCAGGAATAGGGCAGGACCACATCTTACCCCTGCAGCTGGCAAAGAGGAAGCCGGAATGACCACCAGGCCCAGCACCCTGGGGCAGGGATAGGAAAAAAAGCACCTTCCAAAAACAAAAACCATCAAAATTAACACAAAAAGATAAGATCAGCTAAGTGAGAAGTGCTCCTCCCTAACAGGGGGTTTGCAAAGGTGGCCTGGTGTTGAAACCTCCAAGGATAACCAACACATTACAAGGCCTGGACTACCATGAATGGGGAGCGCACATATGCGAAGGCAGGGGTGTGTACCCAACAGCATCTGAGCAGAGGCTGTGAGACTGCCATCCTGGAGACAGGAGGCCCGCCAGGGAGTGGGGCTCAGCTCCTCGCCGGGCTCACTGCACTGGATGGGGTTTCCCATCTGTAGACCAGAGCTCAGCCTCTACCCATGGCACTGGCACAGGCAAGACTGCTGCACAGACTGGTGATGTGGCCTGTTCCCCACATACGCTAAGTGACATAGGATGGAGCCAAATGCCCAACACCCAAAATTAATTACTTCAGACAGAGAGAACACAAAGAAGAATTATTGCTGGGTCGAGAAACTTCCCCTTGATTCTGTTTAGCTGCTCACTGAGTCCAGTCAACTGTCCCGCCGAACCCAGCATCTCTTGGGACACAAAGAGGCGTCCCCACTTACCGCTGGTCGAAGGCTCCCGCTCAAAGGACAGCGACAGTGATCCTCTGGAAGAGAAGGCGGAGTCCACCGAGGACACCCCCGAGAGCCTCTTCCCACTGCCGGACGACGGCAGCTTGGACTCAGAGGAGCTGCGGCTGAGCTCCTCCGGGCCCTCGACAGCCTGGGAAACTCCAGAGTCCAGCTGTGAGAGCAGCTCGGAGAGGCTGTAGTCGTTATCGAAGGTGGGGGCGGAGGCCCGCTTGAGCCTGGCAGACACAGGCACCACCTGCGAAGATGCAGAAGAGGGAGTGGGTGAAGACCCTGCCATACCCCGCATGGCCCGCCCATGACACAAACATGGAAGGGCAAGGTAGGCCATGGGAGGGAGGTGGGGGAAGAAAGGACGGAACCCTATCGGTGCCCCAGCTCAGACCCCGCCTCCGCACAGCACTAGGGAGCTCAGACGCCGAGTCGGCACAGCACCCGGGTGCTCAGACACCACCTCGGTCCGCACAGCACCAGGGAGCTCAGACTCCGCAGGCGCACAGTGCCAGGGAGCTCAGACGCCACGTCGGTCCTCACCGCGCCGGGGAGCTCAGAGGCCGCACCCGCACAGCGCCAGGGAGCTCAAAGACTTGGAGCTACAAAGACTTGTGCTGGCTCCACCCAGCACAGAAACATTTTAAGGAAAGATCGACTTCATAAAAGTGCAAAATCCAGCCTCATGCAGCTCTGGATGCCATCTGCTCAGTAGCACTGCACACAGCGTCACCCAGACAAAAGGCAGGCAATGTCAAACTGCAGAGTGTGAAGCATGCGTGGCGGGACACAGCTGCCCAGCACAAGCCAGCACTGGCAGGAAACGAGAGGACAGACAAGAACTGGGCAGGATCCCCACAGGTGGCTACAACTGCGACCTCCCCACGGAACGACGTGGGGCTGGCCTGGGGGTTGTGTGGGGACCAGGGAAGGGGGAAGGGCCGGGCTACAAGGACGAGGGATGATCCAATCCGACGCACACCAATGACACCTTATAAAGGGTCCTGCTTCACGGACTGCAGGGGCAGCAGGTTTCTCGTGGGTGAGTGGAATCTGACAGGATTTCACGTTTCTTCCCTTAGGCACACCTGTTTGCCCCAAATCCCCACCTTTGTGGGACGGCTTGATGTCCCACACTGTTGCTGGGTGTACCAAGCCACCCCCACATGTTGGTTGCCTTCTTTCCCTTATCAGGGCCCAGGTCTGCCTCTTCACCAGCAACCCCCAGGCACCTTTGCTCCCAGACTCACTGGCACGCATGCACTTTATGTTGAGACAGTGGGCGCGCCCTACATGTTTCCTGATCTCCTGAGCTCACACCAACAGGCTGGGATCAACTGCCCAACACCAGATAACACGTTATAAAGCTCACTCAGCTCTGCCTCACAGGTCTGCTCCAGTCTCACTACCTGAAAGGGTATTTAGCCAGCCCTGGCACTTGGAACTTCTTATCACATTTGAAATCACCCAGGTGGCACTCATCAGAGGACAGACCATTTATGAGCAGCTATAAAGGGACTGGATCCCCGAACCAGACACCAGCTCTCCCTCCCCGTCTGGGGCTGGGCCTTCAGATCCCCGTGGTTCCACGCACATCCAATGAGTGGCTATTTAGTGTCGGGGAAGCCCTTACACTACTCATGCAGAAGCACAGACAGGAGGGGCGGGGAGGCAGCCGGGCAGGTGCACCTGAGCCCCCGTGGGACCTACACTTCTAACGGAGCTGGGTGCGGGATGGGCTCAGAAGAGAGGGAGAGTGGTCCGGGCGGCGGCGGAGTCTGCAGAGAGGAGGAGTGGTTTGGAAACCCGGCCTGGAAGCCGAGGAGACAAAAGACCCCTGTGGGGAGGGCCCGTTACCTCGCTCCTGGGCTCTGGGGGGCTTTTCACGTCCAGGTCGTGAGTGGTTTCTTTCACTTCATCATCAGGCTTTTCACACAGGTCCTCGGTTTCAGAAGTAATTTCTTGCGGGGAAGAAAGGGGACATGTCACTCGGATGATGACTTCTGCGTACACAAGCCTTCCATTGAAATGCGGGCGGGGCCTCCACAAGCTGGGGGATTTCTCACATGCCTCGGCCCAGGCGGAGCTCGCCAGGCAAGCCCAGGGGCCCTACATGGGCGATTTGCTGGCCAAACCCAGACCCCTATGCAATCATGTGCAGGCCTCACCAGACTCAAAGCAGAAGCCTTCCCCAGGAAAGCCCCACCTGCCAGCTGCAGGGAGCAGAGCTGCCAGCACCTGGCGGATGGGCTCCCCATCCCGTTTCCTGCCGTAAGCTTTAAATGCAGCAGTTTCCATCTCATCAGGGTGACTTTCCTATGCCAGAGACACATCTGTCCCAGGAAGTCAACTCCCCAAGGGCAACACCTCCAGCCACCAGCCAGGTGAGTCCCCGGCAAGAGCATGGCTGCACCTGAACTTCAGGCTCCCACACAGACTCCTCTGGGCAGCAAGCCCAGCCCTGGCGGGGAGCAGGGGATGGATGGTTGGAGGCGACTCAGTTCCAGCTGCTGTGGCCGAGCCTTGAGTACCAGAGGCCACGGGCAGGTGCTGGGGCCAACCTATCTGTGCAGGGCTCATTTCGGCCCACCTGTTACATGCCTCACTTCTCACCCAGGCCTGGTCCCTGACCCTGTCCTGTCCGTCACCACTATCTCCTGTGACACCCACAGACCGTGCCGGGGAGACCCTGGGGAACTCACCTTGGAAGGTGGGCCGAACTCGCGGATCCCCCTGCCAGCACCGCTGCATGAGGCGTATCAGGTGGCTGCAGGCGCGCGGCCGGGCTCTGCACACGGGTGGCAGCTCCGGGCGGTGGCCCTTCACCACCTTCACCATGATGTGCAGGATGTTCTTCTCATCTGCCAAGGGAAGGATGCGAGTCAGGGGCTCTGCAGGGCTGGGTGGCAGCGTCTCACTCTTGGGAGGAAATGACACACTTGCCGGGGACCACGGTGGGACCATCCGCACACCATCCCAGGGAGACGGCTTCCCCTCCCGTTTCACAGCCAGAGCTTCCTGTAACCCTCATCCTCACGGGGCACCGTGCTCTCTAGTTTCCTGGTTTTGAAATCGACCTCTTTCCTTGGGTTCTGATCTACCAGATGGAGTCAGTGTGTTTGGTCACAGAGCAGATCTTTCTCTTGGGTTCAGAGCAGATCTTTGAACCCAAAGGAGGATGAGGTTCAAAGGAGAACAGTATCTTATGAGGCTCATTCCATCCCAAGCCAGCAAAGGGAATGAGGTTCACACACCATGGAGGAGCCACAGCGTCCTGCATCCACAGAGACCCAACTCTGTCTACAATGGCGAAGACGTCTTCCTCAGTTCCAACTCCAATCCCAAGCTCAGGTCCCCAGCTGGCCTCCCCTGCGGCTGCACCAGGGCTGGGGTGTGCGGGAGGGCTCTTTCCCTTCAGTTCACCATGTGGGGCTGTGCCTGTCCTTTGTGACTGCCTTCACTAGCATGCACGGGCTCTGGCATACTATTATTATTATTATGGCCACAACTTCCACCCTGACTGGGAGGAGGGGCTCAGGGTGACTTCCAGTGGGCCAAGTTCTTTTTTCTGTATAGCCTGGAACCCTCAAGGTGGACTCCGAGCTTCTTGTTCCCAACAGCCCTCTCTGCCCTCCAGATACAAACACGCCAGCCCATGGAATGGCAGCTCTTTGGAGAGGCCGTGTGCCCCAGCAGGTGTGGAAAATCCGCCGAGAATCACCCACAGTTGCCAGGATCCCATACGATGTTTTGCTCCACTTTCCCATTAAATCTTGTGCAATAAATACCTTAAGTATTTAACAGGCTATTTCCATGATTATTCAGACTTCCAAAACCAACAGCTCTTCTAAATAAAACGAAAGCGAACTGAAGTAAACACCTGGAATATGTCCTGCTGCCAAACACAGACTGGAAAAGCTGGGGAGAGGCCTTGTTCTCCTGCACCTGGAACCCCCCACCCCGCCTATCTATTAACCCGTTTATGCCTGAGGCTGCAACTTTTAGAATTTGAAAAATCAGACCTTGGCGATGACCTTGAGCAGTAGGATATGAATAATTCCCACATGCTTAGCGTTCCAATAATGGAACACTAGGCATATTCAGCAATAAAGCACAGGGACTTGAGCCTTGATCTGTCCCCTGTGCCTAGCCTCGGGTGTCACATCTATCAGACCCCCTCATCTATCAGACACCACCACATTTCACAAGCATTCGGGCCGTAGGCCACTGTGCGGGAGAACGTACAGAAGGCAAGAAAGGCGACAGGCGGTCAGGCAACACAGACAGACACCGGCCGGCAGAGGCCTGGCAGAACGCGTTCCGTGCTTTCTATTGGCATTCTTTCAAAGCTGCCAACATACTTGACCTTGCGATGCTGGGAAGATGTCTTCTCGCCCCAGCACCTTTCCCATATATCAGCTCCTAGTCTGAGCCCCAACTAACAACGGGGGGTAGGCCTTGACTCTCATCTTCATTTTGAGACATTTTTGGTCACACCACAAAATATCATGAGTAGCCCAGAAACGCCTTTAGAGGAAAAGGGAATCTGTCCAACAAAGCTAAAAAGTCCTAGATTTTTATGATAAGTAAGTTAAGGTGTGACAACTTTGAGGATGGTGTTCGGAACGGTCGCTGCCTGGCTGGGGAAGGAAACAGCACAGCTCTCAGGCTGGGCAGGGGCGCTGCTGCTTCCGCAGGCAAATCCATGACACTGAACGGCTGTGGACATTGGCTGTGCAAGCACGTGGGCACACGTAACACTCCTGAACTGTACGCTTCACACAGTCAACATGCTAAGTTTTGTTATGTGTATTTTATTACTTTTTTTTTAGTAAACAAAAAAGAATTAGTTGGAAATACCAGCACAGGCAAACTCATGGAGACAGAAAGCAGATGAGTGGTTGCTGGGGCTTGAGCAGGAGGAAGGGAGAGGGACTGCGGAATGGCCATGGGCTTGGCCTTCTGGCATGATGAAAATGTTCTGGAATTAGACAGTGGTGCCGATTGTTCAACACTGCCGATGTAGTTAATGTCACTCAATTAAACACTTTAAGTGGCTAACACGACCGATTTTATGTTATATATCTTTTACTACCAAAAAAAAACCAAAGAAAACTAGCTGGCACCTAGAAAAATTCCATTGAACAGGCCCCTTCAGATCTGTGCCTTTTCCTGTGTGCAAATCACACCACAGAGCAGCACCTACGGCAGCGTGGATCACGGGCTCTGTTTTAGGATAGAGAAAGGACAACAAGGTGTCCCCCCATTATTCCAGGAAAGACAAGCACATTACACCTCCACTCACCTGCAAACGGCTTCTTCTGTGTGAGCACGCCCCAGATGACAATGGCAAAGCTGGAAGAGAAACCAGGCACGTTAGCATCTCACAGCCAGAGACTCAAAGCCGAAAGCACTCATGCACAGCAAGAGGCATGAAGATACCTGTTCTGAAGCCTTCCAAAGACAGAGCCACGACACTGAGATATTTCTCCTGTTTTTAAAAAGAGAACACTCTCTATAGTGAAGCCCAGCATGTTGACAGCTCAGATGTCAGACAGACTCAAGTAACTTCGTCAACTGGGCTACAAATCTTCAGGCAGCTTGAGGGACTCCCAGAGAGGGTGCCACACTACACGGGGCATGAGCTCCTGGGGAACAGCACCTGTGTGCCTCACTGTCATCTCCTCGCAAGCACTGGGCACAGAGCACCTGTGCAGGCATTTACTGAAGAAATGGATGAATGAATGATGGGCAAATCCCATGTCCCCCTCCCCCAACAATGATTTCATTCTCTGAAAACATGGACTCTGGTTCCTAACTTAGGCTTGCTGAGATTTCAGCGTTCCTAACTGAGGCTTGCTGACATTTCATTGTCAGAGGGTTGTTAAAGAAACCACACAGAAAACACAGGAGGCCACACAGCCAAATGCCCCAAAGCCTTTTTCGGGGGCTGCTTAGAAATATATAGATATATGAAGGATATGTTCATGTACATTACTCTGGATACACCAAAAAAGGTGCCTAAATTGATTCAAAAAAAAAAAAGAAGAAGAAGAAAAGAAAAACAGAAGTCCAAAAACTGAGCCTCCAGGGAGCACTGAGTTGGTGAGAGTGGCTGTTTATAGGCACCGAATTTACTATCAAAAATTAGTTCAAACGGCAGGTTCAAAAGCTGAAACTCCAAACTCTAAAATAAATGGAAAGGATCTTAACTCTCCCCTAACTCTACAAGCTGTGACTAGTCTCCAAAGTGACACTTCCAGGCAACTCTCAGCTTAAAGCCCCAGCTAAGCACATGCACAATGGCTACTGTCAAACCAGTCAGCCTGGGCTGCTGCTCGTGGCAATGACCAAAAGGCAGAGCTCAAATGCTGGATCAGAGTCACAGTGCTGTAGGATAAGAGACACAATGGGAGGCTTAGTGCCTGCTCACATGCTCCCGCCCACTTTTCTTCTCCAAGAAGTCTGTGTGATTAAGACCTTTACGATTTGAAAAAGGAAGGGACCAGGTGACTTGGGGCGTGATCTCTGACCAACAAAGGTGAAGTGCCATGAAGAAGATGAGCTGCTCACCTCACAAAATCAGAGTGAATTTTGGGAAGTACACACACACATACGTACAGACACCCAGACCACTGAAAGCAGCAGGTTCTTCCAACAGACAAGCCATAAAGCCCACGGGTCATGAAATCGCCAAGGCTCTGACAGGGCAGAGCTGTCAGCCTGGCTCGAACGTGGACCCAGGAACATTCTTCCTCCTTGGCCAGCAACACTCACAGCAAAGAAATCCTGAACTCTACAAGCACCCACCCGTTTCATGTGGACTTAGCCCCCTTTCTGTTTGCTTGTTTTTTTTTTTTTTAGACAGGGTCTCGCTCTGTTGCCCAGGCTGGAATGCAGTGGTGCAATCACACTCAGTGCAATCTCTACCTCCCGGGCTCAAGCAATCCCCCCACCTCAGTCCCCAGTAGCAGGGACTACAGGTGCACGCCACCATGCTGGGTTAATTTTTGTATTTTTTGTAGAGATGAGGTTTCACCATGTTGGCCAGGCTGATCTCAAACTCCTGGACTCAAGCGATCCTCCCGCCTCGGCCTCCCGCAGTGCTGGGATTACAGGCGTGAGTCACCGCACCTGGCCTGAACCCCATTCTGACTGGCAGTAAGAGGCCTTTCTGAAAGCTGCAGCTCAGGGCATGAAGCATTGAGGTTCAGAGCCCCTGGCACCCACAGGGGATGGGGGGTGGCATGTCACACACCTGTATACATCGTGCTTGGTGTCGAAGAGCCGGCTCTTCTCCCTGATGCGCTCTGGAGGGAGGTAGGCAATCGTGCCAAACAGGCCATCCATGCTGAGGTCATGCGAGTGGGACAGCCCGTTGCACTTGGCCAGCCCAAAATCAGAAATCTGCAACACAGCCATCAGAGCAGGGCTCATTAGCCTTCAACAGTGACATCTGATGATGCTTTATCAAAAGCTGCCCTCTGCAATCTGAGGGTGGGTGAGAGCTTTCCACGGCTTCCCTGAGAGCCATGTCTGTGCCTCTCCAGGTAGCCCTGCCCCAGGCGGGGAGGGAGACCGATTCTGGGGCAGAAGCAAGCCTGGAGGCATTAGGAGAGCACATTTGATGGGCAGGTTAAAGAATCGTACTGTAAGGAAGGAGTTCTCTGAGACAGAACTCAAGAAGAATTAGAATCCACCTTCTATAAGGCATCATGTTTGCCATTGTGGTTGACAGCCAGCTGAGCAGGCATAAAGGGAAAAAAGCCGGCCTTAGAGGGTTCAGGTAAAGAGAGACACATGTGAAGATCAGCTCTGCTCCTCGGGAAGCCGGGGAGCTGGTTATGCAACCTGCCAGCTGGGGAGGCTGGCGGACAAGTGGCTGCAAGTCCTTTAAAGGGGAACATACCTTCAGAAGCTTAAACTTTAAAGCAAACAACACACACGCCTCGCAGCCCCGTCCATCTGGAGTGTTTTGTGATCAGACACTGGCTGGCTGCTTCAAACACATGTGTTCAAGCAAAGGTCTGATGAACACCTCTGCTGGCAGGGCCCAGGCCCCAAGGAGCACCAGCCACCAGCTCCTCCAGGAATGCCCTCAGCGTCCGCATTCGGGGGAGGCAGGTCTCAGGTCTCCTTCGGGCAAAGGTTACCTTGGTGCTCACTGCGGAGACTTCACAGACCCCCGGCCTGACCTCTCGCGGGGGCATCCCGTTTCCTGCCACTGTCCTCCCCTCTCCAGTGTAACTCAGTTCCCTCTGAAGCTGCTGAAAACCGTGTGTGGGATGAAGCCACAAGCCATTAGCATTAATAGGACTCTTGATCCAGGGGGAGTGCCGCCCTCAACTCTCCTTCAAGGCATATGGATTTTTTTAAAAACCCTTTTCATTAACTCTTGAGCTCCTCTCCAACACACCCATGGAGTGACAGGAAATGAGGCTGAGTCAGGCCTTAATTCTGGGCTGGCCGTGCCCATGTGGTGAGCCAATAGGGCTGCTGTCATCAGCACCAAACAGCAGGGAGAATTTATGACCCATGACTTGGGCTTCCAGGGATCCTGAGCACATCTGCAGGGAGGTGGGGGGAAGACCTGTGAGCAGGGACCGGCCCTCCTCATCTGCAGCTAGGAGCACCAGGATAAGGCCTCGACCCCAGCGGCTCTCGTGTCCTCCCACTTCCGTTTCTCCCAGGGCCTTCAGGCCTGCACCGCCTTGAGAGCCACACTCTGCACCCCAGGGAAAGCATCAGCTCCCCAGAGGAACGCCATCACCCGATTGTGCAAACCCCGGCGGCAGCTGGACACTGGGACACAACGTGTCCTAACTCTCCAAATAAGCTCAAGAGTACAGGAAGTTTCAGTTCAACAGTGATCGGCGGCTTGAAAGCCTTCAAATTCAGAAATGGGTTGAACAATGAGAACACAAGGACAGAGGGAGGGGAACATCACAGGCCGGGCCCTGTCGGCGCGTAGGGGAAGAGGGGAGGGAGAGCATTAGGACAAACACCTAATGCATGCGGGGCTTCAAACCTAGATGATAACCTAGATGGCTGATGGGTGCAGCAAACCACCATGGCACATATATACCTATGTAACAAACCGGCACGTCCTGACATGTATCCCGGAACGAAAAGTAAAATAAAATACAATAATAAAGAAAGCATCACACACTTTCTAGGCAATTCCTTCATCCGCCTGTATGGTTGAATGTAGGGAAAAAGTGTCACCCTCTCACGGTTAGTTAAGGATCAGACTCACTGTTCTAATCTTGCCTGTACAAGTTAGTAGCTCTGTGGTCCTGGACAATTAGCCTCTCTGTGCCTGTTTCCTTTTTTCATAAAACGAGGCAGTAACAGTACCCATCCTGTAGCTTTGCTGTGAAAATTAAATGACATCTGGGATCATTAGGAAAAAAAAAAGAAGAAAAAAAAATGAGAGGGACTGGGGCACAGAGATCCCAGCCTGGTGCTTCCCAGCCCTGCAGCCTTTTCTCCGCCTCGCTATCTGTGTCAGATAGAGCCAGCCACTCCAGACTACACTTGGTGAAAAGAAAATAAGCAGAAATTCTCTGCAAAACCTCTGGCAACAAAATGCAAGCTCGGAATTGAGAATTCTGGGAGGGTTGCTGACTCTCTGTGTTCTCCTCCCTCTCTACATCTCAGACCCTGGGCCAGCTGCATTTCCCCTCTGCCCTTCCTCATGTGCCCACCCAAGCCGCCCCTTGCCCTGTGTCCTTAACAGCGAGCCACTGTGGCATCCACTCTGACCAGCAAATGCCTCCACACTTACAAACACTGTCATCAGCACCCAACTCTGCATCTCGGCATCTCTAAGAGCTGAGGGCACACAGCTGCCCCCAAGCACACGGTCCTTCAACTTCAAGGTCCAGCTGTCAAGACTAAGAAAGTGGCCTGCCGGGGCTTTGCTGCCTTTAAAAGAAAGACACAGCAGAACGCGACCCACGTGTGACCCTTTGAAAAGCGTCTGTTCTGGGCTAACTGGTCATATAAATGCAGCCTGAGATTTTAAACCAAGTTATTTCATTTTTAACTTGAAATTGATTCCAACTAATAATATCTTAATATTGGTATTTAGTATATTTCGCGTTGAATAATATCAAGTAGTAATTTGATACTATTACTTTATATACTATTTATATTTATATACTTTGTGAAGCAGACAGTTGCTGTGATATTTTCAGTTTGAATCAAGCCCTGGGGACCGAGGTAGCCCATCTCAGAGGCAAATGGCAGGACTGGAATGGCGACTTAACATCTAATTTCAGAATTCTAGATTAAAGTTTTCCTGCACTGAATAACTGTCTACTGAGGACAGCCCAGAAGCCCAATGGCCAGCCCATGCGAAGCTTCCACACTTTGTCTTCAGGAACAACGGTGCTGACTCGTAGAACCCCAACACTCTCCCTGCTGCCCTCTACACACACCAGTAGCTATTTCTAAGAAAAAATAAGTATGTCGTGTAAATACATTTTTCTGTTTGTTTTTGGGCTTCTTGATGGTGACTAACATGCCTGATTAAGAAGGATGTCACACAAAAGCAATCTTTCCTGCGGCCTGTCATGGTACACAGAGCCTTAAGATGTCCCGGGGCGCCAGGCAGAGATGTCTGTCACTTCCTGGCCAGCACCCGGGGTGCCTTCCACAGCAGCCTCCCTGAGAAAGCAGTTCCAGGCAGTATCTGTCTGCTGCAGCCATCCTGAAAGACAGGGAAGCCCCGCTGCCGGCTACCCCTGCAAGAAAAGCCCAGAGCTCTGCCTGCGTCTCTCAGGCTGTTTCCTTCACCTCAACGCTCTGCTGCTGCCTGCCCCCGACTCCTGAGGGCAGAAAAGCCCGACCCTGTGTGAAGGCCCAGCCCCAGTAGCACCCCCATCCCCTCCCACAGGGCTGCCTCCAAGCCCTGCCTGCAAGTCACATACTCTGCCCCCAAGTGACCGCGACGTGCAGTGGTCATTTGGTTTCTTTCATGTCAAGCACAGTGGCAGGCCAGGTGGAAATCAAGGTCTCCGCTCCACGACTTACAGCTGGACGATCCTGGCTGCTGATTTACTCACTCTGAGCCGAGACTCAGCGAGAACCAGAGGCCACCGTCCACTCTGCACCTCTGCTCTGAGGATGAGGGCAGCTCCCGCAGATGCAGCCTCTGGCAGGCCCTTTCTGGTATTTAGTGCACGTTGCACAGCAGACCTTACCAGTCATTAGGGCCCCAGAGCCGGAGCTACCTAGAAACAAGCCCACAAATGTTGGCGGGAATGGAGGGTCCGCATGTGAAGCCCAGCCCTGCCCGTCACAGGAAACGGGAATCCCAGGGGTCTCAGAACATGAGCAGATGCGGGAAGCCACCCTAGAGCCCATTCAAGCCCAGTCATTTGATTTTTGTCTCCATTATCTCAACTTCCTACTTCACTTAGCAGGACAGTGCTTCATCTTCTAGCTGAAATCTTATTACTGGGCAACACCTACCTAAGAGACAACTTATAATTACTACCCAAAGTGAAAAATTGACCTCCTCACCACCGCCCTGGCTGAGCAAGGCACGCGAGATGCACTCGGCCGCAGAGTCTGGGCACAGGGAGCGGCTGTGCGCATGCCACACGGGCCACCACTCCCATCCCGACCAAGAGCTCAGGGGCAGGGCCGGGCCCTGAATTCAGGTCTATCCCAATTAATGGTCAGGCCGTCAGAGAGGCCTGGAAGTGCTGTGCCACCAGGAATAGTAGCGCAGCCAAGCCACGCGGGGACTCCTCTGCTTGTTCCCTGTATGAATTACATGGATCTGGGCCGTGGCTCTCGGCTCCTTCTCACTCCCAGGGCAGACACCAGTGTTGTGTGGACCAGCATATTACCCTGGGCCTCCCAAGAGCATGTGAACATCACCCCGTGGGGAAAACCTACAGCGTGCCAGGTGTAACCACCACATGTCAACGACAGTACAACCCTAGCCATGAAGGCCATCAAAGGAGATACAAGGAAATACAGCCCTGATGCAAAGGTGATGATGCTAACACCTGCCAAGGCCCAGCAGCAATGCTGGTTTTCAGTTATGTTATCCCTCTTACTTTTCTGTGTTTCAAAAACCAATCAGCAAAGCAAAAGCAAGCTCCAGCTCCCAGGCCTTGCACTAATACAGCACGCTGCTCCTCGGCGCTCTACGCAGAGGCAGACAGAGGCAACGAGACCCTCCTCACAGCCTGTTTCCACAGCACTTTGAGGACCCCACTGCAGAGGACCCCCATATTCCCACCACCCTGAGCTCCTGAAAACACTGAGGGAAACGCGTCCCTTCGGTGCAGAGCTGAGGTCCCGCGAGGACCCACCTGGCCCACAGGCTGATTTCTAACCTGATTTCGTAAGACCAAAACCCACAAACCCGCAATCTCTTTCCGGAATGAGTCATATGCCAGGATTTGCGGGAACAGCAGCCGTGTTCACCAAGCCCACCCTCCAGCTACACGGCGTGTGGTTTTCATACCGACCAGGACAAGCTTAGACTCCTGGAGTCCTCATGTTGCAAAAGTCCTTGGTTTCAAGTTCTTTCCTCCAAGAAGAACCACCTCCTCTTCCGACTGTGTCCTGACCTCAGGGCTTCATCCCTTGATGCCCTGCTCCCCAAGACACAGGCCCCCCCTGCCCAGCTCCCTCGGGCACCGTGCGGCTCCCCACCTTGACGTGGTAGTGGGCATCCAGCAGGATGTTCGCGGGCTTGAGGTCCAGGTGCAGGAGTGGCGGAGCCATGCAGTGCAGGAAGTTCATGCCCACCGCTGTCTCGTGGATGATGCGGAACCGGAGATCCCACGGCAATGGCTCTGAGGCCAGCAGCTTTTCCAGGGAGCCCGTCTCCATGTACTCCATGACCAGGCCGACAGGTTCGCGGCAGATGCCGTACACAGGCAGGATGTAGCGAAACTTGGCCATCTCCATCTTCTTGGCTTCTTCCAAAAGCTCCATGCGCTCCCTGAAAAAGTTCAAAGGCACAAAGAACACGCAGTGGTCACTCAGCCACAAACACAGAACAGCACCCTGGCCAGAAGACGACTGGCTCCAGAGGGCTGAGCAAATGCCTCAAGTGCACACACACGGGGCACACTTTACTGTCATATCACTAACACAGGGCTTTCCAGAATCTCAGTCCTGAGGCTGCTGAAATGTACCTGTGCAACACAGGGTTATCAGAAGTGAGGAGGAGGGAAATTCTAATTATATATATATATACACACACACACACACACAATACACATACATATAAATATATACACACACATATATATAGTGAGATAAAATGTAGTAAAATAGACATAACATAGTATTAATTATTTTAGCCATTCACAGGTGTACAATTCCCTGGCATTACACACATTCACAATAGGGTACAACCATCACTACTATCTATACCCAAAACTTTTCCATCATCCTCAACAAAAAGTCCGCACCCATTAACCAGTAACTCCTTCCCTCACCCCCATCCTCAGTAACCTCTTTTCTACATTCTAGGCAAATTCATACATGTGCAAGCATATAAAATTTGCCCTTCTGTGTCTGGCTTGCTTCATTAAGCATGTTTTCAGGGTTTATTCACACTGTAACATATATGAAAACTTCCTTTTCATGGCTGAATAATATTCCGTTGCATGAAACGTACTGTGTTTTTTTCATCTGTTCGTGGGTGCAGGCCATTTCCACCTTTTGGCTCTTGTGGATAATGCTGTACAGCTGCACACATTGGGGGACAAACGCCCGGAGACCTGGCTTTCAATTATTTCGGATATACACCTAGGAGCAGAATTGCTTGGTCACATTCTAAGTGTAACATTTTGAGAAACTGCCAAATAGTTGCCCACAGCCTGCCACCTTGTTTGTATAAACTTTTACTGGAAGAAAGTCTCACCCATTCATTTAAATACTGGCTGTGGCTGCTTCTGCACTTCAAAGGGGAGCGGAGTCCTTGCGACAGAGGCCCTGCGGCCTGCAAAGCCTAAAATGTTGCCTCTCTAGCCCGTTGTGGAGAAAGTTTGCCAACCTCTGGTCTAAGGTCACTTCCCTGGTGCAGCCTGTGTTTTCACAGACTGGAATCCCAGTGCCATGGTCTGTATTAGTGTCATGGGTCAAAAGTCTCAGAATGCGTTCAGGGTAAGAGGCTGAATCTGAGGATGCATGCTCACCATGGAGGATCTAGGTCAGCAGTCCCAAACACAGACATGGTAGAAAGCACCCAGGAAGCTGGCTGGAATGCTGGTTCCCAGGCCTCACTCCTTGAGAATGTGTTCCAGATTGGGGCTGGAAAATCTGCTTTTTTTTTTCTTTTTTGAAACAGAGTCTCGCTCTGTTGCCCAGACTGGAGTGCAGTGGCATCATCCTGGCTCACTGCAACCTCCACCTCCCGGGTTCAAGTGATTCTCATGCCTCAGCCTCCAGAGTAGCTGGGATTACAGGTGTGCCACATTCAGCTAATTTTTTGCATTTTTAGTAGAAATGGGGTTTTGCTATCTTGGCCAGGCTGGTCTTGAACTCCTGGACTCAAGTGATTCGCCTGCCTCAGCACCCAAAGTGCTGGGATTACAGGCATGAGTCACTGTCCCCGGCCAATCTGCTTTCTAATAATATAATAATAAGCTCCCTAAAGGAAACGTTTAGAACCACACTAGGAGAGATCTGACCTCCTAGAGCAGGAAACCCAGCAGCTCCATGTCCACACACAGGCCACCAAGGCAGCTGGCTGGGGTGGCCCTCAGGTAATTCCCCAGAATCCAGAGTCCAGCCCAAGTCCCTGCCTATAACCCAGTCTCCGCTGCCACAGCAGGGGGCGCTTCTGGAGCTTGGACACAGGCCTGCTCCTCCCAGTGACAAACCCTGGAGCAGGTGCTGGGCAATCACTCAGTGGCTCCCATTTCCTCGCCTGCTGGAGGATCCAAAACAGTGCCAACAGAACACATCCATTTCTTAATGATCTGACCTCCCCTGTGAGACAGCCCCTCCCAGGCTTCCCTCACGGTAGTGAAAACACTTTCCCCGCAGGAAAGGCCAGCAGGAACCCGTGGATCCTGCTGTTTAGCTCTTGCTGTGGAAATTCCCATACATGGGACAGGTACCAACGGCTTGGAGATCTCAGTCTGTCTGCCCCCCACAATGCGAGCCCTGCAGCTAGGGCTCTGCGTCTCAGGGCATAGCCCACTGGTTCTCAATGAGAGGCAACTTCACCCCCCAAGAAACACTGGGCAGTGTCTGGAAAGATTCTGGTTGTCACAACTGAAGGATCTACCAAACATGCTACAAGGCATAAGGCAGCCCCAAGGCTAAGAATTACTCAGCCCCAAATGCCAGTGGTGCCAAGTTCAATAACCCCGATGTAAACCAAGTGAGTGCATTTTCAGCCAACAAACTACTACTGTCCAGAATCACCCCTTCACTACTCCCAGCACTCACCTGGCCTTTATTTTAAACAGTTCTGTGTACTGGCAAGTGCTCGCTGGAATCCACTATATGTCAGAACTAAGGCAGGAGGTCCCTTTCTGTCTTCACGGTGTTTACGTGTCCCCTCTAAGGGAGAAGATGGAGAATTACCCCCAAAAGACAGGTGTGGTTGAAATATCTAAGCCTCTTGAAAGGAAGGTCCAGGGAGCTATTGAGAATCAAGAGAGACCCAAAGTCAGAAGTCAGCGTAGGAAAAGGCCCCCTGAGAGAGTCGGGAAGGCTGAGACCTGCACAGAATCCAGGGGCACCCGGGAGGCCAGCAAAGCAGAGCAGTCACTGTGGACCCCCTTGGGCTTGGCAGAGCGGAGAGGGGAAGCCAGCAGAGCACACACACTCCGTAGGAAGAATCTGCAGGACGGGTCCACTGACTGCATGTGGAGGAGAAAGGCTTACAGGACCTCTCTGGAGCTGTACGAGGGGTCGCTAGGCAGCCCCCCATGGTGGACATGGGAGCACCCCAGGAGAAGCAGCTGGGGGGGGTGTGGGGGGTGGGCAGGTCAAGAGTGTGTCTGAATACACTCAAGGAGCAAAGAATCCCACTGGCCTTGGGAACAAGTGAAGGAAGTATCAGGAATGAATGTGAAATTATTATGAGACAAACAGAGGGTAGCACGGCCTGCTTTTCCTAGCACTCTGGTTAAATGACCAATTAATGGAAAAGAAGATGCCCACCAGTGTGCAGCTGGCCTGTGGGGATCCCTGGGCTGAGCTGAAAGCTGCCCCATCACCAGCATACTGTCGGCTGCTCCCTCCCTCCAGGGGAAATCCCTCTCCCGGCAGCCACCGGCGTGGGCCAGGTTCTGGGACCCATCAAGGAATGGGGGGACTCTCAACCCAGTTCCCAGTCTCAATGAGCATTGGGAAAAAAGGAAGAGGGCCTGATGCCAATGTCAAGCATCAGCTAAAATGAAACCGGTCACCAAAGAAGGAAAATGACACCTCTCAGCTCCCAGCCTTTCTCCTCCTGGGGAACACCGGTTGGCTTGGCTGAGGCCCTCATTTGTTATTTAAAGGAATACAAGCACAACTTCCACCCCAGCAGCAGCCGCTAACTTCCAAACTGTCGGACTGGGACGTGGTACCAGCTGCTGCTTCTGTCTTGTTAAGAATCAGAGTTATGATTTGCCTGTTTCCGATTGCTTAAATGTGGCCAGCTTGCCGCCCCTCCCCTACCAGTGCGGCCTCCCTCCTCCAGACAAGCTGCCCGGGGGCGCGGGCCAAAGTCCTTACACAGGACTCAGACCCACATCCACTGTGCAACCGTGTGAGGCACACCCTCCTTGCCGGAGGGTTTTGAGGAAATGACAATTCAGGTGTTTGGAGGCTGGCCATTTACAAGGGTCATTTTTCTACATTTAGTAGACATTCTGAGTGTGAACTCTCTAGGCCAAAACTGATAACAAACACGTATTCTGAGAACAAAGTCAATCAAAGGAAGGCTGAGTAGCTTATTAAGTGGAAGCTCTGAGCCACTCTGCAAATAGTGTTTTCTTCTATTTGCCCAAAGGGCTTAATACGTAAAACCCAGGTGACTTCTGATTGCAGAGCAAGCTCATTAGCAACTCTAACAGCTACGGGCTGGCGGCAGAGCACACCCCTCCCCAGCGCACCGAGTTCAGCAAGTACTTTACTCTCCCTGCCCCGGGCCCCATCTGCAGAACAGAGACCCCATTTACTTTACTTTAAAACAAACAACAAACAAACAAAAAAGGGCCACTGCTGCCGGTTGGCTCCCAAAAGCAGCCCTGCTAGAATCTCCTAATGGAGTCCACCCCATCTTTGCACAACTGCCTGAAGGGAGCCAAGCACGACTTCCCCCTTCCACGGGCCACACATTTTCCACGAGGAAAATCAGCTGTCCTGGAAAAAAAAAGTCATTGTTTCCGTGGACAAAAGTGTCTTCTCTGTGACAGCATGATCCAAAATGGCTTGGGGTGGACAGGATTCCAGCTGAGGAAGGGGGTCCCGGGACTGCCCCGTGGAAGATCTGAGGCCCAGGAGTGGAGGTGGAGCGGCTCTCTTGCCTACCAGCATGGATTTCGTTCAGAAGCACCGGCATATCCTCAGAAACTTTCCATACTGTTTACCATCCAGTAACCACTGGGCCAAAACCCACACAACCCCTCCTTCCAGCCTCTCTTCAGGTGCTCCCTAGGCGACATCTGGGAAACTCCAGTGGTTTAGGAAGCGCCAGCGCTTCTGGGGTCAGGTGTCGCCTGGCGGCATTTGCAATTCAATAAGCCTGAAAGGGCCTCCTCTAGCAGCTGCAGGAAGAGGCTTCTCTGATGGAGGGAAGTTACGAAGTGCTCAGGTACTCTGAACACAGAAAGAACCCACCAATTGCTTTTTAGCAATGGCACTAATTTTTTTAATACATTTTTTCTTCTAAGCAGTGTTTCTGGCTTATTTTGATGACCACACAAAAGGAACTGTAGATTTATTATTATCATTATTTTAAGACGTGGAAAGATGCCGAATCCAGCCTAGGTGCTGGGGTGGTAGCCAGGGAGCACGGAACATCACATAGTCACATTCGCACTGTCTCCAAATCCCATTTCTTACTGTTGACGGTGAGGTCAGCGTTTCTGGGTTGACCAGAACCCTCTCTCGCCGGTGTTAATTAAAACACAACCTAAAAACTGTGCCTCGCTCCAAGCGCTGATAGGCTTAGGAACAGTTCGGTGGAGGTGGCGCCCTGTTCCCCTCTCCTTCGCTGCTGAGGAAAGCGTTGCTAATTCTGCTTCCGCGCAGGAACGGGGAAAGCCCCCTGCCCCACAGTCCCCTGGGCCCTGTTTTGGGTTCCACATGAAAAATCTCTGGGCATTAATTAGGATTAACTTGTGGTTCAACTTTTTAAAGATACGATGAGTAGCACTTACATGAATTCGGGTTTCTCCTCATTTAGGACTAGCCAAAGTGTATTTCCCCCTCCCAAGGAGGGCACTGGAGTAGCAAGAAATACGAGAAATATCATCACACCAACCATTTCTAAAAGGAACTTCCTAAAGAAGTCCCAGGGTTCTTCTCCAGGCTCAGAAATCCCAAAGACCTGTGGAACAGGCCAGCTGCGGTTTCCCCTGGAAGCACGCAACCTGGAAAGGGGGAAAGAACAGCCCCGGGACGTGGTCTTGTGCAAGTGGAGAAGCAGTAAACGAAGGGAAAAGTGAGGAGCAGGGAGGTGGGGGAGGCGGTGAGACCGCTCAGGTAACAAAGAGCTCCTAAAGAGAAACCTAGGTACTACCTTCGGGAAAACGCAGCCGGAAAATGTGTTTCATCATCTGTTAGCTGATGCCTCTCAGTGAGGCCTTCTGCACACAAATCCAATTATGTTCCCAGGGAGCCTCCGAGGGGTTCCCACACGGCTATTTTTAAAACTGACAAGAAATGGGCTTGTTCAACTCTCAGCTCTGTTGTTACAAACCTGGGGTTTGCTCAGGCTCGCCCCGACCAGCCAGGGCTGAATGCGGCAGGAGCAGAAGTGGCTCCCAGCCGGCGCTGGCACTGGCTTCTTCTGAGCATCCCCTTCGCTGGGGGCTGGCAGGGAAAGAACAGGGCCTTTGGGATCACTTTATTCTCTCCAAACTGGTCACAGCACCCATCCCTACACCCCACCCTAGGCCCTGTGACCCCCCACAATGAGGGTCAGCCAGGGAGGCCAGCTGTCTCTCCAAAGCCACCCCACAGGACCCTCCGAGGCACCAAGCCCCATGATGAAGGCAACCTCAGATCAATGTGGTATCACCTGTGAACTACCAGGAGCCCTGGGAGCTCCTGGGAGCCCTGCCAAGTGTCTAGGGGCTAGGCAGCCCCCCAACCTTTCTTGCATAGAAAAGCATGCTCACATGGCCTGGCGCAGCCTGCTAATCAAAGAAGTCCTGGGCAGGTGCTGTGGCCAAGGGGTAGCTAAAGGCTGGGCCCAGGGGAGGTGCAGGGAGCCAGGAGACCCCAGATCACCTTGAGAGGCAAGCAGCCTTGGCCAGTGAAAATCAGCCTCACCTGCACCTGTACCTGTGGTGGCTCCTATGCAACAAGTGGAGAGGACCATAACTGACCCCAGGCAGCCTGGAAAAGGCTCAGACCCATGTGGCAGGGGTGAGAGGGGCTGTCCCTCCGAGAAGAGAAGCAAGACTTAGGCAGAAGGGGTACAGGGCTGGGGGCTGCACACAAAGACCCCAGGAAAATCCTATCTCCCAATTCAGGGAACATCTTGCAAATATGAGGGGCTGGGGTGGGAGGCAGCTCATCAGAAAAACACTGAGAAATTTGGCAGGGCACATGACACAGCAACTACCTTAAGGCCTAGGTGCAACCCTGTGAGATGGCAATGCAACCAGCTCCTGGAGCACAGCGGGACTGATGTGCATTCCTAACAAGAACCTCAAGCTGAATACAGTTAATAATTAACCTAAAGGAATCAACTTCGCCAACAGCCGGGGTTTGACCATCTTCTCAGAAAGATCAGCCACGGCTGCACACGGCAAAGCCCCAACCTGCTCTACCAGGCCCAGCAGAGCACAGCAGGTGAAATGCTTCCTGCTAGGCGATGCTGACCTCGACCTAGCCACCTGACGTGCCACCACCTGTCTGCTTTGGGCAGGGCAGGAAAGGCTTCCAGTTAAAGTACAAAACACTTTTCAGCCAAGCTATGCAATATCCTAAGTGATTCACCTCAAGTGTAGAAAGCCTCCCTCCAACTAGGCCACCCAAGATATAAGGGACTGGTCGCTAGAAATAACAGAAGATCCTAAGGATGTGAGCTGGTGAGTCAGTCTGGGAAGGTGCTTGTTTGCTTTGCTCTTCCAATACAAGAAAGTGGTGTTAAAATTTTCCCTGATGATTAAAGCTCGCTGCAACTAGAAGACTGCATCAGACACACATCCCCAAGACAGAAAACGAACGCCCCTATGGAGAGGGTTCCCTTTCTGAACCTAACCACTGGCTGGTACTCAAAGTGGTTTGGATTTCATCAAAATAACCACAGCACCCCTCCTGGCCTGAGAAGTTCCCACGATCTAGGGCAGGGGAGAAAAAGTGCACAGCCTGGGCCAGCATCTCACCTTTGAACTAGTGGTGATTGGATGACACTCTATTGATGTTTCCAAGAAACACTGCATTTGAAGGTTACGGCAAAAAGCCACCAATAGCTCTGCTGTGTAGTCTCCTAGCCAAGGACAAAAATGCAAAGGGAGAGGACGGGTCTCTCATCTACAGAGGCATCATAGTCACGACATGGGGCTGCAGCACGCGCTGCCACCCCAGACACAAGCATCACAACGATTCTGCAGAAAAGCTGGGGTTTAGCGGCCCCATCACTCAATCAGCCAAACATTCGAAACCAGGTCTACCAGGCAGCAAAGGCTAAATGGTATTTTTAAAAGTAGCCGCTTCTGAGTGTATGTGTCCAGGGAATCTCTAGGTAAAATACAAGCATAGCTTCCATGTAGAATGTAAGCTTCATTAAAGGATAAGTAATTAAAATGTGCTAAATTAAGCCTTACATATAAACCATCAAAATCAACTGTAAACAGTGAAATCTACAACAAAGAGGTGCTGTTCAAGAACATTCTCCCTACCTCTCAAATTATGCACAGACGACAATCGACCCACCGAATTTAAGAGGGGCGGCTCTGCGTCCTTCCCATTCGTCTTTGTTACCTTGAACACTCCTGCTAGGTACTAGGTACAGACAGGTTTCATTCTGACTTTTGGACAGAGAAAATGGGTTGCAGGAGGGCCCCATGGCACGGCCACAGAGCATTAACGCAAGGCCCTTCCCCAGCGGTTCGGTCTCGAAATTAAGTCAGCTAAAACGAGAGTGTGCGGCGAGAAGGGGCTGGGTGGACGGATCAACACCCCAGACCCTATGCCGGACCCCATGCCGGAGCCCACTGCCAGGTCCGAGCCCTGGAGTTCCAACGCGCAAGCGCCGGGCGCCCGGGAAACCTCGCCCGAGCCAAGCCGAAGCTTCCGACCGAAATAATTACTGTCTTACACCAATTTGTGTTCCAACGTAAATTACTAAGTAAGTCGAACGAAGGCTAACTCCACTCACAAACCCCAGAGGCCCACACGGCAATTTTTCTAAGCCCTGCGCAGACCGCAGCTCCCCGGTGGGTCCCGGGCGGGCCGGACGCGCCTCCCAAGGGCACGGGTCCGAGGCGCAAGGCAAGCTGGAGACCCCAAAAAACCGGGGCCACTCGGGGAGTGTCAGGAAGCACGACTGGGCGCCTTTGGACGTCCGGGCAGACGCGGCCCCCGAGGAGCCCCAGAGGAGCCGCGTGACCCAGCCCCGATGGGCGCGATCGCGCCCGGGCTCGCCAAAGCCCCCGCGCCCCTCCGGCCGGGACAGGCCGAGTGGTCACTGCCGGAGTCCCGCGGCCTCGCCGGAAATTGGTTTACCCCCCTAAGCTGCTCCGGGGGTGAGTTCGGGAGAGAGAGGCAGGATTCTGGGACCCGACACCCCGACCCCGGCTCCGGCCTCGCCCGCCCCAGCGCCCCGCCCGGGCCGCTCACCTGTCGTCGACGTGCAGGCTGGGCGAGCACTTGATGGCGAGCCAGGTCTTCCAGTGGACATGGCGCACCTTGTACACCTGCCCAAAGCCGCCCGAACCCACCTTCTCCCAGCCTGTGAACTCGCCCGCGTCGAAGGTGCGCAGCAGCCCCAGGGCCCACGGGGTCCCGCCGTCGCCCTCCATCCCGCGCGTCTAGCCAGCGCCGCCGCGGCCGCCCAGGTGCCCAGGTGCGCGCCCCGCCCCGTTACGTCACTTCCGTCGATCGCCCCGCCCCTATTCCCCGCCCACTTCCCTGCCAGCGCGCGGTGACTGCGGACGGATGAATAGACGCGCCGGGTCACTGCGCTCTCCCCTGGGTGCTCAGGCCGTGAGAAGGGCCTCGACGTGCTCATCAGCTGCCCTGCTTTTCTTTGCTTTTTTTCCCCCTTAATTACAGAGTCACATGCCGTTGTAAGAAATCATTCACTTTGTCCAGTTTCCCCCAGTGCTATCATTTTGCAAAACTTTATCAAAAAAAAGTAGTCTCACAGCTAGGATATTGACTTTGATACAGTCACCGATCTTATTGAGTTTTGCCCTGTTTTACTCGTCTTGCTTTGCATGTATTAGGTTTACACAATGTAATCATCTGTGTAGCTTCTCATACCCACCTCCACCTGGCCCCTCCTGTGGCGATTTTACAGCTGCAGCCCGGAGCCCTGGCATCACTAATCTTTCCTCTATTTCTAAAATTGTTTTATTTCAGAAATATTATGTTTAGATACAGGAATCATACAGCGCCTAGTTTTTTGAAATTGGCTTTCTTCACTCGTTAACCTAATTCCCTGCAGGTTCATGTCTTGCTTTTTTACACGAGTTTCCTCTTAGAAAGTAACTTTTGAAAAAAAATTACCCAAGAGCAAATCTAAAGTACATTTCAAATGCGAGAGTTCCCTCATCCTTTCCTAAATAACAGCCTCTTTTTACAGATGGTTTGAAAAGGAAAGATGTTTTTTTCACATACGGGAAAAAAAAAATTCCCAGCCTTGGAAGGATGTTTGGGTTAGAGGCCAAAGTGCATCGCAGATCACGCACACGTCCACACCTCAGAAAACACTCACACATTCCTGAGACGCAACAGTGAGTGAAGGCTTATTTTTGGCTACAGGAGATGAATAATGAAGACAGGAGGGAGGAGCTAAAGGAGAGGGTATTTTAACGACATTAACTGTGTTTTTGTGTTAGTCACTCGGAAAGAGAGAGGCTGCCCCAAGTCAGCGCATTGGAAGCTGCAGACCTAGCGTCTCCAGGCTCCCCCTTCCAAACGGGCACGGACCTTCTTTCACAGCCTGTAGCGGGGAGCCGCGTCTCCCCACTGCCTCCCCACTTCCATCCGGCCACTCTTTGGAGCGAACTCACACATCCCAACATGACGATGCTTGCTCGGGGGCCTCCTGGGGGTACCAGGGAACCACTTCCTTTCCCACATACTCTGAAAATTAAAACTGGTCTCCTTAAGGCTGGAGTGGCAAATAGTTGTTTTAAGCTTGTCACAAATGTAACTTACATTTGAACTAATGTTTTAAAAAATAATTGGAGTTTTGAATCTATGAAGATAACTTGGAAGTAAACATAGTTATTATTTTGGTGGGAAAAAAAATGAATGGACTGGAAAGTGAGTCATCTGCCCTGTTTCCGGGGCTCAGCTCTAGCAAAGTACCCTTCTGCCTCTACAGTCTCCAAGGCACACAGCTCCGCTGCTGGGGCTGACTAACAGCCCACACCATCAAGTAATAAAACGCTCCAATTTCATGTATTTAATCATCTGTGTGCTTCATTTGACAAATATTTATGGAGTGTCTGCTGCTGGCTCAGTACCGGGTGCCTGGGACTGGAGACCAGAGCCCCTGGAGACCAAAATAGCCAGCTCCCAGCTGTGAGCAGATCGGGTCCAAAGATCAGGGGCTGGGCTCAGGAACCTGGTTTGGTATATGGGTCCTCTGCAGACTTTGAAGTGCTTTACCGATTCACATGACAACTGGTAAAAGAAAAACAAACACCTTTACAAGAATTGTGAATTCGAGTTCCAGACCCGCTGGGATTCCGGGAGCACAATTGCTATTTATGTTAGCAGTCCTTGGTCCCAGGCTGGGAAGGTTAGCATTTCCAAGTATAAAAGTAATTTAAAGTTTTGCTTTAAATACATTTTAGGGCCAAAGAAAAGTGGACCAATTTAAAGAAAAAGATGAAATGAATAATAGGGCAAGTTGTGCATCTCAGACTTGGGAGGTGGCTGTCCTGAGGATTAATGGGGCAACATTAATTAACCTCATAAAGTGTCTACATGGACAACGTGCCCGGTGTGGTTACAAACAAACCAATCAGCACAGATCCTGGGTGGAAAGCAGGGCGCAGTCATGGAGGCGCAGTCATGGAAGAGCACTAGGGATGCAGACTTGAAGGTTTTCAAGAGGTGAGTTCTGAGGGCATGAAGCTCCACAGAGAGACTGTCAACCCGCCTGGGAGTGCGGGTGAGGAGGGGAGGGACGACCAGGGGAGACAATGGCGGATGGGAGGTGGGAAGGAGGAGTCGGGGAAGGGGGCTGTCTGCTGATATTTGCAAGTCCCCACTCCCCAACTACCCTGTGTGCCTCCTGGCCCCTTTCCCAGAAGAATTCCAAATCCGGTTTCCTCCTATACTGGATGTCCTGACTGCGAATCTAAATAGGTGATCCCTTGAGCTCCAGGTCCTCAAGCTGTGCCCTTCTTCATAGGGGGCCATTTAGCACTGACCCAGCAGGCAGCCCAAGGTCCCCGGTCTGGAAGTGTCGGGAAGCTGCTTTTAACATCCTACCACAGGGAACAGTGAATGTTGCCGGCCAGGGAGAAGACAGGATAGAGAGGTCTCCGGGTTTGCAGCCAGCCTGCCTCAGATGGGGTCCCAGGATGCGACCGCGGTGCATTTGCCTGTCCCTGATGTGTGCGATAGAGGTACCTGCTTCGAGATGTCTGTGGGGAGCCAAGCAGATGATAATTATATGTGTGTGGCACATGCTAGGCTGTGGATGAATAGTGACATTTTAAACTGAGTCATTTTCATCTTTGTCCTTCTCAGGGTCCTAGAGTAACTCAGCCCTCATAAGCATATGGCTCAGTGACATCGTGGAGCCGACATGGGCTGACCTGGCTCTCAGAGGCCCCAGAATAAAGCCAGAGCCCCCGGGGTCCACCTGCCGGCATGACCATGGGGCAGGGGAGCGAAGCTGAGGTGGGCTGGCCACCTGGAAACACTGTCCCCTCCCCCCAGGCCTCTGCACCCAGCCTCCTCTCTGTCTAGCAGACTCCTCACTCCCCTACAACAGCCGCTCCTGCCACCACTTGCACGGTTGTTTTTGAGAATTCCCTGTGTGTTGTGTTATTTTCTAAAATAAATAACTTGTTCACTGCAGAGATTCTGCTTTCACTAATACTGACAAAGTGATTTAAGGGTAATAGAACAAGACACAGGCTTTCACTGAATCTGTCTTTTCAGCAAAGGTAATAAAACGCAGAAAGGAAAGGGCCTGACTTGCAAGGGATTTCTTTCCATGAACACGCACGCTGCCTTCCTTTCCATTCTGTGACTCACAGACGTGCCGGCCAGCCTTCCGATGGAGGCCTCAAAATGGGGATCTTGTGTTCCTGATGATAGGATCTGAGCACTCCGAGGGCCACGATGTGATTTGGATCAATGAGGTCTTTGTTCTTTGGGGGTTTCCAGTAAGGCATGGGCTTTCTTAAAACCCTGTGACTAAGCTGTGAGAAGCTGCTGGCTCCCTGGGGAACCTGATAGGGTCTGGCCCTTTTGCCCTTTGTGGATTTCTCTGGCTCTTCCTGGCCCTCTCCCACAGCCCCCATAGGATGATTTCTTTCCTTTCTGCTTTTTATTACCTTTGCTGAAAAGACAGAGTCAGTGAAAGCCTGTGTCTTGTTCTATTACCCAATTACTAGCATCCACCATGCTGAGGGCACCCCCGTGAGAAGCAGCCGTCTAACATGAGCCTGTCCCTGTGCCAGGGAACGTGCAGCCCCAGCTCCAACAATCACAATCTGCAGCATGAAGAGGGCTGGAATCTCTCCTCTGTAGCCAGTCTTTAGACATTCTTTGGAAACAATAAATATTGTGCAAAGAAAAGTGGATAGAAATTGCATTTTAGGCAGGGTGTTGGAAGTGCCTCCCCCAGCCCAGGCACTTCCCTGCCAGGTCATTCCTTTTGGGCTAGTCATTGCTTTCCCCTTGAGGCAAATCCTCCTTGGACTGGCACGTCCTGAGAGGGACTGAGGTCACTGGAAAGGCGCTGGCTGGACTCAGCACCTGTGGGCCTTGGTGTCAGAGAGACCAGAGTTTGAGTCTGACCCGGCACATTCCGGCCATGCACCCTCTGCCAGGTTTAGATGATCCCACACAGATTTCTCTTCTATAGTTAGCGACAGCAACAACCAACATGCAGGAATCAGTTCTCAACTGTGTTTGGAACGTTGGTCACCTTCTCCTTATCTCAGGTCACACACTGTCTTGTTAGCAAGCCCTCAGGAGCCGGTGGTGGTGTGCCAGAGACTGCTAGTTATCTCAGGGGCACGGCCTTTTGCTTTGACTATTTTCCATTGATGGGACATTTGACATCTCTGCCAGGGTTCATATTAACTTGAAGAAAATGGGCAGTGATGCAACTGACTCTATCTGGTGGCAATACCGTTGAATTTGTCTTGTCAAGATGCTAATAGCTTACTGAACAATAGACATCACCCAACAGGGACTGTTTTATTGCACCTTAGGACCCTGTGATCTGGCAACATCCTTCCAGCATGCCTTCTGTCAGGGACTGCAGTCTTTCATTCTTTTTCTACTTTTTGAACCAGCTCTGCCACCATGCTGGCTTCCATACTGAGTTCCATCAACCACTGACAGACGCTCCTGTTATACAAGAGTCGTACTTTTAACTTGTAAAAAATTCCACTTCAGCAAGGGCATCATTCTACCCCCACACCTTTTCAATCTCTGCTGCCTCCCTCACCTTTTCTTTTCTCCACCCTCACATCCTAGAAAATCCATCCAGTTGACCGGGAGGAGTAGCTCACACCTGTCATCCCAGCACTTTGGGAGGCCGAGGCAGGTGGATCACCTGAGGTCAGGAGTTTGAGACCAGCCTGGCCAACATGGTAAAACCCTGTCTCTACTAAAAATACACAAAATTAGCCAGCTGTGGTGGTGGGCATCTGTAATCCCAGCTACTTGGGAGGCTGAGGCAGGAGAATCACTTGAACCCAGGAGGCGGAGGTTGCAGTGAGCTGAGATCCCACCATTGCACTCCAGCTTGGGGGACGAGAGCAAAACTCCCTCTCAAAAAAAAAGAAAAGAAAAGAAAGGAAAAGAAAATCCATCTAGTCTCAAGACTTTAGGTACCTCGACGCTGACTACAAAATTGACCCATCTCTAGGATGGAGAGCTCTCCACCTCCATGGCTGTATGGCTCCCCCAGGCCTCTCGACCTGCATGGTGTGCGTGTCTTCAGAGCATCCACATTGAACTCATCCCAGCTGAGCTCCTGGCTGCCTCCCGCACCCAGAGCAATCTTTCTCCTTAGCTCCACAGTGGAAATGCCACTCTTCTGATTGGTCCAGCTGAGTCCTGAGAGGAAACAGGGGGTAACAAACACCCCGGAACTTCACAGCTGGAAGCAGCACTGCCTCTAGCCCGTCAGTGCACTTGCACTGCCTCTAGCCTGTCAGTGTTCTCGGTTTCCCGAACATCGCAGGCATGATCCTGCCTCAGAACCCTTGCCCTCCTCACAGTCTTTATCAAGCGTGTTGGGAATTCCTAGTGGCTCCACTTCAACCGTCCCCACCTAGGTACCTCTCACTCTCCCCTCCACATCACCCTGGGCCACGTCGCCATCAGGTTCTCACCTGTGTCCTGGTCACAGCCCCTACCTGGTCTTGAGCGCCCTGCCCCATTCGCAGGGATTCTCTGAGCACGCCTCTGCTCTAAGCCATTTCTCCAACGGCTTCCAGCTTCACACAAAGCAAGAGCCAAAGTCCTTTCAACAGCCTACACAGCCCCATATTCACTGTTCTCAAACAATAGAAAGCTGGAGAGCCGGCAGCATGAGGAACCCCAGAACCCCTGCCAGCGTGGTTCGGAGGCAGCAGGCCTGGGGTGCACCTGATAACTGGCATTTCTACCGAGTCTCCAGGCAAGCCCTCTGTGATCTGTTCTCCAGGCCCCCGGGAACCACATGTGGAGGCAAAAGCACTCCAGCCTGGATGCCAACCCGCCGTGTTGACTTCGAATTGACCCCAGTTCTGGAAGGCCTCTACGATTTCTAAGTTATCTGCTGTTTGTTGTGTAAGAGTACCCACTTAAATCTCACCCCTAGGTCAAAACAACCTTGACCATAACGTCTGTCCTTAGGCAAATTCACATAGCATTCTTGCATATATGAAATTTCCCTACAATTGTCCTGCACCTTCCTTCTGGTACTATGTAAGCCTGAGGAGTAATGGGGATCCACCATCTTGTCTTGCTGCTGGCAGAGATATAGACATGGCTTCTGTTTGCAAGTCCCTGTTAAATGTTTCTTTCTGGATTACTGTGGTGGCTCACACCTGTAGTCCCACCTCCTAGGGAGGCAGAGGCTAGAGGATCGCTTGAGCCCAGGAGTTTAACTCAGCAGAGAGCTATGATTGAATCACTGCACTCCAGCCTGGGTGACAGAGCAAGACCCTGTCTCTAAAATAATTAATGAATAAATAAGTGTTTCTCTCTAAGAAACTGGATTTTTCAGCCTCTTTCTTCAGCCTCTCAGCTTCCTCAGACTTTGGAGGTAGGTTTGCATAGACCTTCCCGCTGCAGAACACACACCTCACACATGCATGACCTTACATGGTCCTCTCCTCCTAAATATGGTGGACCCCAGGACTCACTTTAATTAATTAAATGTGGCAGAAGTGGTGCTGTGCCACTTATAGGCCTAAGCCTTAAGAAGACTTGGCAGCCTCCACTTTTGCACTCTTGGGAGCTCTGAGCCACCACATAAGAAGGCCAGCTACCCTGCCAAGATTTTCATGGACAGAACACACAGAAAGGCCACAGAAGGGAGAGAGGCCCTGGGACCACATGGAGAGACATAGAGAGAGAAATCCAGTCATCCCAGCACCCCCATTCCGGCCAGCCCAGCTGATACCCCAGCTAATGACAGCCACATGGAGGGCCACCAGCAAGACCAGCAGAAGAGCTGCCCAGAAGAGCCCAGCCCAGATTGCAGACTCATGAAGAAATAAAATGGGTTGTTTTCAGCTATGCAGTGTAGGGGTGGTTTGTCATTTCTGCTTCTTCTCTGACCTCAGGTCATGTGCCTTTTGCTGTTGTCAAACACTACAAGCACAGTCCTACTTTAGGATTTTTGCACTTACTGGTCTCCCAGCCTGAACTTCTTTTCTCCCAGCTACCTGCTTGGGGTGTCCCCACACCTTTTTAGGCCTCTGCTCAAATCTCGCCTGAATACCCAGTTTAAAATTCTGACCCTCTCAATCTCTCTCCCCAGCTTCATCTTTTCCAAAGGACTTACCACCATTGGAGGCTTCCCAGATTTATCTGCTTATTTCTGTGTGTCTGTCTCCCCCTCAAGAATGTGAATTCCTTGAGGTGGGGCCTTTCTCAGGGTCTAGAGTATGCATAGCACATTATAGGCACTCAGCAAAAAACAGGAAGGAAGGAAAGAAAGAGGGAGAGAGGGAGGGAAGAAAAGAGGGAAGTAAGGAGAAACAAAGAGGGAGAAAAGGCTGGGCGCAGTGGCTCATACCTGTAATCCCAGCACTTTGGGAGGCCGAGGCGAGTGGATCACTTGAGGTCATGAGTTCAAGAGCAGCCTGGCCAACATGGTGAAACCCCATCTCTACTAAAAATACAAAAGTTAGCCCAGTGTGGTGGCACCTGCCTGTAATCCCAGCTACTCAGGAGGCTGAGACAAGAGAATCGCTTGAACCCAGGAGGTGGAGATTTCAGTGAGCTGAGATTATTCCACTGCACTCCAGCCTTGGCGATAGAGCAAGAGTCCATTTCAGGAAAAAAATAATTATAAATACAACATAAAAAAAGAAGGAGAGAGGGAGGAAGAGAGGAGGGAAAGAAGAGAGAAGGAAAGACACAAAGGCAGAGCAGAAAGAGGAAAGGAAGAAGGAAGGAAGGCCAGCCCACTTCGTAAGTAGGTTGTTACAGAAAACACCTGGCAGGCTGCCCAGCACATCACAGAAGACCCATAAAGCAAAGCGTCCCACTCCACAGATCCCCTCTGAGAGGATCAATGTGGACAGCATGGGAACTGAGGCAAGGGAGGCAGATGAAAGGGGAGAGGGCCCAGAGCAGGGGGCTGGAGCTGAAGATGGGCTCGAAACACTCTGAATTTTCCTGTGTGGGGCTGGCTTGGCTTCAACCCCTGGCTCTTGTCCTGAGTGGAGGAAGAAGCCAGCCTGGCTGTCTCCCCTGCCCCTGCAAATCCAAGGCTTCTTCTGCATCCTCTGGGTTCAGGATTGAGAACAAGAAGGGAAACCTCCACAGGGCCACCCAACAGTAGCAAGAGCCCTTCTGCTGTGCATGGATCTCAGCCACATAGGCAAGGCTGTGGCACTATCAGCTTCAGGGTGTTTGGGAACATCCCACCCTCAACCACACGCTGAGTTTCTGGAGCCACAGTTCTCAAACACTGTGCACAAAGAACACTGAGAATTTGTTAACATGCAGATTCCTGGGCCTGGCCTAGATCCTAATTCAAAAGGGCTGGGCCCAGACATATGCATGCTTTTAACAAGCTCCTCTGTGATTCCAGATTCTGATGCAGATAGTGCCTGGGCCACTCTGGGCGGTCCTGCTCCCTGGGAACATTTTGCCTTCCCCAGGACTCTGATGTGTGTCAAAGATGACAGAGAGTCCTCAGAACCCACTGTGGGCAGAGGAGGGACCAGCAGAGCTGGCGGTCCCCTCTGCTCACTCTCTCTTTGCTGGATCTCCCTCTCATGAAACTGCCCCTACCTTTGATTCTTTCTCCAGGACCCATATTTACCTGTCTGCACATGATCTCCCCAGCAGAGAACATCCAGGAGTCATGAGGTCAGAAGAACAGGGAGGGGAGCATTGGAGTCATCCCCCTGTCCCTTCACCCCAATCCCTGCGAAGAGCAACATGGAGTGTGAGTCAGGGCAATGAGAATGAAGAAAGGCCCCACAGGGCTGTGTAGGGCAGGATAAGGGGCTCCCTGTAAGAAGCCAGGGCACTGCCCCCACGTTTGTCCTACCAGGGGGGTTCTGTCTTCCGCATCTTGACTAGACATTAGAGGCAGGCCTAAATTCTTTATGTGGGTATGTTCAGAAGAAACATAGGCCTGGCAGGGTCAGCACTGGATGGGTGGGTGGAAGGATGGATAGATGAGTGGGTAGATAGGTACACGAATGAATGGATTAATGAATAGATAGATGGATGAGTGGATGGATGGATGGAGTGGATGGATGAATGGATGGATGATGGATGGGTGGATGAAAAGATGAATGGATGATGGATGGAGTGGGTAGATGAATGAATGGATAGACGATGACAAATGGAGTGGCTGGCTGGGTGGATAAATGATGGACAGGTGGATGGATAGAGGGATGATGGATGAATAGATAGATGAAAAGACGGATGGTAGAGTGGGTGGAAGGATAGATGGATGAGTGGGTAGATGAATGAATGTTTAAATGAACAGATGGATGGTGGATTGATCGGTGGATGATCAATGGAGAGGGTGGATGTATGAATGGACATATAGAGGGACGATGGGTAAATAGACAAAAAGATGGATGATGGAGTGAGTAGATGGATAGATGGATGGATGATAAAAGGATGAATGAGTGGGTGGATGGATGGATGGACAACCTTCATCTCTCTGGTTTGAGGTTTGGATTCCATGCTCTCCAGGGTTCCTGCCAGTCCTGGTTGTGTGAGGGTCCATCGCTGTAGAACCAGACTGCTGGCTGTGGGGGCTGGGGGTGGTTCTTATGCTGGCAGGGAAAGTGTGAGAGCAATTTGCAGGTGAGACAGGATGAGAAAGAATTGTTGCGGGACGGAGAGGGAAAGGAGGGCAATAGCAAGGTAGTGGGGGGGAGGAGAAAGGTGAAAGAGAGAAAGTGGGTAAAGTAAACTGAGTCTGGCAGCTTTGAAGGTTTCCTCAATTGCAGACCCAATTACTTCTAATAACACCTTGGAGTTCCTTGGCGCCTTCTCCCAGAAGCTCAAAGCCTTTTATTGATGCTGTGAAACTGCTTGATGTTCCAGCAGGGAAGACAGAGATGTGCTATTAATAACACCATTTATTGCTGAGACGATGGGACCCAGAGAGGTGGAGGGACTTGCCCAAGGTCATAGGGCACTAGAGGCAGGCCCTAGAAGGGCATAGGGCTGGGCACACCGGGAAAACATTCCCTCCCCTGACTTCCCCCTTCACCGCCCTGCGGGCTTGGTGTCTTGTATGGTCTGCCCTGCCCTAGCTCTCAGAGAGCCCAACCATGAATTCATAAGCATTAGTAAGTCACCGGTTCTCACGACACACTGTGAGGTCACAGCTGTAACCGACTCATTTTCAAACCAAGGACGCCCAGACTGGGGCAAGCCAAGTGACTCCTCCTAAGTCACTCGATGTGTCAAAATTGGAACTGGGAATGGGTGAATTTCAAGATTTGAAGGCCAAGGTTTATCCTTAGGCCACCTGGCTGGTGTGTCCACAAGCCAACATTGCACAGGAAAGTGATGAAATCAAGAGTTGCTGCAGCCCCCAGAGCACTCTCTCTGCCATTACCATGTGGGGCTTCAAGCCACTTGGCTTCACAGGACCTCAGTTCCTTATCTCGCTGCCGCCCTTGCTGGGTGGGCCTCCCTGTTCCCAACCTGTGCTTCCACATCCCTCCCTGCCTTGATTAACTAAGATCCTTCTTGTTACCACAGTCACAGGTTGAGGGTTTTGCAGGTTAGGATGGAGGGGGCGGACTGGCATTCCTCAGATCTGAGTCAGAGAGGTAAACTATCCAATAAAGCAGCATTACCAACCCCCTAAAAAGAATCCTCAACACAGCAGCCAAGAATGCACCTGAAAGGGTGTGGTTTCTTGGCTTCTTGGCTCCAGAAGTACCCTTTGTACCTTTATTGAGATGAGAAAAATGCAGTGCATTCTTGGGCTGGGCCTCAGGGGAAGTCTTGTGGAGACTGGCAGGGGTAAGGCAGGTAATCACCTTGCCTGGGGCCATGAGTCCTCTACCTGCAGGTTCCCAGGAACCGTTCCCAGGCTGCGGAGCAGAGGAGGGGGCAGTGGGGTTGGGGGTGCACCCAACCGTGAGTGCAGGGCTGCTAAGAGACAGACTGGAAGAAGGAAGGAGGAGGGGCAGCTCAGCCGCTGCTGTGGGATCATGGCACCACCTGTGCCCCATGACTGTGGCTGGGCCCATTCAATCTGCTCTGTCTGCTTCCCCAGTAGACCAGTGGTGCCATGGGGGGCAAGACCCTGGTCTCAAAAGCCTCTGTAGCTCCAGGGACAAGTACAGCTCCTGGCATGCATATTAGCAGGTGCATACAACTTTTCTATGAGATGGACAGATGGTGAATGAATGGGTGGTGGATGGATGGAGGATGAATAGATGTAGAGACGAATACACAGATGGACAGATAATGGAGAGTGATGGTTGGTGGGTGGATGATGAATGGATGGATGGACAGTTGGGCTAATGATGGATGAATAATGGACCGATGGGTGATAGATTAATGATGGATGGTGAATGGATGATGAAAGGATGGATGGATGATAAATAGACAGAAGGTGAATGAACAGATGAGTGGATGGATGGACAGATGACGAATGAGTGATGGACAGTGGATGAATGTGGGTGGATGGATAATGGAAGGTGCATGGGCGGATGGATGCACAGATAGAAAAATGAACAGGATTCTGGGACACAAGGAAGATATTTGGGATCTTGCCCAAATCCCCACTGTGGCAGGCAATTCAATGAAATACTAAAAAGAGCCAAGCTTACGTATGGGGTGTTTAGAAGGAGGAGGAGCCCCTCTGTCCTCTACCCCAGCAGCACATGCAGGACCCAGGCTTGGATGTACAGGTGCAGAGCAGGAGAGGAGAGTGACAGAAGGAGAAAGGGACGCTCAGGAGCTTGGGGGGGCTGAGGATGGGGGCCCACAGCCTCTCGGCTTCCCTGGCCTCCACCTCTGCCTTTCCCCCAAGTCAGCTGGCAGGCCCCGGCCAGGCTAGCAGTTCTGGGGAGAGTCTAACCCGGGGAGTGACTCTGCTCTGTGGACAGGGGCTGCAGGGGCCCCCAATTACACCTACCCTTTCCCTGCGCACCTTTCATGTGGTGCAGAAGGCTGTGATTACCCGCCCCCCACCCTTCTTACAAGTGACGTAAAACTGCGGCATTCAGTGCGGCGACTTTCAAGCTACTCCTGACTTAATGAGCTGCCAGTGGAGTTCTTGAGCTGGGTCAGAAGGAGGGGCCGTAATTGCGTGTTGCTGCTGGAGGGAGTCCTCCCTTCTGGCATTAGTTCTGAGGGCCATCTGGGGAAGCAAGTGAAGGCTGACAGGTGCAAGAGGAAGTTGGTCACTGCCTTCCAGTTGGGCCTGGCGCCCAGGCTGAGGGGCCTCCAAACCTCTTGGCACAGAGGATCTGCCTGAGCCCACAGTGGAGCCCCGCCCTTGATACCCACACCTGGCCTGAAGTAACCCTCCCCTTTGCAGATGACAGGGGCTATACCTGGAAGCGAACGAGCTGAAGCTTCAGGGTCCCACATCTACTCCAACCCAGGGAGCACCCAGAGCTTCGGGGAGCTATAGAGGGTTGTAGGTGAGGAGAGGACGCCAGAATTCAATCTATTTGAAGGAGATTGCAGAGGGGCAGAGGAAGAGACCCGAATCTCCATGGCGCTAGCACTTTCTGGTGATTTATTCGCCTTCTAAATCGAAACTCGTATTTGTATCTTACTTTGATTTAATGACTTTATATTATTTTTCTTAAAGAGAACAAATTGTCTAAGCTTCAGTCCAAAGCACCTGAAAGGGCTGCTGACTGCTGGTACATTCACAAGTCAGTGGCAAACAATTATGAGCTGGAGGTGAGACCCCTGCCCCCCGGCCTCCACCCAGCCCCATCAACCACACGGACGGAGCCTGGGTGCCGTGCACTCATCACAGGATCGAGACATTTGCCCAAGGGCTGCAAGTATCAGGGCTGCCGCCCTCTCTGCTGGGTGTCTCCAGACACATTGCCTCTGTGCGGGCTGGCGCTCATCCTGCCTCTGCCTCATTCTGCCAGAGAGCCCCTCTGGCACTCCTGACACAGGACAAACCAAAGCCCCCCTGCAGCTCAGAAACGCTATTTTGATGACTCCCCGACCCCGTGCCTCTTCCAGGTCATCAGTCAAGCCTCTGCTTGAGGAGATCCTCCCCCAGGCCGGGCACCGCGCCAGCTGCCGTCAGCTGCATAGCTGGGCCTATTTCTCTTGTTTGCTGCAGTCACTGGTGGAATCGTGCCCCACCCCCAAACCCCAGGGCAGGACACGCATTGTCCCTTGTTCCCTCCAGAGGGACACCTGTGCCCTCATGCAGCAGCTCTGGTAGACACATTCTTCCGGTCACCCCATCTCCTCTTCTACAGGGCCAGCTCAGGAACATCAGTGTCCACTGCTCCTCTCCTGGCATCCCCATGGGCACAGCGGCAAAGCAGCCCTTTCCCACCCGTCTTCCATCTGCCCCTGCTCGCCGCCGCCAGGAAGGTGCCACCTCCACGCCTACCCACTCTCGGGAAAGGACATAACCCACTCTCCCTGCAAGAGCTCCTGGACTACCAGGATCTTAAACCTCATCCCGCACTCCTGCTCATGAATGAGATGTCTGCTGTGTGGGGGGAGGGCCTCTTCAAGTGCTCCCACTGGCTGCTGCCCTCTTCCAGCCCTGCCTGGGCCCCATGCCAGACCTGCCTCAGCTCTCCTCTGTGAGAGGATGTAGTGGTTGAATTGTGTCCCCTAAAAAGATATGTTCAAAAAGATATGTTCACAATCCCCCGTCCCTCTGAATGTGCACTTACTTAGAAATCAGCTCTTTGCAGCTGTAGTGAAATTAAGACGAGGTCATACTGGGCTGCAGTGGGCCCTAAATCCAATGAGGGTGTCCTTATTAGAGACAGAAAATGTCACATTGAGACACAGAGGAGGAGGCCACATGAAGATGCAGGCAGAGAGTGATGTGGTCATGAGTCAAGCAGAGCCAGGAATTGCTGGAGCCACTGAAGCTGGAGAAAGGCAGGGACCCATTCTCCAGGGGCCTCCCGATGAAACCAGCCCTGCAGTCACCTTGATGGCAAACTTTCAGCCTCCAGAACTGTGGGAGGATCGATTTCTGTGACTTTAAGTCCCCGGTTTGTGGTGCTTTATCACAGCAGCCTCGGCAAACGCACGTGGAGGCTGGCAACCGCATCAGCAGCTGCAGCCCAGCCCAGGCCGGCCCCGCCACCCTCTCCTGCTGGATCTTTCCCTGTGGTGGCCGGGGCCTCCCTTCAAGGGACAGGGAAGCACAAGGAACACGGTGAGGGGCAGGGTGAGGTGGGCTCCACGACTGTGTAGAGCCGGCCCAGGGAGGGAGAACCACCAGACGCATTTGGCACCCCAAGGGGAGACAGACCTCGGCATGAACCACAGCTTGACATGTGTACTTGGGATTTGTCTTTTTGGGAAACGGAGAGGTCAAAAAATAAAACGGAATTCCAGCTTTAGGGCAAATGACTGAGACCGTCAATTCATGTGTAGGTATTGACTGAGGTTGATCATTGTGACTCTCAAACTGTGGTTGTAAATGATAATCGCCATGAATTCTGCAAATGATTGATGGTGCAACAGTTTAAATCCCTAGGAAGCAGTTGGCTAAGATTCTGTCAACACAACCCCAAGCCCTCGGTGCTTTTGGCTTCTTCAGGGGAACTGCATGATGGAAAGCAATTTTTTTTTTTCTTTTTAATCACAGCTGCCTGAATTGCTCATCATTGCTTAGATGGCTTGTGAAGGCGAACATATTGCCCCATAAATTTTCAATTATCCTGTGCAGAGCGTCATGAATCACTCAGGGTTCTTAAGGATGAATGGATGGTGGAGCGGCTTCTCAGGAAGATTAGCGAGGAGTCACGGCTGCGCTTGCCAGGCCAGGCCTCTGCAGAACTGACTCACGTGGACGAGGAAACAGCGTTGGGGTAGACGGCCTGACACAGAACTTTGAGAGCAGCGATTCTGCAACCTTCCACATAGGCATACCCACACGTGTCGGGGCGTCTCCCCATTTCGTTGTTTCTTTTTCTTATAGGTATGTACAGTAAGTCTTCACTTAACATGCTTGATAGGTTCTTGGAAACTGTGACTTTTGGCAAAACGACATATAATGCAACCAGTTTACCACAGGTTAGTCGATATAAACAAGAGTTAAGTTCCTAAGGCATATTTCTGGTCGCGAAAACATCACCAAATTTGTATTGTTGGTCTTATTTATTTATTTATTTTGCTTTTTGTTTTTTTGAAACAGTATCTCCCTCTGTTGCCCAGGCTGGAGTGCAGTGGCACAATCACAGCTCACTGCATCCTCCACCTCCCAGGCTCAAGTGATCCTACCACCTCAGCCTCCCCAAGTAGCTGGGATCACAGACACATGCCACCGCACTGAGCTAATTTCTAAATTTTTATGGAGATGAGGTCTCACTATGTTACTCATGCTGGTCTCGACTCCTGGTCTCGATCAATCCTCCTCCTTTGGCCTCCCAAAGTGCTGGGATTATGGGCATAAGCCATCACACCTGGCTCAAATTTTGAAATAAAGATAAAAACACTTCTAATATTAAACACTGAAACAAATATGAGCTTTTCATACATTTAGGAAAAATTAACAAAAACTAGTAACACTATTCAAAGCAATCTACAGATTTGGTACAATCTCTGTCAAAATAGTTCACGGGAATAGAAAAAAAAATCTTAAAATTTGTATGGAACCACAGAAGACCCCAAAGAGCCAAAGAAATCCTGAGCAAAAAGAACAAAGCTGGAGGCATCACACTGCCTGACTTCAAAATATGTTACAAGGCAATAGTAACCAAAACAGCATGGCACTGGAATAGAAACAAACACATAGACCAATGAAAAAAATTACTGACAGAAATTAATCCATGTATCTATAGCGATCCAATATTTGACAAAGGCACCAAGAACACTCATCAGGAAAAGTGTGGAGTCCTGAAAAGAGAAGTAAGCAACAATTGGGAAGGGCCCCAGGTGGGGAATCACAATGAACAGTTGTTCTGAGAGATGGCCAATCACAAACAACCCGATGGCAGGATGACCATGACCTAGTTCCTGGTGGCCCTAGTATCATGACCTCCTTCTATTGGCCCCTCTAGCATGACCCTATAAAACTTCCCTCTAGCCCCTGCCTTTTTGTAGACAGTCCATTGCAACCTTGCAAGCTTGCAACATATTCTCAAACCTTCTCTAATAAATCTGCCTTTCTTTACCTACTACTCTGTTGGCAAACACCTTTACCACCTGCGACACCAGCCCTAGCTAGTCACCACCCGTGAGAGAAAGGCAGAAATCTGCCTTCTTTACCTTTTTTCATGTATGTGTTGGCCATTTCTATGTCTTATTCTCAGAAATGTCTGTCAGATCATTTGCCCATTTTTAAATTGAATTGGTTTTGTTGTTGTTGTTGTTCTGCTCTTGAGGTGTTTGAGTTCCTTGTACATTCTGGATTCTAATCCTTCATCAGATGAATACTTTACAAATATTTTCACCTATTCTATAGATTGTGTTTTCATTCTGTGGATCGTTTCCTTTGCTGTGCAGAAGATTTTTAGTTTGATATAGTCCCATTTGTTTATTCTTGCGTTTGTTACCTGTGCTTTTGAGGTCTTAATCGTAAAATCTTTTCCCAGACCAAGGTCCTAAAGTGTTTTTGTTTTTTCTAGGAGTTTTATAGTTTTGGGTCTTGCATTTGAGATCTTTGATCCATTTTCAATCAGCTTTTGTATGCGGTGAGAAGTGGGGGCCTAGTTTTATTCTGCTGACATCTGCACTCCCAGTGTTTATTATATTCACAATAGCTGAGACATGGAACCTTGGCTTGTGCCCAACAACAGATGAATGGATAAAGAAAAACGGGGTATAGATACACCGTGGAATACTATTCAGCCATAAATAAGAATGAGATCCTGTCATTCATGGTAATGGCTTTCCATTGCACGATCAGATCCACATCCACATTCACTCCAGACAGATGGAACTGGAGAGCATGATGCTGAGTGAAACAAGCCAGGAACAGAAAGCTAAACCCTGCATGCTCTCATGCACACACAGAAGCTAAAAAAAGTGGATCTCATAGACATGAAAAGCAGAACTAGGGGCCAGGTGTGGTGGCTCACACCTGTAATCCCAACACTTTGGGAGGCCAAGGCTGGTGGATCTCCTGAGGTTGGGAGTTCAAGACCAGCCTGACCGACATGGAGAAACCCCATCTCTACTAAAAACACAAAAATTAGCCAGGCGTGGTGGCACATGCCTGTAATCCCAGCTACTTGGGAAGCTGAGGTAGGAGAATTGCTTGAACCCAGGAGGCAGAGGTTATGGTGAGTGGAGATCATGCCATTGCACTCCAGCCTGGGTAGCAAGAATGAAACTCTGTCTCAAAAAAAATTGTAGAACAGGGGATGCTGGAGGCTGAGAAGGATGGGGGAAGAGGGGAAAAGAGAGAGACTTGTTAAAGGACACCAAATCACAGCTAGATAGGAGGAATAAGTCATCGTGCTCTATGCAACTGTGGGATGACTGGTTAACGATAATATATCATATAGTTTCAAACAGCTACAGTGGGGATGTGAGTGTTGCCCATACAAACACATGATAAATGTGTGAGATGAGGGCTGGGTGCATTGCCCTGATCTGGTTACCACCGAATGTTTTGCACATGTTCTTCTATCTGTGTTATATTTAACAATAAAGAAGTTTCCTTATCTTTAGCAAGGCGTGGTGGCCACACCTGTAATTCTAAAACTTTGGGAGGCTGAAGCTGGCTGGTCCCTTGAGGTCAGGAGTTTGAGACTAGCTTGGCCAACATAGTGAAACCCCATCTCTACCAAAAATACAAAAATTAGCCGGGTGTGGTAACGGGCGCCTGTAGTCCCAGCTACTCGGGAGGCTGGGGCAGGAGAATCACTGGAACCTGGGAGGCAGAGGTTGCAGCCAGCTGAGATCACACCATCGCACTCCAGCCTGGGTGACATAGCGAGACTCCATCTCAAAAAAGAAGTTTCCCCATCTTTAACAGTCTGAAACCATTGCTTTAGTCCACCCACTCTATTATACATCATATGGATGGAAACATTACTACGTACCCCACAAATATGTACAATTATTATGTGACAATTTAAAACACTTAGAAAAACAAATTAAACAAAAAACGAGTAAGATAATTATGTACCCAATTATTTCATTCAGGGTGGATTGTCTGGAGCTTCTCCCGGCAACTCTGGGTGGAAGGCGGGAGCCAGCGTGTACAGGACACCCTTCCATCACGGGGCGCACCCACACCCACATTCCTTCTGATGGGGACAATTTAAACCTGCGAATTCATGTAATGTGCACAGTTTGGGCTGCAAGAGGAGAACACTAGTGCGGACACTGGGGGAATGTGCAGACTCCACACAGACAGAGGCCCCTGGTTGGGGAGTGATTTTTTTTTTGCCTCATCAACATTGTAATGAAATGACATTGGACAAAATGACGTTATTTGGTGACCTGCTGCACTGTATACATGGGGGCATCCTGTAAGCTCAGAGGAGTAAACATAGGTCCCCCTCTCTCTAAGCATGTAGTGGAGTACCTACAGGTGTACACTGATCTACTTTATGTATAATGTAGCCAGCAGACTAAAGCAACCGTTTCCAGACTTTTAAAGGTGGGGAAACTTCTTTATTGTTAAATACGACACACATAGAAGAACGTGCACAAAACAAACAAACAACAACACAACTCAATAGTAATCACAAAGCAGATCCTTGAGGCCAGCACTGACCAGCCCTGCCTCCATGTTGCCTTAAGACAAAGAAACACCTGCTGGAGAAAAAAAGCAATCCTCTATTTAGGAAAGCAGGCTTAGGCGGTAAATCATAAAGGAAAGTAAAAGAGTTATTACGGCAAAAGTTCTCTGGGTAGAAAAGAGGGGGATGGGATGGAGGGGACTAGAATTGGGAAGGAACACAGAGCAATGAGGATCTTGTTGTTCCCAGGCTCCCCGTGTGTCCATCCCTGAGCGATGCTCTGTGCAGCAGGCCTTGGTTCTTCTTCACGGCTGTGTGGTATTCTGCTGTGGGATTCCATTGTGAATGCTCTTCTGGACTGTCTCAGTCTGGGGCTATGATGACATGTTGCCATAAACTCTGTCTTGCTAGGGAGTGTGCGAAGGCCGATGCATTCTCCCCTTTCTCCCTTCCTTCTTCTCTCTCTCCTACCCATCCTCCTTCCCTCTCTTTCTTTCTCCCTCCCTTTCTTCCTGCTTCCTGGGACAGGACTGTGAGGCCCTGTCTGCTCCTGACTGGGGCAGCATAGGGTCCCCATCGAGGCTGCACCCAGGAAAGCAAACCTGTGTCCGAATGCCTGCCATGGTGCCCCAGTGCTCCCTCCTCGCCCAGTGCTTCCTCCTCCCAGCCCACTGAGGGTGCAGACTAGACCTGATTTTCAGTCTTGGCTACCAGATCTTTTCCTTCTCAGTAGAAGTAGGCAGGATGCAATTTTTAAGGAGCAGCCTGTGACCTTGGGATGCGTAAAGGGCCCATGCTTTGCTCAGGTGGTTCTTGTCTGAATTACCCCCTCCCCTACTCCTCCAGACCCTGTGCATCCAGCTCACCTTCTCATAACCCACCTTCTCCAGGAAGCCTCCTGGGGTTGCCCTAACCCCTGTACACTCTCCTTCTTAATCTCCCGGTGCCCTGGGATCTACACTGCCCCCCGTCCCCACTCTGTGTGCAGGAGGATGAGTGTGTGAGTGCTACCAAGTTGTTCCTTTTCTCACCAGGTTAAAAATGTTCACACTTTCTGATTGGATAGTCCAAGTTCTAGAACTCCATTCACATAAATGCTACCAGAAGTGCTTCAGGATGAAGGGACAGGCTGTGTTGAGTGTATAAACACGGGCACACACCTTCAATAAAGTATTCAGCACCTGGCTATGGTGAGCTGAGATCTCGCCATTGCACTCCAGCCTGGGCAACAAGAGCAAAACTCCACCTCAAAACAAACAAACAAGCAAACAAACAAGACAGTTAAGTGGGAAAAGCGAGTCC
The DNA here is from genome assembly GCF_002776525.5 of Piliocolobus tephrosceles. Taxonomy (NCBI): domain Eukaryota; kingdom Metazoa; phylum Chordata; class Mammalia; order Primates; family Cercopithecidae; genus Piliocolobus; species Piliocolobus tephrosceles. Next base: position 37,550,525 of record NC_045452.1, read on the forward strand.
GCAAGCCACCTTGCCTAGCATGGTTCCACATTTAGAAAAAACCCAGACTCCCATGAGTGTCGGGGTTGTGTGCGTGGGAACATCTCAGGAAGGGCAGGTGGTCAGCTGTGTTAGGACTGACCCGGAAAGTACAGTGGGGAACCTTCCCTCGCTTCCTTTACACAGTTTATATTGTTCAAACCTGTTATAATGAGCATGTGCTTACTTTCATTGTTAAAAAGTAACAGTAAAATGTTGAATGAAGAAATAAAACAATTTGTTAAAACCTATGGAAATGTACTACACAAAGAGTGAAACCTAACGTGAACTATGAACTGTAGTTAATAATCTATAATTATTGGTTCATCAGTTGTAACCAGTGGACCACACTAATTAATGAAGATGCTGAGTATAGGCAAACGTATGTGAGGGAGAAGGAATATGGGGAGACTCTCTGTCCTATCTATGTAATTTTCCTACAAACCTGATATGGTTTGGCTGTGTCCCCACCCAAATCTCAACTTGAATTGTATCTCTCAGAATTCCCACTTGTTGTGGGAGGGACCCAGGAGGAGGTAACTGAATCATGGGGTCCAGTCTTTCCCATGCTATTCTCATGAGAGTGAATAAGTCTCACGAGATCTGATGGGCTTATGGGGGGTTCCTGTTTTTGTTTCTTCCTCATTTTCTCTTGCCAGCATCATGTAAGAGGTGCGTTTTGCCTCCTGCCATGATTCTGAGGCCTCCCCAGCCATGTGGAACTATAAGTCCAGGTAAACCTTTTTTTTCCCAGTCTTGGCTATGATTTTTTCAGCATGAAAATGGACTAATACAAAACCTAAAATAGTTATAAACATAAAGATTATTTTTAAAAAGAGAAAAATAAGATAACTAATGGATCCTTGGAGTAGAGCAGATATTAGCAATTTTGTTCTGCAAAGGGCAGATGATACAGTAAATAATTCTGGCTTTGAGGGCCATGAGGCCTCTGTGGAAAAGACTCACATTTGCAGTTGTCTTATAAAAGCACACTTAGGCAATATGTAAGTGAAGGGGTGTGGCTACAATTCCAATAAAACTTTATTTACAAAAATAGGCTGCAGGACCAGGGCTGTAGTTTCCCAGCCCCTCATGCAGAAACAAAGAAGGGTTTGGGTAGGTTTTTCATCAGATTAAGGAAAAAGCCAAGAAGTCACCCACTCATCTCCGACAAGCTAAGAACCCCAGAAAACAGTGAGATTCTTTTCCTTGCTATGGCAGGTGGTTTTCATCACATTAATAGCAACATAGATTTTAAAATTGGACTTACTAGTTCAATTTCACACTGACCTCAACAGAACTGAGGGTCATTAATGGCTGAGGATGCAGAGAATGATGATAATTTGGTTAGACAAGATTCTTCAAAAAACAATTGTCCTGCTCCCCCTGGGCCATTGCACCAGCTCCTCTGCTGTCTGCACAGACTTATCCTTCTGCAGATGCGGCTGTATGATTTCCAAGGTCCAGGACTACCATAGATTGGTATGTGGGTTCTTGCTCTGAGGAGCTTGGAAGTGCTGGTGAAAAGGTCAGCTAGAGAAAACTATTGTTTTCATTTCATGAGAAAGATGAAAAAGAGAAATTACACAAAATGCTTTTGGTAAATCGTGAGGTTGTGTGGACAGAAAGGAAAACCGTTAGGTGTTCTAATTCTCAGTGTTCACTCTGCACAAGACTACGGGGGAGAAGAACAGATGAGATGATAGGTCCTGTCATGAGTCAGGTCTGAAATACGTGATATCTATTCAGTATCTCATGGAATTCTTACAGCAACTCTATGGATTAGGGATGAATGTACCCATTTTGCAAATGAGAAGCACAGGCTTAGAGAAATTGAGTACGTTTTCCAGGAAATCATAGCTTTAAAACTGCTCAATATCGGAGCTGATCCGAATACGCAGTCCGCCCAGGAACCACCTCTGGTGAGGGAAGTGTTGTGAACGTGTTTCCTTCCTGTTCAAGTTGGCCTCAAATGCCTGGCTCTGGGTTTGCCTGCGTCGGTGTGCGTGTTCCATAAACGGTGACACACGTGTGAGTGTCACCACCTCAGCAACGGCCCGCTCTGCTGACTCAGCCCCCACGAAGGCCACCCTGGGCTGAGTCGCCCATGCCCTGAGCCACGAGGGATTTTCCGCAGTCCTGAGTCAGATCAGACGCCAGGAAGGGCTGCTCAGAAATGAGCCTCGTGGGTGAGCTCACGCTGGCAGGTGAGGCCGGGGAGGCCAGCATCGCAGAGGTGAGAGATGGGAGTGGCTTTGTTCACGGTCACTGGGGCTGTTCCATCCCTCCATTGCCGTTTTCTCCTGTTGCAGTCACACTCCGAGAGCTTTGGACGGTCCCCTGCCCATCCCGGCTGAACAGGAGTAGGTGGTAGCTCCTGCTTCTCACCCAGTGGGTGCTCAATGCTGCCTGCTGAGTGAGATGACCATGTCTAAGACTTAGGTATCTCTTGCGTCTCCTCCATGGTGTATGTACTGGCTGAACAGTGTCCCCCAAAATTCGTATCCACCTGGAACCTCAGAATGGGACCTTTATTGGAAATAGGGTCTTTGCAGATACAATGAATTTCATTAAAATGAGATCACAGTGTATTAGGGTGAGCCCTAAATCCTGTATGACCGGTGTCCTTACAGAAAGAGGACAGACACAAAACACACAGAGGGGGACATCCACGCAACAAGAGTCAGAAATGGAGCAATGCGTCCCCAAGCCGAGGAACGCCAGCTGCCATCAGAGGCTGGGGAGATGAAGAAGGACACCCCCGCCTCCACTCCGGAGCCTTCTGAGGGAGCAGGGCCCAGCGACACCTGGTTTCAGGATCCTAGCCTCCAGAACTGTGGAAAGATGAATCGCTTTTGTTTTAAGTCCCCAAGTTAGTGATTTTTTAGGACAGGACCTTCACATGGTGTACACACAGGCTCTCCCTGAGCAGAAGGCCACAAATCCTATCCATGAATCAACCAGGCAGGGCATATTTTCCTTCCATCTTACCTTGTTACAACTGGCTGAGTAACTGAGTTAGGAAAGAGGAAAGAGAAATAATCATAGTAATACTAACAACATAGCCCGAAGCACTCCTGGCCCTGTGATAAGTGGAGGTGTCTGGAGGGGAAGATTTGCTTGCCCAGAAGACCCGGATTGTCCAGAGAGAATTCCTCTCTCCTGATGTCCTGGTGTGCTTGTGAAAACGGGCCTCAGCTCAATAGGAAAATGGATTCAGAGAGCAGCAGGCATCAGCTGTCTTGGCCTCTCTGCCTTTGGGGTGAGGCTGGTGGAAGGGGATGTGCTTGTCCTGGGGTTCCCCAGGATGACGGATCTGGGTTGTGGATTTCCAATACCATCCTGAACAAACTGCGTTGGGGCAGCCGCTTTTGGGCAGGGTCCATCCAGGGGAGGCAGGTGGTGCTGTACATTTGGGTAAAACCTGGCTTTGAATCCCAGCTCCCCTAGTCACTGGCTCCTGTTATTAAATAAGAACAGTTGCCTTATCTGGCGTTGAAAGACACAGAGTTAATCTAAGTAAAATATCCAGTACACAATACAGTCTTAGTAATTTTTTTTTTTTTTTTTTGAGACAGATTCTCATTCTGCTGCCCAGGCTGGAGTGCAATGGTACGATCTCTGCTCACTGCAACCTCCACCTCCCGGGTTCAAGCAATTTTCATGCCTCAGCCTCCGGAGTAGCTGGGATTACAGGCGTGCACCACCACACCAGGCTAATTTTTGGATTTTTAATAGAGACAGGGTTTAACTATGTTGGCCAGGCTGGTCTTGAGCTCCTGACATCAAGTGATCTGCCAGCCTTGGCTTCCCAAAGTGCTGGGATTGCAGGGATGAACGCCTGGCCAAAGGTTGTTTTTTAAAAGATTCCTCACAAAGTAACAGAGCTTATTAATATGCGCAATATGTTTTAAATTCTTTTTATAAGACCTCATGATTGATTTCCTAATGGAATCTGGAAGCAGATTGAAAGAACAGGACAAGCAGAGGACCTGACCTTGCTCCTCACACACTGAAACGTCCCTTGGGCTTACCACTTCCTTATCGATTTGTTGCTAAAGATGCATATGAATATTTGAGTAGATAGACCACTCGCCCCAAGTGCTGCCCCCGCCCAGTGCCTTCTCCTCAGCTGAGCCCTGCAGACATCGCCAAGACTAAAGGGAAGGGGAAAGACTCCAACCCTTGACAAAGCCAGTGACTGACAGCTGCAGGGCTCAGAGTGGCGGCAGTCGGGGGACTCCCTGGGCAGGTGCCATCCAAGCCTGGGACTTCCCTCCAACCAACGCCCCTAGGGCCTGCCCCCCATCTTCTGGTTGGCCATGTATCAAGGGTGGCCAGGCACTTCTGGGGCCAGCTGGGTGGGTTAGAGAAAGGTTTTCCTCTGAGCTGGAGGCAGTCAGGCTTGCAACCCCCACTGGCACCCCACATGCCCCAGGAGCAGGACCCGGGAGCTGGAGGGGCATACACCGTCCTTGTCCTTTGTGCAAGTGGCGGAGGCTCAGACGGGACAGCAGGCTGAGGGCCTTGGGGGTGCCAAGTGCTGTCCTGGTGGAAATGAACTTGAGATCCATGACGCCGGGCAGGGTGGGCAGGGAAGGCACCTCCCCTTCACTAAACGGTTGTAGCAGGAGAGATGGGGCTTGTGGTAGAACAACAAGGTGTTTGCTCACCCATGTGTGTGGTCCCTTGACCAGCAATGACCTCCATTCACTGGTTCATTCATTCGCTTGTCATTTCCTGTTCTCTCTGCTGGAACTTCCTTTTGGACACCGACATTTCTATGTCCTGCACTTCCTTCGGCTTCTGCTCAAATGCCCCCTTAGAGATGCCTGTCCTGTGGCCACCCCAAAGACCACAAACCACAGAGCACATCTCAGGATAGGGGTTGGACAGACACCTCTCTGAACCAGGACACCTGCTCCTCAGCCTCCCTGCTTAGAATTGATGCCTCCTGTTCTCCCAACAGGGAGGAATCTGCCTTCTCTACTCCTTCCCTGTGGAGACAAGTGGGAAAGGGTGGAAGAAGAGGCTCAAACAGAAACCTTCATCTCTGCTTTCGTCTCCAGCACCATACTCAGTTGTCTTCCTTCATCGCACCTCCATGTACTTATTGCCTGTCTCCTGCAGTGAAAGATCCGCCCACAGCCGTGAGGACCTGTAGGGCTCCAAAACTGCTGTATCACCAGCCCTGAGAATAGTGCTTGGCACCCTGTGCACACTGATAGAGAATTTAAAAATGATCATGCTTTTTTACCATCCATATTAGTCCATTTTCACACTGCTGATAAAGACATACCCAAGACTGGGCAATTTACAAAAGAAAGAGGTTTATTGGACTTACGGTTTTACATGGCTGGGGAGGACTCACAATCATGGTGGAAGGTGAAAAGCGTGTCTCATATGGTGGCCGACAAGAAAAGAGAGCTTGTGCAAGGAAACTCCCCTCTTTAAAAGCATCAGATCTCATGAGACTCATTCACTATCATGAGAACAGGTCAGGAGAGGCCCGCCCCCATGATTCAATCACCCCCTACTGGGTTCCTCCCGTGACATGTGGGAAGTGGGAGTTAGAATTCAAGATGAGATTTGGGTGGGGACACAGCCAAACCATATCATGATCTATATGGAGTAGAAAGTGAAAATCTTTCATAATCCTAAACCTCCTCCCAAATTGATCATTTTAACAATTTGCTGCACTCTTCCACATTTTAAAGCAGATGTTAATTTTTTAAAACAACCATGAATGTTCTTTTTTTTTTTTTTTTTTTTTTTTGAGATGCGGTCTTGCTCTGTTGCCCAGGCTGGAGTGCAGTGGCGCGATCTCAGCTCACTGCAAGCTCCGCCTCCCGGGTTCATGCCATTCTCCCGCCTCAGCCTCCCGAGTAGCTGGGACCACAGGCACCCACCACTATGCCCGGCTAATTTTTTGTATTTTTAGTAGAGATGGGGTTTCTCCAGGTTAGCCAGGATGGTCTCGATCTCCTGACCTCATGATCCACCCACCTCGGCCTCCCAAAGTGCTGGGATTTCAGGTGTGAGCCACCGCGCCCAGCCGGATGCTCTTATATTTAGCAGTTTGCAACGTACATAGCAATGTATCTCAAACGTCTTTCCACATAAGTACATGACTTGACTTGTTCTGTCAAGTCATACACTATATTCTTCTGGTAGATGTGCCATAGTTTATGTGATAAAAACATTGCTGATAGAAGTTCAGGTTGTTTTCAGATTTGGCTCTCATAAAGCACACTGTAAGAAATAGACAGTACACACACATAAATAAATACACAGTACACATGCTTTCATGTCTTTGTGTAATGATGGAAACATTTCAGAAGCTGATCAATGGATCTGAACAGTTTTAATTTTATTAGACATTGCTAAGATGCTCTCCCAAAGACTGCACCAGTTTATACTCTGTCTTAGCCATCTCAGGCTGCTATAACAAAATACCATGTCCAGGTGGCTGAAACTACAGACACTTATTTTCTCATTGTTTTGGAGGCTGGAAGTCTGAGATCAGGGTGCCAGCGTGGTTGGGTTCTGGAGAGGGCTCTCTTTCAGGTTTTCAGACAGCCGCCTTCTCACAGGTCCTCATAAGGCCTTTCCCGGGGCATTTGCAGAGACAGATAGATAGATAGATAGATACACAGAGACAGATTGATCGATCGACCTTTCTCTTCTTATAAGGGCACTAATCCCATTATGAGGGTCTTACTCTCTTGACCTCATCTAAACCTAATCACCCCCAAAGGTCCCATCTGCAAGTACCATCACATTGGGGGTTAGGGATTCAACATATGAATTAAGGAGGGCTGTGAACATTCATAGAGGCCCTAACACAGCCCTCAGCCCTCCATCCGTGTCCTGAGCATGCTCCTTAGTCCTATATGCATCAGCAAATGAGTCCCACTTTTAGATCTTTATTGACAAAGTTTTTAACACTTTTTTGGAAACAGGTTAATCTCATGGTGTTGTTTCTTTTTTTTTTTTTTTAGACAGAGTTTCACTCTGTTCCCCATGCTGAGTACAGTGGTGCAATCTCGTCTCACTGCAACCTCCACCATCTGGGTCCAAGCGATTCTCCTGCCTCAGCCTCTTGAATAGCTGGGATTACAGATGTGCACCACCACCATGCCAGGCTAATTTTTGTATTTTTGATAGAGACAAGGTTTTGCCATGATGAGACCTATCATGGCTGGGCAAAGTGCCACACACCTGTGGTCCCAGCTACTCAGGAGGCTGAGATGGGAGGATTACTTGAACCCAGGTGATTGAGATTGTAATGAGCTGTGATCACACCACTGCACTCCTTCCTGGGCAACAAGCAAGACTGTCTCTAAAACAAAGAAAAGAAAAGAAAAGAAAAGAAAAACAACAAAACAACAACAACAAAAAAAACTAAAAGAGCTATCAGCATAATATATTTGTACCTTCTCTAGTGTTGCTACACATACAAGTAGCAGTAAAATAAAAATACTTTAACAAAAACTTGGGAATCCACAGGATTTTTTAAAAAAGAGGATCCCTAAATGTAAGCTTGGGAAATGCTGGTTTAAGGAAGACTAAGCTGAATGTTACACATCTCAGGCTTAGTCCGACTTGGAGAGGTGGGAAGTTTGTTGGAGCTGGTGAGAGATCCCAGGGGCTGTGAGAATTCCTGGTCACAGCTTTGACTGTAGCTCTGAACAACTTAGTTCATTCACAGGATGGAGCCCAAGTGTATTAGGCAGTGAGTGGAGGAATCTAGTCTTCGGACGAGGGGCAGACCAGAGCTAGATTAGGGGCTCCTGGAATTATCCTATTAGACCACTGACGTGTAGGAAGGGAAACCAAGGTACGTGGCCAGAGCATGGCACTGGGGTGGGAGATGTTGTCAGAGGGGAGAGGACGGTGACTCAGGAGTCACTCAGGCCCTGCATCAGACCCCGTGGCCCCAGGAGTTCTGCCTGCTGACTGGGAGACCTCTGCCCTGCCCAAGCACTTTCTACCTTGGTCCTGAGGGCTCTGTCCTGGGGCTGCTGCAGGAATCACAGGACACTCTGTCCTGGAGGGCTGGGGAGGCAGCCGGCAACTGAACAGCCCCGTGGCCATCCTGCCTGGCTGGACGTGTGTGTTGTCTTTCATTTGTTATGACTAAGAATAACACATTATCTCTTAAAAACTTTCCAGGCCTAGAAAATCTTCCCCACCCATTGGGGAGCAGGATGCTGGGCTCCTGATTAAATGCTTATCCTGGCACTTGAGCAGATTCGAATCTCTTTTTAAGGAATCTTTGGCCTTTCCCACAGGCAAGCTGCCCACAGCGTGGGGAAGAGCGGCGGGTGCTCGTGTGAGGATGTCTCCAGCTTATCTGCTCCCGTATCTGAGAGCTGATGGCTGCTTTTGCATCTGCCCACTGGAGCATTTTGCTTCCTTTATAATCAGCAACACAGAATATGGAATTGGCATCATTCTTGGGCTACATAGACTGATTTCTAGTTCCTGCCAAAAATATGTTTGAAACATCACTGAACAGACATTGTCCAAAAGTCTTGTTATCCATTTTGATTTTCCCAGTTTCATGTTGCTTCAAGTTAAAAATCATAAGAAAGCAACAAATTGATTATTTTAGCTCCCCAAAATAAATTACTTTACCGAGTCATAAGTTAATGCAGTGTCCTTGCATTCCATCTAGAGCCAGTATAAGAATGTTCCCCCAGTCCTCTGCCAAACCACACAGAAAGATGGGGTCTCAAATGAAAGTCTATGCCATATGCTTCTTCGGGACTGGCAACAACACAGAGTGAGACGCACATTCCCTTGGGCAGGCACTGGGGATCCATGTACTTTCATATATTGCTAGCAGAGTACAAATTTGAGGCAAAGTGGCAATTTCCAGCAAAACTATGAATGCGTATCCACCTTTTGACCAGACACTTATGCTTCCGGGAATCTGCCCTCCAGCTCTGTTTGCACATGTGCAAAATGATATTGTGCATGAGATGATCTCATGTGGCGTTTTAAATAATGGTGAAAGATTGGGAGGAAGCCAGATATTCCCTTTATGTTTTCTTTGAGACAAGGTCTTTCTCTGTTGCCCAGGCTGGAGCTCGAGTGCAGGGGCAAGAGTCACAGCTCACTGCAGCCTCGAACTCACTGACTCAAGCAATCTTCTCACCTTAGCCTCCCAAGTAGCTGGGACTACAGGTGTGCACCGACACACCTGGCTAATTAAAAAAAACTGTAAATATCTCTTAAATACAGTGTCTTGCTATGTTGCCCAGGCTGGTCTCAAACTCCTGGTCTCAAATAATCTTCTGGCTTCAGCCTTCCAAAGTGATGGGATTACAGGTGTGAGCCCCTGGCCAGAAACCAAATGTTCTTTTTTTTCCTTTAAATAGTAAAATAGATTTTATTTGTTAAAAAGTTTCTCATTATTACTTTATTCAAAAAAGAATTCATTATTAAGATGGCTACATTGGTGTGTTTTTTTTACTTAGTGAAGAAACATTAAAAATTAAGTTTATAATAATTTTCTTGTTCACATACATGACTTTTAAAAACTGTTGTTATAATTTAATATCTTATTTCTGTGTCATAATGTTAATTTTTAATTATGTTGTAAAAATGTGAATTTTTTATTTTTATTTATATTTTATTTTATTTCTTCTTATTATTATACTTTAAGTTCTAGGGTACATGTGCATAACGTGCAGGTTTGTTACATATGTATACATGTGCCATGTTGGTGTGCTGCACCCATCAACTCGTCAGCACCCATCAACTCGTCATTTATATCAGGTATAACTCCCAGTGCAATCCCTCCCCCTTTCCCCCTCCCCATAATAGGCCCCAGTGTGTGATGTTCCCCTTCCCGAGTCCAAGTGATCTCATTGTTCAGTTCCCACCTATGAGTGAGAACATGCAGTGTTTGGTTTTCTGTTCTTGCTATAGTTTGCTGAGAATGATCAGAAGCCAAATATTCTTAATAGAGGAGTAGCTAAACCTTTACAGAACTCCCCCACTATAAAATACTATTTACCTGTGAAAAAGAATAAGGGGGTTCTCCAGTTAGGATGAGCAGAATCATGGCCCCCAAAATGTGCCTGTTCTAATCTCTGAGACTTGTGAATATGTGACCTTATATGGCAAAAGGGATTCTGAAAAGGTGGTTAAGGGAAGAACCTTGAAATTGGAGATGGTCCTGGGTTACGTGGGAGGTCCCACTGTAATCCTGGCGGTCTCTAGTTGATGAAGACAGAGGCAGAAGCAGGAAAGAGGGAGAAATGATGTTGGCGGCGAAGTCTGAATAATGAGATTGCTGCTGGCACTGAGGAGGGAGGGAGGGGTCACAAGCCAAGGAATTGGGGCAGCCTCCGGAAAATGGAAAAGGCAAGGACATGGATTTTCCCTCAGAGCCTCCAGCAGGAACACAGCCCAGCTGACACCATGATTTCATCCCAATCAAACCCATTTTAGACTTTTCACCAAAAGATACATCTATCTTTTGGCTTTTGAACTCTAAGATAATAAATCGGAGTTGTTTTAACCTGCTAGGCATCTGATAATTTGTTACAACAGCAATCAGTAACTAATATACTAAAGAATGATATGAGGTCTTGCTCAGTTAAAAAAAGAATGGAGGCCCAGTGCAGTGGTTCATGTCTGTAATCCTAGCACTTTGGGAGGGCGAGGCGGGCAGATCACTTGAGGTCAGGAGTTCAAGACCAGCCTGGCTAACACAGCAAAAAACCCTCTCTACTAAAAATACAAAAATTAGCCGGGCATGGTGATGGGCGCCTGTAATTCCAGCTACTCAGGAGGAGGCTGAGACAGGAGAATGGCTTGAACCCTGGAGAAGGAGGCTGCAATGAGCTGAGATCATGCCACAGCACGGTTGGGCAGAACGCCCAGACCAGACCATTTACAGTGCCCCCACCCCCTTATCCACAGCTCCACTTTGTGAGGTTTCAGTGACCCATGGCAACCAAGGTCCCCAAATTCCAGAAATAAACCACGTATCAGTTTTAAATTGTCCATCATCCTGAGTAGCCTGATGAGTCTACCCAGGGCCATGATGGCACTGTGAGTTTACAGACCGAATGGCTTCTCTGCCCCAGCCAGGGTCCCTGGGGGACTGGAAGGAGCCAAGCTCTTCCCCACTCAGGTCTCCTCTCTATTGTCCTCTGCTGGGGCTCTGCCGCTCCTTCTCCGGTTTCAGGCATTGCTCCTCCCACTGCCCCTCTCAGGTGTGCTCCCCACTGGGGCTTCTCCTTCCATGGCCTCTGCTCCGCTGCAGCTCCCGTTGCCTGGTTTACTGCCCCCTTTCCTGGGTTACGTGCTCCCTCCCGGAGGCATTGACCACACCTGCCTGTCTCCCCCTGTGCTGTGCCGAGCACAGACGTCAGCCTGACCAGCACGGAACAGGCCACCAGACCGTAAAATCCACGGCGACAATCACACCACGCATTTCAACGGCCCATTCTAACTTTCCCCAGTGTAATCAGGCCATCTTAGCATGCGTCTGGTGGCGAGGCCAGGGAGGTTTGCAGCCGACACTCTCCACGTATCAAGCTGAAGTGCCCGTGTCTTGGCGCAGGCTCTGTTGTCCACCTGTCACACCGTGGTTTATCTTTTCATGTGTCTTTTGGGTTGAGTTCATCAATGCAGAGGCTAAGACTGGTCTGGTCTCCATGGAGTAACTAGCCCTGAGCTTGGACACAGCAGGGATTTGATAAGGCACGCTTGAGGAATGTTGAATGAACGGATGAAAGAACAGCAGGAGCGAGCTGATTTACAAAGAGTCGCAGAGCAGGGCCAGGGGAGCTTCCATTCTCTGAACTTATGGAAGTGCGTGAAATCGCCCAGAGCATCCACAGCCAGAAGTTGAAACTGCAACCTCTTCCCATGCGACCTGCGTTTCCTGGGGCCTCTGGCCGTCCTGGCCTCCCGTTCACGCGCGCTGCAGAGGAGGCAGCCAGGCAGAGCAAGCCCGAGCCCGATTGCCTGGGCTTGTTCCCAGACCCGAGGAGCCAGCTTCCCACACTGTGCTCCAGGATCCCATCAGCTGCCGCAGCATCAAAGCCGGGTCCAGCCCCTGCAGCTAAAGTTGCTGGAGGCAGACACACATTCCTGGGTGTTTTGGCAGTAAGACTTCCCGGCAGAGGGCAGGGAAGGAATCTGGAAGTTGCTGCGTTTCTTACGAGGACACATTCTGAACCAAACCACACAGAAGCTGTCCCCCAGGCTGAGGCCCAGCCCTGGTTGGATGGCAGAGGCTGTGGGCACTGTTAGGGTGAGAGGTAGACTCACTGCGGCGGGTTGTGCAGCCACAGTGCCCCCTGCCGTTAGTTCTGAGCGACGCTGTTCACTCTTCCCACCCAAATATTCCACCAACTGTCCCCGGCCCTAGAGAGCTCAACCTCCAATCCTTGCTCTGCTCACACTCAGCACCTTCAGCATTTCAGGAAGGCAGGGATTTGAGCAACTGAATTCAAGGCATTTGGCAGGGGACAGCTTTGCTAAGAAAAGAAAATGTCAGTTGCAATGCCCCAGACAAAGACAGAGAACAGTTCACATCGCCCTCAGGTCACCGAGCTTATGTTTAAATGGAATGAGAGGTGGGCGTCAGGAGTTTTACCTCCCGCCCCTGCTATTCCCTGAGAAGGGGCGCTGCCTTGTCTTCAGGATCTGTGTTTCTGGATGTCCACAGCGGACTGCATGACCTCCTTCTTAGGCAGACATGGCAGACGTGGCGACACCAGTCAAGACAGGGGAGAGAGCGCCCTCCTCTGGAAGCTTCAGTTCTGAGCCCAGGTGTTTGTCTTGCACTCAGGATGTGCTGGTTTCCAGCAAACAGGAATCACAGAGAGACCCTTCCCTTCCGGTTGGTGTGAGTGGTCATGGGTGCATCTTCCCAGCGCAGAGAACAAGACCAGACCATGCATAACATGTGTGTGGCAGAGTCCCCGCTGCCATGCATAACACATATGTGGCAGAGCTGCAGCTGCCATGTACAATGCGTGTGGTGGAGCCCCCGCTGCTGGGCTGCACCCCACAGTCTTGAGGGACTGGCACTTGCTGCCACAGCTGGAAGCTGGAGAGAAGGTGCCATGCCCAGGGCCTCCATCTTGCCTGTAGCCAATGCATCTTCTGCTTTACACTGAGGCTCCCAACCCCCTTTGCACAGGACCCAGCAGTGCCTCTAGATGTGATTGAAAAATTAAGATGATATAAAACACAGTGCAGTAAAACACACCGTCTTATACATTTAAGGCACAAGTGGAATCACTAGGCAGAAGGAAACCCATCAAGCACCCTCAAGAGGTCTCTCCTGCGGCTTCAACACCAGCACAGGCAGCTGTTCAGAAGGGGAAGCCCAGAAGGAAGGAAAGGGATGAAGCTGCCATATCTGAGAGAAAGGCATCTAAAAGATGAGTGGGAATTCTGAGTCTTCTCTTTTTAAACAACTCTCTGGATCTGGCGTGGGCTGCAGTGGTTGCACCTTTTTGCTCAGGAATCTGTTCTGTATGGGAGGTGGGGGCCATCTGCAGCAGTCAGCTGAGCCTTGGCTGCCCACAAGCCCTGCAGAGGCAGATTCCCTGGGAGAGGAGGGAAGCCATTGTCTTGTAAGTCATGCTTTTGCAATACTCACTAAACAAAGATAATTAGACAAATATAAACAAAAGTAAACAGACAGGCCTCGGAGAAGTTTCTGAGATGTCCCAGCAGACATCCATCCTGGCAGAGCTAACAGAAGCAGTTTCTCCTGGTACAGACCAGCTTTCACCTGGAATTACACTTAAGACCTTTCTCCTTGAGGAGGCTCACCTACAACAACTTACTATTGTATAATTTATAATTTATTGCAATCACATAATTCTCTCAACTCATGGACCCCATTCTCATTTCTTTTCGTTGCTCGTGGCTTACTCCCCCCACTCCGTTATTTCTCCTTTTTTACTTTTTTTTTTCTTTTTGAGACAGAGTTTCCCTCTTGTTGCCCAGGCTGGAGTGCAATGGTGCAATCTCAGCTCACCGCAACCTCGGCCTCCTGGGTTCAAGTAATTCTTCTGCCTCAGCCTCCCAAGTAGCTGGGATTACAGGCACACACCAGCATGCTCAGCTAATTTTTTTGTATTTTTAGTAGAGACCACGTTTACTTTGTTGCTCAGACTGGTCTTGAACTCCTGACCTCGTGATCCGCCCGCCTCAGCCTCCCAAAGTGCTGGGATTGCAGGCGTGAGCCACCGCACCCAGACTCCTTTTTTACTTTCTAATGACCCGTTATATTGCGCAAAACTGTTAACATCTTCTTATGAGCTGTTCTCGGCACATTCCTGTAATTTGGATCATGAAACAGAGAATCAATCCTTTTCAGAAATTAGAGGATTTAAATCACCTCAAGTCCTTATGTTCCTCCTACCATTGACAATCGCCTCTAAGAAAGTAACAATCAAACTCCACAAGCACCACCCAGACTTTCTTAATACGCAACTGGCAACTGTGGTCATTGGTGTGGACCTTCTATTTCCTAGGAAACTGAGGACCTAGGGGACTGGACAAGTAGACGTGTGCCACACTGCCCCCTGCTGGCTGAAAGTGCTACATCTCCCCTTTCTGCTCTCATTGCCTTGCCTCCTAGCAGCTGGTGTTGGCTGGACAGGGTTGTGCACCTAAATCTTTAACAGCTCAAGAAAATGTCTTACTCCATAAAATAAAGGTTAGATTGCAACCACAGGAGGCTGTTCAACTTATTCCCAGGTCTTTAGGGCAGTGAGTGCGGTTGCACAGGCTATAAGAAGAGCTTGTTCTAGCATATCAAACACCTGACAAGCTGCCTCCTATCAGCATGCATTTGGGGACCCCTTACCATACTCTTCACGCTGCATGAGACCAGACAGGGGCCTCAACAGCCCGAAGACAGTCCTTCTCCTTCAATGACTCCACAGCCTTCTGCCCACCAAGTGCAGCACACAGACCTGCTTCTACCAGTTGCAGGTGACTGGAAGAGTAACGAGATTTGTTACCCCACCGTCGTCAACCCCAAGCTTTTGTAGGCCATGAATGCTGCTCCATCCTTCATGAAACTCTTATCCTGTTAGACCCTGCCCAGTGTACTGCATCTGTATCCTATTAGACCCTGCCCAGAGTATTGCATCTGATATGGACCACACCTGTTTCACATGCTGTATCTGAGTAGAGAGAGAAGAGGAATGGGAATTTTGTTTCTTGCCTGCCCCCTCCCTTCCAGGCCATCTTAACTGGAGACACATTAGTTAACTGCCTCTCTTAGAGTGGCCCCATTCTAGGCCTAGTACCCCAATGTGAACACCACGAAGAAACCGCTTTGGGAACGTGCCCCTTATGTCTTCCAGGACGCGCAAGGTGAAATCTTTCTTCTGTGTGGGGTTCCTTGGAGGGTGCCAAGGTAAGTCCCCTCCTTCCTACCTTGTCAAGCCTGTTAGGAAACCCGAACCCTGGCTGCAGCACTGCCTGACAAAAACACGACGGGGCCAGAGACAGCAGCCACAAAGGCAGTGCTGCACTTCCTAGGAGCCATCTTATAAAAAAGTAAAAAGAGGCCGGGTGTGGTGTCTCACACCTGTAATCCATTCCAGCACTTTGGGCTGAGGCCGGCGGATCATTTGAGGTCAGGAGTTCAAGATCAGCCTGGCCAACATGGTAAAATCCTGTCTTGACTAAAAATACAAAAATTCGCCGGGCGTGGTGGGGTGTGCCTGTAATCCCAGTTACTTGGGAGGCAGAGGTGGGAAAACTGCTTGAACACGGGAGGTGGAGGTTGTTGCAGTGAGCTGAGATTGCACCACTGCACTCCAGCCTGAAAGACAGAGTGAGACTCCATCTCAAAAAAAGAAAAAAAAAAGTAAAAAGGAACAAGTAAAATTAACTTGAATGATGCATTTTATTTAACCGCATATATTCAAAATACCGTAATCCCAATATGTAACAATATAGAAACTATTAATGAGACATTTGACAGTCTTTGTTCTGCACTAAGCCTTTGGAAGCCAGTGTGCACCTCGTACCGAAGGCACATTTCCGTCAGACCAGACACATCTCAAATACAAGGTGCCACAAGAGGCTCGTGGCCCAGGATCTGGCAGCATAACCATGCTCTGGGCCTGGCTGGGCCACATTCTCTCTTCCTGACCTAGAAAGACAGCCACTCCACCAAGCAATAACAGGTGCCCAGAAAAATAGTTCTGGATAGAAACGGCCATGACATTTACCATCATATCCTTCTCCCCATATCTAAATCCTATACCATTGCATGAAACTCACCTCTGTGCTGAAAAAAGGAATAAATGACTTTAACTCAGATCTTCCAGATATTCATTCCAGTGTTCCCTTCTTTCTCAGTGTATTGCAGTGTGGACCAGCATCGAGAGACCAGAGTTCTGGAACCCACAGTGGGATTAGAGTGAGTTGCGTCCACCTGGCTGGTTTCAACAGCTAGTCTTTGACCATGTTGGACTAACTCAGTGACATGGTTTGGATCTCTGTCCTGTCCAAATCTCATGTTGAATTGTGATCCCAGTTTTGGAGCTGGGGCCTGGTGGGAGGTGATTGGATCGGGGGGGTGGTCTCCCATGAATGGTTTAGCACCATCCCCAAGTGCTGTTCTTGTGACAGAGTTCTCCTGAGATCTGGTTATTTAAAAGTGTGTGGCACCTGCGCCTGCTCTCTCTTTCTCCTACCCTGTCGTGTGACATGCAGGGTCCCCTTTGCCTTCTGCCATGACTGTCAGTTTCCTGAGGCCTCCCCAGAAGCTGAGCAGAGGCTGCCATGCTTCCTGTACAGCCTGTGGAACTGTGAGCCCAAGAAACCTCTTTTCTTTATAAACTATCCAGTCTCAGGTATTTCTTTACAGCAGTGCGAGGATGGGTGGACACACTCAGTACTCCCTAGATGTGCTCCATGCTCTTTTTCTTTGGTACATTAGTGGACGTTAGAGAAAAGTGTTTCATCCTGGGTGTTCCAGGATGATCTCCTCTCCAGGATTTAAACAACCACATCTGCATAGACCCCATTTCCAAAAAGGTCACGTTAGGAGGTTCCAGGTAGGACATGAAATTTAGGGGAACACTATTCAATCCATGACAACAGAGAATCCTTATGTTTGAGAAAAGGCAAAATGGGACAGGCAGGACTGCCCTACCTTTGTCAATTTTGCTGTTTGCAAAAAGGGTCTCTTACACAGGCCTATTCTAGCCTGTTTTCCTGTGTCCTGGAAGAACAAAGGTACTTGCCAAGGCTGCTCTTCAGCCCCACTGGACCCGTGGTCTCTCCACAACCCATCTTGGTGTGTTGGGAGGAACTACAGGCGTGCAGATGAGGACCTGGGTCTGCTGCAGGCCTGGTGAGCTGACAGCGCAGGGTATGCCCGAGCTCACTTCTTTTGCTAATGTGACCACATTCCGCAGGATGTTGGCAGCAAGTACAGTACTGGCAGGGTAAAAGGGAAGGGCTCCTGGGAACAGAAAGGGCCAGTAGGCTTTTTTATTTTACTTTATCTTTATTTATTTTTTGAGACTGAGTCTTGCTCTGTCACCTAAGCTGGAGTGCAATGGCACAATCTTGGCTGGCTGCAACCACTGCCTCTGGAGTTCAAGCGATTCCCCTGCCTCAGCCTGCCTAGTAGCTGGGATTACAGGTGCCCACCACCATGCCTGGCTACTTTTTGTATTGTAGTAGAGACGGGGTTTCACCATGTTGGCCAGGCCAGTCTCGAACTCCTGACCTTAGGTGATCTGCCCGTCTTGGCCTCCCAAAGTGCTGGGATTACAGGTATGATCCACCACGTCTGGCCCCAGTTGGCTGTTTAAAAAGCAGTTCTCGGCCAGGTGCAGTGGCTCACGCCTGTAATCCCTGGCTCGTGGGCTGCCTCACCGCAGTCTCTGCCTCCACCTTCATGTGACTTTCTCCTGTCTCTGTGTCTGTTGCTTCTCCGGAGTTTTTGGACTTAGTGCCCACCATATTCAGGTCTGACCTCACCTTACCTTGATTCCATTTGTAAAGGCTCTACTCCCAAATAAGGTCACCTTCAAGGTACCGGGGCTTAGGACTTGGACGTATCGTTTTGGGAGCCACCATTCAGCGCTCGATAGTGGGGAAGACGCCTGCACACAGGGAGACAGCCAGTGCCCGTCTCGACCCTCAGCACATGGGGCCATTTGCAAAAACCAGAAATGTTCCACGGAAAAGCGAGGAGAGCAGACACCCTCCTGGGGAATAGCTGTGAAACCTCAAGAACGCAGAGCCCCACATTTCCTTAAATGAAGACAGTGAGAAATCTTGATCCAAAACATCCCAAGAACAAAGCCCAGGGCTGCTGGTGTCTTCTCCCCGTATCTCAGGTCAGGCTTCAACACGCTTCGAATCCGGGCCAGCCTGCTTTTAACCCCTGCTGGCGGTGTGTGCGCCCGGAGGCCTCAGCTCCCTTGGGCTCCTCCCCAAAGTCAACAGGCTCAGGCTACAGGGCCCTTTGTGCAAGGGCAGCCTGCTCTGTCAGGTTACAGGGCTCTCTGTGCCTGTTCCGCTCACCCACAGCCTGCAGGGCCTGAGGCTGGCCCCCACCCACTGTGCAGGGGCTTTGGACACGTGCCTTGCACACAGCTCCATCCCAGCCCCACTTCCCGCTTGGAGCCTGGCACCTCCAGTCTTTGCCCGCAGGCCTTGGGTGGGCAGCCCGAGCTTGCCTGTAGCCTGGGAGAGAGCCTGAAGAGGGGAAGAGACTGTGAATCAGGTTCCCGGGACGGGGGCGGGTCTGGAAGGTCATCCCAGTGGGAGGCGGTACCACCAGCTTCAGAGTCAGCCTAGAGTTGGGGTCTAACCCAGCTCTGCCTCTTTCTGGGAGGAGGAACTCGTAGCAGCTCAGTTTCCTCATCTGTAAAATGGGATAATGGGAGCAGCCCTCCATAGGGTTGTGGTGGGTTACAAAGAAAACGCAAGGCCTGGCTGTCAACAGATGATGGCTGTAGCTTTTATTACGTTGATGCAAAAATCACTGAAGTTTTTGCTATTGAAAGTAATGGCAAAAACCGCAATGACTTTTGCACCAACGTAACTTTATCCTCGGCCTCACGTTCCTCATTTGCAGATTGAGGAAAACAACCTCCAGACCTGGTCCAAATCCTGCTGCTGCCTCCACTCCTGGGGTGATTATTCTGTGCCTGCTCTGAACTGGCAGGCACAGCTGGTCCTCACTCGTTTGGGACACTGCAGTCCCCAAGGCAGCTGAACCCTCTCTTCCCTGTTCCTTCAGGGCCAGCCCCTGGCCTGAGGTCAGCCTCCTGGGCTGGGACCTGGCACTGGGCACTGGGCTCAACGTGGGGCTGCTGCCGTCTGCAAAGTCTTGATGCTTTTTGGACAAGGGACCCGCGTGTTCGTGTTGAACTGGGTCCCCTCAAATCATATGGCTTGTCGTGCACTGGCCTAAAGGGATTCTAGAGCTTCCCTCACTCAGAAGCCAGGACCATGGTCAGGTGGGAGGAGAAGAGAAAGGAGGAAGGATGCCCCAGCTCCCACGGAGGGGACTACAGAGTGGAAAGCAGGGAGCCAGGGATGGAAAGGCTCGAACAGATCCTCTGTGGCACATCAACAGGACGACCGAGATTTCATCCTCCTGGGCGGGTTGTGCCTCCCTCAAACCTTGCTACTGGGCGCATTACCTGTCCAACATGAAAAAGAAGAAATGAGAAAAAAAAAAGGAAAGAAAGAAAGAAAGGAAGGAAGAAAGAAAGAAGGAAGGAAGGAAGGAAGGAGAAAGAAAGAAGAAAGGAAGGAAGGAGAAAGAAAGAAGGAAGGAAGGAGAAAGATGGAAAGAGAGAGAGAAAGAAAGAAGAAAAAGAAAGATGAAGGAAACAAAGAAAGAAAAAGAAAAGAAAGAAAAGAAAGGAGGAAAGAAAGAAAAGAAGAAAGATAGGAGAGAAAAAGAAAAGGCTCAGGCTGGGCGCAGTGGCTTACACCTGTAATCCCAACACTTTGGGAGGCCGAGGCAGGTGGATCACCTGAGGTCAGGAGTTCGAGACCAGCCTGACCAACATGGTGAAACCCTGTTTCTACTAAAAATATAAAACTTAGCTGGGGGTGGTAGCAGGCACCTGTAATCTTGGGAAGCTGAGGCTGAAGTATTGCTTGAACCCAGGAAGCAGAATTTGCAGTGAGCCAAGATTGTGCCACTGCACTCCAGCCTGGGTGACAGGGAGAGACACCGACTCAAAAGAAACACACACACACACACACACACCAGAAAAAGGAACAAAGAGAGAAGACTCAAACAGGGC
Source organism: Piliocolobus tephrosceles (assembly GCF_002776525.5). NCBI lineage: Eukaryota > Metazoa > Chordata > Mammalia > Primates > Cercopithecidae > Piliocolobus > Piliocolobus tephrosceles. The sequence continues at coordinate 37,570,837 of NC_045452.1, forward strand.
AAATTCCAAAACCTGCACTGTTGCTCTAGTTTTTGCACTGGGGGCGCATGAAACAAGGCGCATGGATGGCGTCTTGGGGCGTTTTGGCTCTGGGGGGAGAAGGAGGTTCTTGGAGGGCTGGGATGGGGCCGAGGGAAAGACTCCAGGTTGGAGCTGCGTGGGAGCCTCTCACATTGGGGCGGTTGCTGCAGCCTCTTTGCTGAGTCCTTAAGGGAACTGCCAAGCAGACTATGCTCAAAGGTCATCACGGCAGGGCAGGCCTCGAGGGGTCCCCACAACTGAGTCTCTGATGTCACCCCATGCAGGCTGGCAATGCTCCCCTGGAGGCTGCCCACTGTGGTTTGGGCCAAGAGTCCCATTCCCTCCTTTTCTCCTGGTCTTCCTTCCTTGACTCCTGAGTGCTACTGCCCATGTAGCCACACTGTGCCCAAGGGGATGGCCACCCTCCCTGCGTCACCCCCACTGGCCCCTTGGCCCCTGTGATAAAGTCAACATTTCTACCCTTTGGTCCCAGGCTCTGCATATTGTCCCCTTCCATGCCCCCAGCCTGTGGTGCTCCAAGTCAGCCAAGAGACCCCAGGCTCACCCCAGTTACAGCGTCCCGGCTGCCATGGCGGTGTCAGCGCTGTGGATATGAACTCACTGGCTCTGGTTCTTTATACAAAACCTATATATACATATTCCTCCTGAAATATCCTGAAACTTCAAAAGACAGAGAAAAGCTTAATCGCCCCTGTAATTCCAACATCCAGAGAAAATCTCTTGTAACAGGCTGGTGTCTTTTCAGGGTTGGCTGCAGGCAGTATGTGCTGTTTTAAAGCATGAGACAAAGTGTGTGGGTTTGGGTCCTGCACCCCTCACTTCACATCACAGCGTGAACACCTGCCCCCCTGACCACCACCCCTTAGTCTCTACTGGGACTGGGGAGCTGAGGGGCTGGCTGCTGGGGAACGGGTGAAGGCAGAGGACGCTCCTGGCTCCCCAGGGCACTGATATTCTACATATACACATAAGGATTTTCAGTGCTAAAATACTGTTTTAATGTATATGTTTGTGTGTAGTGCAGCCCACTTAAGAGACAATGTGTGCCAAGGCTGCATGCACACGTGAGCCGCACTACATACGAACATATACATTACTTACATTACTTAGTGGTATATTTTGATGATCTCTGAGTATTGCCCGTCCCCAATTCCCTACATCTCCCTAGAAAGGAAGCTTCCTGGAGGAGGTCACCCCTGCTCTCACCGACGTGCCCACCCCTCCCCCTTACCCTCTCCTTCTCACCGACGTGCCCACCCCTCCCTATTGCCCCCTCCCTCTCACCCATGTGTCCCCACGCTGCTCGAAGTGTTCGAGGCGAGCTCCTGATGACTGGGAAGGCCATGTTCCTGGACTTGGGGCCCAGCAGTCAAGGGCGTGTGACCCCAGGGCTTTCCATATAGAGCACCAGCCCCGGGGGTCATTTTCAGATCACACATAGAACAGGAAAAAAAAAAAAAGGGGGGGGGGGGGGGGGGGGAGAGAAAGTAAGGAGAGAAAAAAGTTGAGGAAAGGTAAAATAGAATTGGAAGAGAAATGACTCTGAGTTTAAAGGCAGCAGTGATCACAGGAGAGGAAGGAGGAAGGAGGGAAAGAGATTTTGGAGAAAGAAGGAACAAAACGCACCCCACACTTACTGAACGTTCTCCCCCAGCTGGCTTGGTTCTAAGAATGTTGCATAGCAGCTCATTTACGCTTCACAACAACTCTCTGAGTGGATGTCATTATTGTCTCTGTTTTCTGGGTGGGAAGAAAGAAAAGCACAGAGAGGTTAAGTGACTTGCCCGAGGTCACACAGCCAGTGGCGACAGAGCTGGGACTTGTACCCAAGGAGGAGTCCTCTTGACCCCTAAGTTACAGACTAGAGTGGAGGATGGGACATTGGTTGAGCACCTGACCCTCCCCTTCACCCCTTGTCCCAAAGGGAGGGACAGAAGGGCTGGCTGAAAGAGCCTGGGGCAGTGTGGGGCCAGCCTGGGGAAACCCCACCACGAGCCTCCAAACTGGATGTCTTCTCAGTATCAAGGTCATGGGGCCACGCTTCTCTTGTTATTTTAAAGCAAACGTGGACAGTTATGCAACAGAACGACTATATTCCACAGCCTTCAGAGATCACACAGACGTCATCGAAGACAGTTTCAACTCCGAGGAGACGAATCAGGATGCAACTTGGTTTTCCTCTGCCCCAGGTGGGGCTCGGTTCCAGGAAAGATTTGCGAGGTGCTGGCTAGCCAATTGTCTTCATTTCACAGCTGCAGGAGGTCTGCCTGGGGAAGTTCCGGGACTTTCCCAAATACTGATATGAGTAATTAGTGGCAGAGCTGGGATAGAAGCCAGATTTTCTTTTTCTCAAATATTCAGCCACTCCAGGCTGTCTCCAGTGGGCTTGCCTGGGGTTAGACCAGTGGAACAAGGTGCCAACCCTATGACTCTGCAGCCAGCGCCACAGCCCCCTGCGTGTTCACTCAGCCGTGTAGGGAAACTGCAGAGGTCGCATGCCCCCCGTGCGTGGCCCAAGGCCCTGCCCTCTGCCCCCTAACCAGCTTGAACATATACCCTGGAGGGCTGCCTTCTTCCATCTGTCAATAGGTTTAACGGGACCAGGTGTAGAGCAGAAGTCAGACTGGGTCTTCACACACGTGGGATGTTCTCAAACTGGGTGTGTCTAACATGGGGTGGGGGTCATCGCAGGCTGGCAGAGCTGGTGATGTTTGTGTGGCTGTTTTGCTTAACCAGGGTAGGATGCGTAATAACTCACTACTTGTGGCAGCCTGCACTGACCAGCCAGATGGACACTGCCATGTGCTAGAGTGGGCTCCCGGGGACACCTGTGGGCTGGGACCTCCCACTCCAGCTGCTGGATGGTGGGAAGGGCCCCATGGGGAGCACTTGGAGGGTCTTGGTGAAGCAGCTATTTGTGAACAGGCCCATTTGTATTTCAGGAATAAGCGGCCCCGCCCTGCTGTCTCCATCCTCAGCCCGGTCTTGGCCCACTGCAGCCTCCACCTCCCTGGCTCAGGTGACTGTTCCTGGGCTCAACAAGAGGCTGTGGCCATCTGTAAAGTCTTCATGCTTTTTGAACAAGGGACCCGCCTCCCGAGTAGCTGGGACTCAGCTGGGACCTCAGCCTCCCGAGTAGCTGGGACTACAGGTGTGCACCACCACGCCTGGCTAATTTTTTTTTTTTTTTTTTCGTAGAGACAGTGATTCACCATGTTGCACCAGGCCCAAGCAATCTCCCTGCCTCAGCCTCCCAAAGTGCTTGGATTGCAGGCATGAGCCACAGTGCCTGACCTGGGCTGAATCTTCTTCAGTGCCTCTCTCCAGGTTGAAGCCAGGGAATGGGTGGTGGCCTAGGTCTTCTGAAGTTTTAAGCAAGCAGGGGCCTCTACAAGCTCCTTAGTGGTTGCTGGCAGGATCCAGTTCTGTGAACCTGAGGGTCTCAGTTCCTTGCTGGCTGTTAGCCAGGGGCTGTCTGTAGTTCCTCGACATGTGGATCTAACACAGCCTCTTGCTTTGCCAAAGTGAGTAAGCTGAGAAGGCCATCGATAGAGAGCCCCGCAAGAAGGAAGTCAGAGGTTTTTGAAACCTAGGGTAGAGACGTTCCCTTCCTCCTGATGCATTCTGTCCATCAGAAGCAAGTCACCAGGTCCAGCCCCACTCATGAGGAAGAAGTCACACAAGGAAGGAAATCTCGAGAGACGATCACTGAGGGTCATCCCAGAGGCTGCCCAGCCAGCCCTGAGTATTCAGGGGGGAGTTAGCTGAACACAGCGGTGATGACTGATGCCCGCCATGCACTGCTTGTTTGCCAGCCCTGTGCTCAAGGCCTTCTGTGAATTACATCTGACTCCAGGACGTGCATCCTGTTGGTCTCCCTGCTCACATCTAGTAGCACAGAGAAGGTTAGGGACTGACGAGGGCAGAGCCTGGTGCAAACCCCCATCCTCTTGATGCCATAGGCTCAATCTGATCACTAGCCGTGATCTTGGCCTTTCTTAAAGTGCAGTGGTTTGCTCTAAGTGGCCTTCCTGAAGAAGGTGGCGTTGGGTACAATTTTGAAGGAAGGAGACGCTGGTGACATAACAATCTGGATGAAGGGTGTTCTCACTGGGGAAATGGCAGGTGCCAAGATGTGGTTCCCTGATGCTGGGCTGTGGAGGTGGTGATATGGCCTGAGGCTAACTCCATTTGCACATTCTGGACACTGCTACCCTCTGGAGATATGCTGCTGCCCTTGCTGTTTGTATTAGTCTGTTTTCATGCTGCTGATAAAGACATACCCAAGACTGGGCAATGTACAAAATAAAAAGGTTTACTGGACTTACGGTCCACATGGCTGGGGAGGCCTCACAATCATGGTGGAAGGCAAGGAGGAGTAAGTCACATCTTATGTAGGTGGCAGCAGGAAAGAGAGGGCTTGTGCAGAGAAACTCCCGTATTTAAACCCATCAGATCTCATGAGACCCACCCACCATCATGAGAACCGCACAGGAAAGACCCACCCCCACGATTCAATCATCTTTCTTGGAGTCCCTCCCGCAACATGTGGGAATTATGGGAGCTACAAGGTGAGATTGGGGTGAGGACACAGAGCCAAACCATATCAATATTCTTGACAACAACCCCATTGCCACCCAGCCAACGTTGACTCTTGGCCTGGGTTTACAGGTGACAAAATGCCAAACAATGACCAAGCCACCTCTCAGAGGCACTCCCGCGACCACGCGCCCTGGCTGGGCTCCGTCCTGCACACAGGCATCATGAACCACAAGTGCAAGACAAATACATTGCACGATGCCAGGAGGAAGTGCACCGGTGTTGGCATCAGCGACCACCTGTACATCTCAGCTAAATCAGTCCTTTCCCCTTCTGGGGATCTGTTCTTCTGTTAGTTAAAGTACAAGGGTCTGCCTGCCTCACACGGATGCTGATGCTATTAGAAGTCAGTTTTCGCTTTGTGTTTCTTGCTCTGGTTCAAGTAAGAGCCGAGAGCCAGAATTTGGAGCCAGAAAGCCAGGAGGTTGACACGGCAGTGGCGGTTCTGTCTGTGGGGCTCTCCCCCAGGTGTGCACTCAGGGAGCCTCATGTACAGATCTAAGCTGTGCTGGCTTGCAGCCGCGGGATGGGGAGGGTATTGGAGTTCCCTATGGCAACGGTGCTAAAGGACCACAAACTGGGTGGTTTAAAACAGTAGAAACAGTTTCCCTCACAGTTCAAGAAGCCAGAAGTCCAAAATCAGTTTCCTTGGGCTGAAACCAGGGTGTGGGCAGGGCTGGTCCCCCTGGACACTCTGGGGAAGGTCCTTCCCTACACCTCCCAGCTTGTGGTGGCTGCCAGCATTCCAGGGCTTGTGGCCACACTGACCCCATCTCTGCCTCCATGGTCACGCAGCCTCCTCTTCCGTAGTGAAGTCTTCCTATGTTTCCCTCTTATAGGGGCTCTTGCAATGCCATTTAGGGCCCACCTGGCTAATCCAGGATAATTTCCCCATCTTTAACTTAATCACATCTGCAAAGTACCTTTTTTTTTTTCCCATGTGATGTCACATTCACAGTTCCAGGTATCCAGATGTGAGTACCTTTTGGGAGCCGTTATTCAGCCTCTGACAGATGGTAACTGCAGGACAAGGAGATGCCCTTGGCCATCTGTTAGGCTCTGGGGCACCTCTGACCTCTGCTCTGCACTGTAGGTGCCCATTGACACCCACAGAGGGCAGTTCTAGACTGGCAAAGTTAAGAAAACATGCTAGGGTTGGAGATGACCTTGGTACCCAGAGGGCACCCCTGGTGACGGTCGTCTCTTCATCTTCTCCTTCCTCCTGTCATACATCAGGGCTACGTGGAACACCAAGCCAACCACCATGCCCACCTCCAACCCAGAAAACACAAACTCCAGGAACGTCCCAGACTGCCATCCTGAGGCAGAACTGGTGTGTGTGTGATGTTCTTGCAGCCCAGGCATCCCAACAGTGGCAGGCACCGCCCGCCTAGGCCTCCCAAAGTGCTGGGATTACAGGCATGAGCCACCGCACACAGCCGATTTCTTCTTTTACTTTAATTTCTGGAATACATGTGCTGAACATGCAGGTTTGTTACATACGTATACTTGTGCCATGGTGCTTTGCTGCACCTATCATCCCTTCATCTAGGTTTTAAGTCCGCATGCGTTACGTATTTGTCCTAATGCTCTCCCTGCACTTTACCCCGACCCCGACAGGCCGTGATGTGTGATGGTCCCCTCCCTGTGTCCATGTGTTCTCATTCTTCAACTCCCACTTAAGAGTGAGAACATGCAGTGTTTGGTTTTCGATATAGCAAATTATTTGATATACCGAAGCACTGTGCAAATGATCTCCAGGATTCACAGTAGGAGGACAATTGTGTCAGGGCCCAGAGCAGGATACTCCTAAATACAGCACCTTGGCAGGCTGAGTATTTTAAGCTGGAGGAAACTGGAAAAACCACAGAAGTAGGAAGTTCTCTCTGTGACCTCCTCTCCTTCTCTCCTGAAGACCCTCATGTGACAAGTGTCCTGCCCCACATTCAGAGGAAAAGAATGAAGACCCAGAGACCCAGAGATGAGTCTGACAGGCCTTGCTAAGTTCCCGCTCGTTCATTATGATTAAATCATACCTTCTCTTGGTCCAATGACACTTTGACATGATTGTCCCTTCTTCATGAAATCTAAGCATCAAAATACAGTTTTTCCTGTGTTTTGGGTTCTCTATATCTGAAGACTCATGTATTATGTGAACCTTTGGTTAAATACCTTTGTTGTGCTTTTCTCTTGTTAATCCGTCTTTTGTTATGGGGTATCAGCCATGAACTTAGCAATGGGTGAGGAAGATACTACTTTCCCTCCCCTATCATTGCTGCCCTTGCAGTCTGTTTTGCAAAGAGGTCTATATTACGAACAAGGCTCATATAATGAAGAGGAGGATAACAAGTTATACCAACAGAATGGCCAGAAATTTATCAAAAGAATGAACAAATTTCCCTCCCCCTACCCCAGCACTCAGCAGCACACACACTACAGAAAAAGGATTTAAAGAAATCACACCAATATCTCAACCGTGGTTCTCTAGGGAGTGGCAATATGTGTAACTTCTTTTCCTTCACTTTTTATAGAGATTGTGACTTGCAGCATGGATGAAATCCTTGCGGCTTGGCCTGCAGCACTGAGCAAAGACAAACCTTGCTCTATCTCAAACCTAGAACCATGAGCTTTGGAGTCCTTTGAAAGCACCCTGAGTCTCTTATGTGTGAGCAAGCACTCTCTTATTTTTGCTGGTTTACTCTGGGAGGAGGGCAGCCAAGCTAACTTTCCCAAGGGCATACCTTCAAGTTTCCAAGCTACTTGAGTCTCAGGGCGAGCACAGACTTATCTAGGATTATTCACCCAGTAACAGAAATGGCTCTTTGAGAAGTCTTTCTACCGCAGTGCCAGCAGTAACCCTTGGTTGAAATGTAAATGATTAACACATTCTATGGAAAAGGACATAGAAAGCCCATTAATGCTATATCATAGGACCTACAGATATTATTTGCTGTTGCTTAATATACTTGCAAAGTATAAAGGCTATAAATGTCCAGGGAGACATGCCAACAAGTACCATATTTGCACTGCAGTTTTACAGATTAGATAGAAAGTAAACGGCATGGCTCATATTTCAAAGAGTTTCTTAACATCTATTGTCCATTTGACAAAGGAATGTTACCGACTTAGGCGGAAAGGTTCTTTCTGAGAACTGAAAAATCTGGTGCCAGCTAGACCCCCTCCCAAAGCCACACTAGAAGTCCCCTCTCGGTCCCACAGTGACTTTACAGAACTTGTTTTTCTGGAAGGAGGTTACCACCTCTTCAGCCTTTGTGCTAATGATCAACCAGGTTAAGTATCGCAATGACGGGAACAGAATATTCCAAGGACGTCGTTGCCCTTCTTCAGTTGCTAGGTAACACCTCCTTCACCGGAGATGGACAAAACAGGTCAGGGGAGATACCAAAAAGAAGGCTTCTAATTTCAGGTCAGCCCCACTGTCCCTTTGAAGCAGACAGGACAGGCGAGACTCTCTGGGGGCCACCTACTCAAGTGGCATCGTTGTCCTCTTGTCTCCAGAGTCCTCGATTCGATGGAATCTACAGTGAAGCCCCTGGGTGCCTCACCCCCCGGCGGTGAGGCGCCCCCCGCGATCCAGACCCCAGTCGCGGCCCCGCCCTGCCCCCCCGTGGCTGGGGGCCATGGTGGACTCACAGCCTGTTTCTGATATTGTGAGTAATATCATCTCCCCCTCTGGAAATCATGAACTCTTTCACAGACGGGTGTACGTCCCCAGTGTGTACACCCTCAGAGGGTGTACACCCGTCTGTATTGGGAGTCATCATCCTCTTTATCCCTGAATATTAAGAACAGTATCCCAGGAGTGTTTCTACTCCCTGCGATATTGGGTGTCATATCCTCCTCTCCCACGCGGAAATTCGAAGCAATATCACTGGGGGCGAGTACACCTATTGTGATATTTAAAGTAATATCATCCTCTTCCCGGTGGATATCAGGAACAAATCCATTAAATATTAATATTACTAAATATCATTAAATTAATGGTAATTATCGATATTAATGATCACAATAGAGATAGTAAAAATTAATACTGGTTTGAAATGTGAATGATTTGTAATAATAAATAGTAATATTGCTATTAATAATAAAATTACGATATCAGCAATTAATGTTACTTAAAACAATACAAAGTGATGCTGGTAATAAAATAACGATTAGTATTAGGAACTAATAATATTGTTAAATGACATTATATTAATAATTAATTTTAAGAGTGCATAATCATGTATTTAAAATAATTATCCATAATTAATAATGGTATCCTATTAATTATTAGTAGCATTGATAAATATTAAAATCGATCATTGATGTTTAATGGTCATATTATTACTCCTAATATCACAGGCAGTGTACACCTACCTGTGATGTTGTTCCTAATATCCAGGGACGGAGAGCATGACTTTAGTTTTAATATCGCAGTAGGTGTACACTCACCTGGTGACACTGATCCTAATATCCAGGGGTGTAGAGTATGACATGACTCCCAACATAGCAATGAATGGACAGCCAGCCGGTAATATTACTCCTAATATTCCCGGAAGAAGCCTATGCTATTGCTCCCAATATTGCAGGGAGGGTACAGCTCTTCTGTGATATTGTTCCCAGTATCAGGAGGGGAAGAGGATGATAAGAATTCGCAGGTTGTGTTCACCCGCCCCGTGATAGTGTTATTAATATCCCGGAAGGGAGAAGGTGATATAACACTCCGTACAGCAGGAGGCGAACACCCAGCCTGGGATATTGTTCCTAATATCCATGGAGGGCAGAGGCTAATATTACTCCCAATATGGCAGAGGGTGTACATCCACCCTGTGACGTTCTTCTTAATATTACAAGGCCAGGAGATTGATATTACTCCCAGTATCGCAGACACTGTACAACCCCGTGTGATACGCTTCCTGATATCCGGAAG
>NC_045452.1:37595410-37636833 GCF_002776525.5 Piliocolobus tephrosceles
GGGCTGCAGCAGCTGACCAGCCCTGATTGTCCGGCACCCCTAGTGAGATGAACCCAGTGCCTCAGTTGAAAATGCAGAAATCACTGGTCTTCTGTGTCGCTCGCACTGGGAGTTGGAGACTGGAGCTGTTCCTATTTGGCCATCTTCTGTAGTGGTTAATATTGAGTGTCAACTTGATTGGATTGAAGGATGCAAAGTATTATTCCTGGGTGTGTCTGTGAGAATGTCACCAAAGGAGAGTAGCATTTGAGTCAGTGGGCTGGGAGAGGAAGACCCACCCTCAATCTGGGTGGGCACTGTCTAATCAGCTGCCAGTGTAGCTAGGATAAAAGCAGGTAGAGGAAAGTGGGACGATTTGACTTGCTGAGTCTTCTGGCCTCCATCTTTCTCCAGTGCTGGGTGCTTCCTGCCCTCGAACTTCGGGCTCCAAGTTCTTTAGCTTTTGGGTGGACTCTTGGACCTACACCAGTGGTTTGCTGGAGGCTCTTGGCCTTCAGCCAGACTGAAGGCTGCACTGTTGGCTTCTCTACTTTTGAGGTTTTGGGACTCTGCAATATAGAGGGGATTCAGATGGCAGATAGGAGGCAGGACTAGCTTGCAGCTCTCACTTCGACAGACAGAGCAGTGTGTGGAGACTCACATGATAAACTTTTGCTCCGAGAACTACCACAGGAACATACCAGGAAAGCTGAGCGAATCCACAGACCCTTTGAAAGAATAGGATCAACACTGCCGCCTCTATGGGCCATGGAAAACCTGTGAGTCCACTCGCTGTCTCAGCGGGGAGGCTCGTGGTCTGGGGCAAGTTCTCAACCCTGGTCACCGGCTGCATGGAAATAGACTCATTGCTACTGGGAGGGCAGAGGGAGTGAGACCAGCCTTTAGGACTGTGGGCTGCATGGGAGCAGGGTGAGGCCTGCGACTGCTGGCTTTCCCCCACTTTCCTGATGACCTATATGACTCAGTAGAGGCAGCCATAATCCCCCTGGGAATATAACTCCATTGACCTGGGAACCACACCCCTATCCCTCACAGCAGCCACAGCAAGTCTTGCCCAACGAGAGGCTGAGCTCAGACATGCCTATCCCTGCCTCCATCTGGTGGTCTTTCTCTATCCACCCTGGTAGCTGAAGACCAAGGTCATAATCTCTTGGGAACTCTATGGCCCTGCCCATTGCCTGAGAAACCTGAATTCTTAGGGATACCCAGGTGTACCTAGGGCTAGTTGGTATCCTCCCTACAGGACTGCAGCTGATGCACTCTTGACAGTGCCACCTTCTGGCTGGAGGCCAATTAACACACCAGCACACCAAACAAAAACACAACCAAGGCTCCTTACAGAGTCCACTTCATCTCCCTGCTAGCTCCACCAGGCAGGTGTTGGTATCTACAGTTGCAAGACCTGAGGATGGATCACATCACAGGGCTCTTTGCAGACACTCCCCAGTACCAGCCTGGAGCCTGGTAGCTCCTCTGTGTGGCTAGACCTAGAAGAGCAATAACAATCACTATAGTTTGACTCTCCTTATTCCTAGGGGAAAGGTGAGAACACCACCTCAAGGGAACACCCCATAGGACAAAAGAATCTGAACAGCAGCCCTTGAATCCCAGATCTTCCCTCTGACATAGTCTACCTAAATGAGAAGGAACCAGAAAAACAATTCTAGCAATATTGTAGCAGGAGAAGCGACAGACAAAACCCCTCAGAAACCGAGTTAAAGAAGGAAGGGCTTTATTCGGCCAGGAGCTTTGGCAAGACTCACGTCTCCAACAACCGAGCTCCCCGAGTGAGCAATTCCTGTCCCTTTTAAGGGCTCACAACTCTAACGGGGTCTGTGTGAGAGGGTCGTGATTGATTGAGCAAGCAGGGGGTACGTGACTGGGGACTGCATGCACTGGTAACTAGAATGGAACAGAACAGGACAGGGATTTTCACAGTGCTTTTCTATACAATGTCTATAATCTATAGATAACATAACCGATTAGGTCGGGGGTCGATCTTTAACTACTAGGCCCAGGGTATGGTGCTAGGTTGTCTGCTTGTGGATTTCATTTCTGCCTTTTAGTTTTTACTTCTTCATTTTTTGGAGGCAGAAATTGGGCATAAGACAATATGAGGGGTGGTTTCCTCCCTTAATATGACAAAACAAGGTTACTTAACACCCCCAAAAGATTATACCAGCTCACCAACAATGGATTCAAACCAAGAAGAAATCTCTGAATTGCTGGAAAAAGAATTCAGAAGATCACTTATAAGCTAATCAAGGAGGCACCAAGGAAAAGCGAAGTCTAACTTAAAGAAATAAAAAACATGATACATGACATGAGAGGAAAATTCTTCAGTGAAATCGTGTAAATAAAAAACAGTCACAACTTCTGGAAATCAAGGACACACTTAGAGAAATGCAAAATGCAGGGGGAAGTCTCAGCAATAGAATTGAATAAGCAGAAGAAAGAACCTTAGAGCTTGAAGACAAGGCTTTTGAATTAACCCAATTTGTCAAAGACAAATAAAAAATAATAAAAAAAATGGAACAAAGCCTCCAAGAAGTTTGGGACTATGTTAAATGCCCAGACCTAAGTATAATTGATGTTCCCAAGGAAGAAGAAAAATCTAAAAGTTTGGAAAGCTTATTTGAGGGAATAATAGAGGAAAACTTCCCTGGCCTTGCTAGGGATCCAGACATTCAAATGCAAGAAGCTCAAATAACACCTGGAAAACACATCATAAAAAGATCACCACCTAGGCTTATAGTCATCAGGTTATTTAAAGTCAAAATGAAGGGAAGAATCTTAAGAGCTGTGAGGCAAAAGCATAGGATAACTTGAAAAGGAAAACCTATCAGATTAACAGCAGATTTCTCAGCAGAAAGCCTACAAGCTAGAAGGGACCGGGGTCCTGTCTGTAGCCTCCTTAAACAAAACAATTATCAGCCAAGAATTTTGTATCTGAAACTACGCTTCACAAATGAAGGAAAGATACGGTCTTCTCCAGCAAACAAATGCTGAGAGAATTCGCCACTACTAAGCCAGCACTACAAAAACTGCTAAAAGGGGCTCTAAATCTTGAAACAAATTATCAAAATACACCAAATAAAACCTCCTTAAAACATAAATCTCACAGGACCTATATAACAATAACCCAATGGAAAAAAAAAAAAAAAATCAGGTATTCAGGCAACTAATAGCATGACGAATAGGCCAGTACCTCACATCTCAAAACTAACATTGAATGTAAATGGTCTAAATGCTCCACTTAAAATCTATAGAATGGCCGGGCGCGGTGGCTCAAGCCTGTAATCCCAGCACTTTGGGAGGCCGAGACGGGCGGATCACGAGGTCAGGAGATCGAGACCATCCTGGCTAACACAGTGAAACCCTGTCTCTACTAAAAATACAAAAAAAAAAACTAGCTGGGCGAGGTGGCGGGCGCCTGTAGTCTCAGCTACTTGGGAGGCTGAGGCAGGAGAATGGCGTAAACCCGGGAGGCGGAGCTTGCAGTGAGCTGAGATCCGGCCACTGCACTCCAGTCCGGGCGACAGAGCAAGACTCCGCCTCAAAAAAAAAAAAAAAATCTATAGAATGGCAGAGTGGATAAGAATTCACCAATCAAGTTTCTGCTGTCTTCAGGAGACTCACCTCACACATAAGGACTCACATAAACTTAAGGTAAAGGGGTGGAAAAAGATATTCCATGCAAATGGACACCCAAAGTGAGCAGGAGTAGCTGTTCTTATATCAGACAAAACATACGTTAAGGCAACAGCAGTTCAAAAAGACAAAGAGGGACATTACATAATGAGAAAATAACTAGTCCAACAGGAAAATATCACAATTCTAAGTATATATGCACCTAAAACTGGAGCTCCCAAATGTATAAAACAATTACTACTAGACCTAAGAAATGAGACAGACAGTAACACAATAATAGTGGGGAACCTGAATACTCCACTGACAGCACTGGACAGGTCATCAAGACAGAAAGTCAACAAAGAAACAATGGACTCAAACTATACCCTACAACAAATGGATCTATCAGATATTTAGAGAACATTCTACTCAACCACTGCAGCATACACATTCTATTCATCAGCACATGAGACCTTCTCCAGATAAACTATATGGTAGGCCACAAAACAAGTCTCAGTAAATGTAAGAACATTGAAATTATATCAAGCACTCTCACAGACCACAGTGGAATAAAATTGGTAATCAACTCCAAAAGGAACCCTCGAAACCATGCAAATACATGCAAATTAAATAACCTGGTCCTGAATGATCATTGGGTCAACAATGACATGACGATAGAAATCCAAAAATTTTTTGAACTGAACAATAATAGTGACACAACCTGTCAAAACCTCTGGGATACAGCAAAAGTGATGTTGAGAAGAAAGTTCATAGCATCAAATGCCAACATAAAAAAGTCTGAAAGAGCACAAATAGATAATCTAAAGTCACACCTCATGGAACTGGAGAAACAAGAACAATCCAAACCCAAACCCAGCAGAAGAAAAGAAATAATGAAGATCAGAGAAGAATGAAATGAAATTGAAACAGGCAAAAAAAAAAAAAATAAAAAAAAAAAAATACAAAAGATAAATGAAACAAAAAGCTTGTTCTTTGAAAAGATAAATAAAATTGACAGACCGTTAGAGAGATTAACCAAGAGGAGAGAAGATCCAAATAAGATCAGTTAGAAATGAAATGGGAGGTATTAGAACTGACACCACAGATATACAAACGATCATTCAAGGCTACTATGAACACCTTTATGTTCACTATTTCTATACAACATAGTACTAGAAGTCCTAGCCAGAGCAATCAGTGGTATGTGGTGTGTGTGTGATATGTGGTGTGTGGTGTATGTGTGTGTGTGGTGTGTGGCATGTGTGTGGCATGTGTGGTGTGTGTTTGGTGTGGGGTGTGTGTATACGTGTGTAGAGGGTGTATGTGTATGGTATGTGGTGTGTGTGTACATGTGTGGTGTATGTGATATGTGTGTGTTGTGTGTATCAAACTCTGCCTAAAACATGCCCCTCACACCATGTGATGTGAATGGGTTAAAAGCCTGAAGCTAAACCAAGTGCCTGAAAGATTTTAGCCTCACCAGTTATCTGTTTGCATTTCAATAACAAAAAGGACCCTTCTCTTCAAAGACAAAAGTATGTCCGCATTTCAAATAGTAAAAAATATCTCAATGAAAAAATCTCTGCGTGTCTACTGCATGCAGGCACTGTGCCTCTAGCCAGAGATACAAAATTAACACTTTGGCGCTGACCTCCTTGGAATGGAGAACCCGGCAGCGCTGAGTTAGATCTGCGGGCGAAATACAGCCAGTCTGGTTCTCTGTCGTTAGAGTTGCAAACCCCAGTCTCTCTGCCCTGCCTCCTGCCCCACAGCAGGACCACGAGAGTAGCCAACGCTGTCCAGGCGAGCACTGGCCGTGTGTCCTGCTGTTCCATCGGCTGGAATGCAGCAGTGGGGCTGGCCCGAGGCTGAGTGCTGGCAGAGGGAAGGCGACAGACAGAATCACCAGTCATTTCTCTGGAGTCCCGCCGAGCAGGGTCATGGGCATTGGGCAGCCATCCTGAGAAGCCCCGGGCCCTCTCCACCTGGGCCTGGCACTCTTTCTAGAGTACATGCTGGCACCTGAGGTGAGCCAACAGACCTGAGTGCAGGACTAATTCACCTGGAATGTCAATATTTGGGTTCAGGGTGACTGAGTTCATACAAATGTACCAGATATACTTGGTGTGCATTCTTGTAAAACAGGAAGAAAAATAAAACACTTCTCTGATCAAAATAGTGTTCTGTATATGTGGAAGTCCTCCCCACAACCCCAGTGATACAAGGTCATGTTATCAGAATCAGAAAAAGTTTTCCAGTGGAGTATCTCTTCCTCCTCATTCCAACTCCAACTAATGGCCATCGTGCCACCCTGAGCTGGGAGTAGAGAAGTTTAGACCTGGAAGACAGCCTAATGTTTGGTAAAAACAAAAGAACATCAAACAAACAAACAACGGCTGGGGTCCAGAGAAGCCGAGATTCTGCCTCCATGGTGCCCAGCTCATCAGCAAACCCCACAGACCTCCATGATCATGTCACATTCATGATCAGGAATGCGACCACAAGCGGAGGCTCTGGGGACAAGTGAAAACTCCCAAAGCGGCTCTGGTCTGGAGGCCCCATTAGTGGTGGCCTCGTGGGTCCTTATCAGCAATAACAATACCAGTGACAGCCAAAAAATCCTCCTGACTTTAACCCAGGTCTATTTCCACTGCATTCCAAAGCCTCCAGTATAAACTTTTGTATAATCTCCGAGCATTCACCTGCAGATAACACAAACCCCGACTGGCCTGTGTTCATGTCATGAAGAGTCATGTGGCCTCACAGGGTTGGGGCAGTGGCCCAGCCATGCCATCAGGGAACAATCATTCTTTCCCTCTCTCTGTCTTGCTATCCTTGATGTTGGCCTTCATGCCCCAGGTCATTGCTTCACAATTGCAAAATGGCTGCTGCAGCTCCAGGCATTGCTTCTGCGCTTCAAGGAGGAAGAAAGAATGGGAGAAGGGAGGTGGTACCTGTTTCAGGGAAGTAAAAGTTTTCACAGAAGCCCCAGCAGATCTCTGTGTATGTCTTACTTCTTGGAAGTATTGTGTGGCCACTACTAACTTCAAGGGAGTCTGAAAAGTTGAGTATTTTTAGCTGGGCACATCACCTGCCTGGACACAATTGGGGTTCTATTAGTTAGGACGTCAGGAAATGGGTATTGCATTGGCAACTAATAATGTCTGCCCCAGTGGGTGAGTGAGGACACTGGCATCTCTCTGCAGGGGTGAGATGTGAGTAAAAGCGCCCAGCGTGGCAAGGGAGCTGGCACATGCCATCCAGCTGTGCTTGCTTTGTGTCTTGCAAAAATGATAAAGGCTTATAGCTAAGCTCTCCCACTTTTCAGGGAATGTTAATAAAATCTTGACCTCAAAGAATTGAGAATATCAAGTGGGGACATCTTTGCGCAGAGAGGTGGGCCCCCTGGTGTGGGAGGAGGGTCTGCAGTCACTCAGCTCAGTGTGCCGAGCCTGCGCGGTCCTCCCAGAGGCCCTTGCCTGTGTGTTCTAGGTCCCCCCTCGCTTCACCCCTGCCATGCCTGGCGCTTTCAGTTCAGGCTCGCTGGCTGTCTAACCCTGTCCATGGGAAAACCCAACCACCCTCAGGAGGTGTGGGTGGAGAGACAGATGGAGAAAGACAGAGAGGGAGAGAGAAAGACACACAGAGAGAAAGAGAGAGAGGAACAGAGAGGGAGGGAGCTTGCTTGCTTCTTTCTGGTGGCCGAGTGCTACCCCAGCCCCCTGGCCTCGGGCCTTCACCACCCTGTTTTGTGACTGCCCACCCTGTCTCATCCAGCCCCTGCTCCGGGGTCCCTTATAGACTCTTGGGCGTCATTTCCTGATGATTTCAAATGGCTCCCACGGAATTCCAGGACAAGAACCATCTGCATCCTTTCCCTGTGACTCCCTGGCTCCTGGTGGTCATTTGCCCCCCACTGTGTCTTGGGGAGCAGCCGCCGCGTGTGTGGAGCGTGGGGAGGCTCCATTTGAGAACAGAAAGCCTGGCTGACTCTTCTTAGAGCGTGATGTGCTTACACATAAAACAAGTCTAAAGAACAACGCAATGCTCACTTTTCAAAAGGGCGCTGGGTCCAGGGCAGCGGGCAGGGTGTGGAGGAAGCAGCCTTGCTTTCCTGGTTCCGGGGCAGACGTCACCCAGCCTGCATGTCCCTCCTGATTCATTCGGGAGGCCGAGTGCTTTTGGGCCTGTCTACTCCATCCTTTCTGCACTTCGCAGGTGGCAGCCAGGAGCTGTGTGTCTTATCTGCACCTGGGTGAGTCACTGGGCAGGGAGAATTATTCAGAAAGGAAGTGGATTAGGTCATTCATTGTCTGCCACAAAAGGGAGGGAGGAGAACTGTTAGAAACTAAGTCCTTTTGGCTCTTGGAAAAAACCTTTTGTGATCCTGAAGTTCAAGCTCTCACTCTACAAATAAACGGAGGCCTGGCTTTGGCAGGGCTGGCCTCCCTGCCTCTCCTCTGACCTTGTGGGAGGGTCCGCCTTCCCTGCGCATCTCATACCTGCCGCGCTCGGCCCAGCCCCTCAGGTGGACGTCCTGACTGGCGGTGGCCCATCTTCTTCTCCAACTGCATACCTCCTTCCTAAAAGAGGGGTCCTCTGGCGTCCCACGGCCCACAGAGCCTGCTAGTGTGCTCTCAGGAAAATAAAAGAACCCCAGCACCTGTGGTGGCAACCCCACTGGTGCTGGGAGCAGTGGTTAGGATGAATTTCTGCAGGTGGTCAAAGCATGGACTGGTCCCTGCAAACAGCAGGAAGGGAAGCCTCAAAAGCCACCAACCTGGTGTGTTAGTCTGTTCTTTCATCGCTATAATAAAATACCCAAGGCTGGGTAATTTATAAGAAAAAGAGGTTTAATTGACTCATGGTGTTGTGGGCTGCACAGGAAGCAGGTGCCAGCATCTGCTTTGCTTCTGGGGTGGCCTCAGGGAGCCAACAATTATGGCAGAAGGTGAAGGGGGAGCAGGCATGGCACACAGTGAGAGTAGGAGCAAGAGAGAGAGGAGGTCCCCGACATTTTCTTCCTTTTCTCTCTCTCTCTGTCTGTCTCTCGTGTGTGTGTGTGTGTGTGTGTGTGTGTTTGTGTGTGGCAGGGTCTTGCTCTATCGCCAAGGCTGGAGTCCAGTGGCACGATCTTGGTTCACTGAAACCTCTGCCGCCTAGGTTCAAGTGATTCTCCTGCCTCAGCCTCCTGAGTAGCTGGGACTACAGGAGTATGCCACCATGCCCGGTTAATCTTTGTATTTTTGGTAGAGACAGAGTTTCACCATGTTGGCCAGGCTGGTCTTGAACAACTGACCTCAAGTGATCTGCCTGCCTCAACCTCCCGGTGTCAGGATTACACGTGTGAGCCACGACGCCCAGCCCAGACTTTAAACAACCAGATCTCTTTGTGATCTTGGAGCGAGAATTCACTCATTACCACAAGGCACACCAAGCATTCATGAGGGATTCGCCACCATGACCAGGACACCTCCAAGCAGGCCCACCTCCAACACTGGAGGGCGCATTTCAACATTAGATTTGGAGGCAACACATGTCCAAACCATATCATCTGGCCTCAGGCCGAGATTTCATGGTGGGGTTTGCTGGGGTTGCTGAGCCCAACTACCACAACCGCAGGAGGAATGATCCAGCCTCTTCTCCTGAGTCGTGTCCTGGGGGAAAGGCAGCAACTGGGGAGCAGCTGCTCCTAGATCCCCGGAGACCCCACAGCCCAAGTGCCTCTGGTTTCCACCGCCCCTGCCCCAGAGAAGCCACCTGTGAACCGACCTGGCCTGAGACTGACCTCTGTCCAGGATTCTGCAAAGGCTGCCAGTGCTGAACCGTGTTCTTGGCCCTGAGACGGTGACAGTAACTTGGAAAAACCAGGTACCTCCCTGCCATGTGGGGCGCCCACTCCAGAGGGACTTGGGCTCCCCAGCTGGTGCGGTTCAACCAGAGAATTCATCTCAGCACAGAGGAGGAAGTCAGCCTGGGCACTTTTTTGAAGCACAAGTGACTCTACATGAAAGAGTGAACCAATTTTTTAAAGTTTTGAACACTACAGTGACACAAGCTGTAAAAACATATGTACCGTAAACCTTGTCTGTAAGGAAAGGCAATTGCAAATAGTACTTTGAACAGTGTCACAAGTGTGTTTGAGAGGTTGTGGGGAAACAGCAGACTGTGGATTGCAGGGCCTTGCCTGCCAAGGGGAGCTCATGGCACATGCGCACCTGATCTCTGGAGCCTATCCTGCTCTGACTTTCTCTCACTCGTCTACAAGCAAACTTAGCTGACACGATGTGAATTAAAGGTAGGGATGATGGGCCCCAATGTCATGTGTAGTCACTAGAAAACCCCGAGTGTAGCAGAGCTTTGCCCTACGACTGGAAATATCTATGTCTGCTCAGATGTCCTTGTCCTCAGCCCTGGCCCAGTGTCTCTCGGAGGCCATGCCTGTTCCTCCAGTGCTCTCCTGGGCAGCTCCAGAAGGCCAGGCACTCCTCAGACCCTGCGTTTCCATAATGGGGCTCCTTATCGCCCCCCAAATCTGTGCCTCTTCCATGTTCTCACAGTAAATTAAGGCACCATGCATCCCCTTGCTGAAGCTGAGGATCTCAGTGACAGCCTCGACCCCTTTCTGTCCCTCATGTCCACAGCCAAGCACCCTTTCCATCAGAAGGCTTCTTCCTGCAGACTCTCACATCAGTCCCCTCTCTGCATCCCTCCTGCCCTGCCAAATCCAAGCTTGTCTCCTCTTTCTAGACTATTATGATGGCCTTTCAATCACTTTCCTCTCGCCGGTCTTGATTTTTTTAATCGGTTTCTCTGCTGCAGTCTCTGAGGTCTTTACACAATACCCTCCAGCTTACTTACTCTGGCATCCAGGGCTTTTAGGATAATGTCAAAATTCAAAATTGGGACCTTCCTACTCCTTTCCTAATGCTCATCTTCACAAGATTTGATATTCAGAAAACACCGGCAGATGACCAAAAGTACATAGGAAGAAAGGAAGAAGCTCTGTATGTCTTTCTATTCCATAGCACACAGAAAAATACTTAAAATCCAAATTCTCTTCCTCCCTCTCAGTACTGGCTCGAAGACTCCCCAAAATCTCCCCTGTGCTTCCTCCAGCTGCTGGCTGTGCTGGTCTCTCTCTAAATCTCTTCATGGAGGCACCATGTCATGGACCCCAAAAGTTAAGCAAAGGGCAAGTCGTCAGCCAAAGTCCTCAGGAAAGAGACACGTGATTAATTCCTCTGTCTTCTTGTAGAAATCTGAGCTCTCCACCTGCACTATGCTTCCTTGACTGGATTGGGCTTTGCTTTAGTACTAGTTCTAAAGACTCTTGAATTGAATGAGAATCCCTTTTTTTTGTATTTTCCCTTTTAGGGCCCCACACCTTATAGATTGTAAAATGAAATGCTATTGAAAACAGGAATCTTTCCTAGCTTTGTCTGACCGCACAATCACAGCTGCTAAAGCTATTCTCCTGACATCACAGAAACAGACCGACTCCTAATATACCTGTTCACCACTTCAGAAGAGCATTTACTCTGGCAGCCAAGCCCTTTCATTGTACCCCACCCCAGATCTCACTTCCAACCTTTGACCCCCTTAAGCTTTGTACATCATGAATTAGTGCTGCCAATGGCTAGGGGAGGAAAGCTGGGTTCATGGAGCAGGCATGGGTTCTCTGTGAGCAGAGAGGAGAGAGATTAGGGAGAGGCATGGCCTCTTACCATCAGACACATCCACTTCAAGCCCTCTCTTTCCCACTCCCCCATCTGGTAAAGGCTAGCTGTGCCATGCTAAAAGCCAAAGATCTCCTCATGATCCTACACAACCCACATCTAACAACGGAGTTGTGCACGGGTGTGTTCACACATTATGAACCCTCTCTTAAAACTCTGAGCTGTGTCTCACCTGAATAGACACAACTGTTTATCCATCTAAGTGTTTTTCTTGTTATGAATAAGCCCCATTTATTGTTTGAGGAAGTGCAGGTTATGGGCAATAACGTTGAACGAATGGCGAGGAATAAAACGAAAAACAAAATTGTTGTGGTGTGAGTCCTAATTAACACTTTGCACTTTGAGCTTATTAAAGTGGATGGTTATAGATTGTAAACTGAGGTGTAAATATTTAAAGTATAGAACATTTTTTAACTGAGACTTGGAGAAATATATTCACGGAAAAAGGACATATGATAACTCATCTTTATTCACCAGAGTTTTAAGTGATTTCCACCTCTAGTTGTTTGGACTGAATACGTAATTTTGATCAGTAATCCCAATGAAAACAACTCTAAAGCTGGGTAAAATGTCTTTTAAAAGTGTTGAAAGGACTTGGAGCCATAACAAGGTTGTAAAACTGTCTGGATGAATATCTAGGAAAAGAAAGAAATATAGAGAAATGCAGCTGGCATCGGGTGCTGCCTGAGTCCGGAAGGTTTCTGCTCTTTCAGGAAGAGGAGTCTGGGAAACTGAACAACACTTTTGACTGCCTCATGAGGCAGGAGGTCAAGTGCAGGAGTCCAAGTCCTGCCAAGATTAAGGCCTTCATAACGCCCTTAAACTGAGTTGGGAGCCCAACTCTTTTTACTGAGCAGTAAGGAGGAACAAAAGGTAAACCTGTTCTTACATATACTTGTCTCAGCTTCAAGTCACCTGAGAGGCCCTAAAAAATATCACCACTGAAATTGTATAAAGGTAATCCCAGATTAATGGTATCTCCAGGCACCTGGCTGAAATAAAAGAAATTCATCTCTGGAGAAAGCAACATCCTACCAGGCCTCAAATTATTTCTAAGCAATCTCTTAAATACTTGTTTGGCATTTTGTCAAAGATAACCAGAAGCACAGGAGGTGTGACAATCTAACTTAGAACTAGCAGAAGGAACTGGTACACAAGCACCCTAAATAAAAGAATTATCAGACACAATCTCTAAAATAATTGTGTTTATGTGTTCAAGGATATGAAAAACAAGATTTAAGATATCGATAGAATACCAAACATATTCATTTGTGAAAATTACAGCAGCTTTGGGGGAAAAAAAGAAATTCTAGAACTGAAAAATACAGGAACAAATTAAAAACACAAGGAGCATGTTTTATAACAGAATGGAAATAGCTGAAGAGAGAATGATTAAACTGGAAGGTAGGCCACAAGAAGATAGCCAGATTGAAGCAAGAAGAGTCTAAAAATGAGAAAGACAAGAAAGAATATTAGACTTGGAAGACATGGTGAAAGGACTAGAGTTTCAAAAGGAGAGAAGAAAGAAAATGGGCAGAAGCAATATTTGAGAAGATAGCAGCTGAGAAAATAATTTATTTCTTTTCTTTATTTTATGGGGAGTTCAGAGTTTTTTCTGAGCTTAATTTTTAGGAAGATGAAGCACTTTTAAAGTGCTCATTAATCACTATCAAATAACTAGAGAATAAAAAGCCTCTGTTTTAGATATAAGAAAATAGGACTTAAAGTAGTTCTAAACTTAAAGTAGTTCTAAACAGAGTTATATTAAAATATCACTTTTTAATTTGACTAATCAATTAATACTGGAAATAGGTTTATCTTAGCAAATATTCTATTAATATCTATTTTGGTACTTTGAGAATATGGTGGAATGGTTTCTTAACCACTTGAAAATGGGGAAACTAAGATTGTCCCCTGACCGTTAAATCTTACAATACAGAACTAGCTGATCAGGGCAAAGATATGTAAACCTTTCTTAGTTACACAGAGTAGTGCCCAGGAAAGCTTCACTTGAAAACGACCTGAATGATGTCATGTCTTAGTCAATTAGGTGTGTAAATGAAGGGGCAATTTTATCAGCAAAGCAAGCAGAGTAGAAGGAGGGTCACAGAGACAAACATTGGCTCGGCCTATAAAAGCTTAGTCTGGGGGCAAGGACAATGAATATTACCATACTCCAAACAAGACTCTTACATCAAAAGATTCCATACATTTCATTTATCCCACTACTCCCTTGCTGTGATGCCAGATCCACCATCGTAATTCTCTGATTATGGTTTGCCTTCCTAGGCTGTCTCCATAAGAAAGGCTGTCTCCATTCTCCATAAGAAAAATGGTCTTTGGTGATAGTGTGCTTCACTATAAATTGTAAGTTAGTGTTACGGTTTATACATCGGTCTCTGTTACATTGATTAATGTGAGTCTACTGCTGCAGATGCATTCATTCAAAAGCCAGGGGTCTGATTCCATAGAGCTGGGAGCCAAAATATAGAACAGGTTATATTTGTCAAAGTAATGCCATTCTATGATTCCCTTAGATTTGTTTTTCATTATTTAAGTTAAAGCCCTGGCACCATCATTGGCTATTTATTTCTTTTAAAAGTTAAAGCAACATAATCATATATTTAAGAACTGTATCTACTATTAAAACATATCCTAAAACAGCTTATCCTTCTTTTACTCCCCCACCCGCCGACAATTCCAATACCAAAAGACAATTGATCACTCCTCATTTCTTCTGGAATTTACCATCATAACTTTTAAGTCCTGCATACATTCTATTTATTTTTCAATTAATTTTGAATATGTTGAGGCCAGGCGCGGTGGCTCAAGCCTGTAATCCCAGCACTTTGGGAGGCCGAGATGGGTGGATCACGAGGTCAGGAGATGGAGACTATCCTGGCTAACACGTTGAAACCCCGTCTCTACTAAAAAAAATACAAAAAACTAGCCAGGCGAGGTAGCGGGCACCTGTAGTTCCAGCTACTCGGGAGGCTGAGGCAGGAGAATGGTGTAAGCCCGGGAGGTGGAGCTTGCAGTGAGCTGAGATCTGGCCACCGCACTCCAGCCTGGGCAACAGAGCCAGACTACACCTCAAAAAAAAAAAAAAAAAAAAAAAATTTGAATATGTTGATAAAAAATTAGAAACATGATGAGACTCTACTTCCTTGGAAGTTTTCCTGTCTTTACTTATGATTGATTATTGAAATACTTCAACTATTGGATTAATATTTTCATATGTGCTTTCTTATTTTTAATGACTTTTTTTATGTCATGCTGTTTTGGTTTTAAGAATGTACAATTTCATGATAAGTTTTTGACGATTTCTTCTATTCCCAAAATAATTTCTTTGTCCTTTACATGGCAAAATTCTTTTTATTTGTTTTGGTTTCACTGGCATATTATAGCCTTTCCCGGCTTTATGTTTGTGGTGGACAGACCCTTCAAATGGTCTCAGTAACCTGCCCCCATCCTAGAGTTCACGACCTTGTTCAATTCCTTCCCCATGAGTGTGGGAAGGATCTGTGACATGCATCTAACCGACTGACTACCACAAAAGTGGCCAGATGTCCATGATTACAATAATGTAAAATTTAACATCAGTTTTGTTGGACTCTCTCTCTCTGCTTTGCTGGTTTTGAGGAGGCAAGTGGTCATGTTGGATAACCCACGTGGCAGGAACTAAGGGCACCTCTAGGAGTTGAGGTGGCTTCTCGGCAACAGGAAATTGAAGCCTTCAGTCCAACAACTGCAAAGAACTGAAGCTTGCCAACAAGATGAGTGAGCTTGGAAGTGGATCTTTTCTCTGGTTAAAGCTCGATGCAAACTTAGCCAGCCAGACACCTGGATTAGAGCTTGGCTGAGACCCAGGCAGAGGACTCAGTGAAACATGCCTGTGCTGTGTTTATTATTTAAGCATTAAAAAGTTGATAAGAAACTGTGTTTCTTTTTTTTTAACTTTAATTTTAGGTTCAGGGGTACATGTGCAGGTTTCTTATATAGGTAAACTCATGTCACAGGGTTTATTGTACAGATTATTTAGTCATCCAGGTACAAAAGCCTAGTACTCAATAGCTATTCTAGCTAATCCTCTACCTTCTCCCACCCTCCACCCTCAGGTAGGTCCCAATGTCTGTTACTCCCCTCTATGTGTCCCCATGTTCTCATCATTTATCTCCCACTTATAAGGGAGAATGTGCAGCATTTGGTTTTCTGTTCCTCCGTTACTTTGTTAAGGATAATGGCCTCCATCCACGTTCCTGCAAAGGATACAATCTTGTTCTTTTTTATGGCTGCATAGTATTCCCTGGTGTATATGTACCACAGTTTCTTTATTCACTCTATCACTGAGGGACATTTAGGTTGATTCCCTGTCTTTGCTATTGTGAGTAGTGTTGCCATAGCCATACCTGTGCATGTATGTTTATGGTAGAATGATTTATATTCTTTTGAGTATATACCCAGTAATGAGATTGCTGGGTCAAATGGACAGAAACTTTGTTACTAAAATTTAAAAGGAGTAGCCACACAAAATATTGGCAAGGATGTGGAGCCACTGCAGCTCTCAGGCATTGCTCATAGTACAGCCACTCTAGAAGACAGTTTCACAATTCCTTAAAAAGTCAAACATTATAACAAAATGAGATATTATTACAAATGTATTCAAATACTCAAAATTTGAAAAGTCAACACCACCAAGCACTGGTGAGGATTCTTATCAATTGCTGGTGGGATGCAAAACGCTACAACAAATTTGGAAAAAGAAAAATTGGCAATTTCTTGTAAAACTAAACATTCTCTTACCATACAATCCAACAATCATGGTATTTACCTTGGTATTTACTCAAATGAGTTAAAAATTTATGATCAGCTGGGCATGGTAGCTCACACCTGTAATCCCAGCACTTTGGGAGGCTGAGGTGGGTGGATTACTTGAGGTCGGGAGTTCAAGGCCAGTCTGACCAATATGGTGAAATCTCATCCCTTCTAAAAATACAAAAATTAGCTGGGTGTGGTGGCGGGTGCTCGTAATCCCTGCTACTCTGGAGGCAGGAGAATCACTGGAACCCAGGAGGTTGCAGTGAGCCAAGATCATGCCATTGCACTCCAGCCTGGGCAACAGGGTGAGACTCCATCTCAAAAACAATAATAATAAAAAAATTATGATCACACAAAACTGTGCATGCAGACATTTATAGCAGCTTTATTCCTAATTGCTAAAACTTGAAAGCAACTAAGATGCCCTTCAGTGGTAAATGAATAAATAAACTGTGGTACATCCGTACAATGAAATATTATTCACCACTGAAAAGAAATGATCAAGCCATAAAAAGACATGGAAGAAACTTAAATGCATATTACTCAGTGAAAGAAGGCAGACTGAAAGGCTGTATACTGTATGATTCCAACTACATGACATTCTGGCAAAGGCAAAGCTACAGAATCAGTAAAAAGCTCAGTGGTTACCAAGAGTTAGTGGGGAGGGAGTGATGAATCAGTGAAGCACAGAGGATTTTTAGGGCAGTGAAATAATTCTGTATAATGGTATCAGGGTGGACATATCATGATCCATTTGTCAAAATTCATAAAATACAAATAGCAAGTGTGAACCCTAAACTATGGACTTTGGATGATTATGACGTATAAATGTAGGCCATAGATGGTAACAATGCGTGCTCTGCCACAGAACATCGATAGTGGGAAGCCTGTGCCATGTCGGGGAGGAGAGGGGGAGGGATCATATAGGAAATCTCTGTACTTTCTGCTCAATTTTGCTGTGAATCTAAATCTGTTCCAAAAAATAAAGTCTTTTTTAAAAAAGTTAAACACACATCTATATGATCCAGCAACCTCACTCCTGAAATTTATTTCATAAAAATAAAAACTTCTGTTCACACAAAAGCCTGAACATGAACATTTATTATACCAGCTCTATTAACAATTACTAAAAGCTGAAACCAACCCAAATGTCCTCCAACAGGTGATAGATGAACAATCTGTGGTCCATCCATAGCGTGAAATACTACCCAGCAATAAAAAAGAACAAACTGTTGGTGCACTCAACAACCAGATTGAATATCAAAGGATTAGTGAAAGAAGCCTGTTAAATGCTACGTGCTGCCCAGTTCCCTTTATTTTTATTTTTATTTTTGAGATGGAGTGTTGCTTTGTCACCAGGGCTGGTGTGCAGTGGCACGATTTTGGATCACTGCAAGCTCTGCCTCCTGCGTTCAAGTGATTCTCCTGCCTCAGCCTCTGGAGTAGCTGGGATTACTGGCACACACCTTTAAATAAAATTCTCTGCCTTCTGATCAGTGGTGAAAAAAATTTAAAAAGAAATTCTCAAAAAGACAAAAAGATAGTGATGGCGAACAAATCAGTGACTGCCAGAGCTTGGGGATAAGGAAAGATATGACTATTAGGGGGTAGAATAAGGGAGTTTTGGAGTGATGGGAATGTTTTATATCCTGCATGGGGTGGTGGTTACATGAATCTATATAGCTGTTAATATTCATAGGGGTGTACACCAGCCCCCAAATTCAATGTTGCTGTATAATAACTTAAAAATGAAAACATACTTCATATCTAGAGACTGTACCATATAAAAATAAACATATGCCAGCCATATGATCCAGCCATGCCACTCCCAGGTATCTATCCAAGAGAAATGAAAGCACGTGTCTGTGCAAAGTCTTTTCTTTCTTTCTTTTTCTTTTTCTTTCTTTCTTTTTTTTTTTTTTTGGAGACAGAATTTTGTTCTTGTCACCCAGGCTAGAGTGCAGTGGTGCGATCTCAGCTCACTAAAACCTCTGCCTCCCGGGTTCAAGTGATTCTCCTGTGTCAGCCTTCTGAATAGCTGGGATTATAGGCATGTGCCACCACGCCCAGCTAATTTTTGTATTTTTAGTAGAGACAGGGTTTCATCATATTGGCCAGGCTGGTCTCGAGCTCCTGACCTCGTGATCTACCCACCTGGGCCTCCCACAGTGCTGGGATTACAGGTGTGAGCCACCACGCCCAGCCTCATGCAAACTCTTGTAGGCAAACTACAATGTTCTTAAACAAGTGAATAAAAAAAAATGTGGTATCTCCATTCAGTGAAATCTACTCAGCAATGAAAAGAAAGGAATCCCTGATGCAGGAGATGACATGGACAAATCTCAAAGTAATTATGGTGCGTGAAAGGAGCCGGCCAGAAAGAGAGCACCTATGTCTGGTTTCATTTGTACAAGATGATAGGGAATGCAAAGTCACCTGCAGAGACAGGAAGTGGATGAGGGATGAGAAGGTGTGAGAAGACAGGGGGGCATTGCAAAGGGGCACAAGGAACTTCTGGGGGTGGTGGATATGTTCATTATCTTGACTATAGTGAGAGTTTTACACATGAATACATTGATATATATTTCATATAACATATATGCGTGTATTTTAAAGTGCTGTCTTGCCCCAGTTTTGAGGCCCTGGCCAGAGGCCAGTCAGTTCTCCTTTGTATGCAGCTGATTAGGCTCTCACACTCAGGGGCTGCTATATACCTGCCCTAATCACCCCAGAGCCAGGTACCAGACAACTAGGGAGAGCCCCTGTGCCTTAGAGTCTGCAGAACTGTTCAAATTAGCCAATCCACAAGGAACACCCAAAACCTAGTGTGAAACTAAATAAGTAGTGTAATGTAAATAATCCATTACATAGTGTGATGGATAGACAAAATGTGACATACACATGCAAGAGAATGTTAATCAGTCTTAAAAAAGAAGGAAATCCTGTCCTATGTGGCAGCACGGACAAACCTTGAATGCATGATGCTAAGTGACATAACCCAGTCACAAGAGAACAAATACTGTTATGATTCTACTTCCATGAGGAATCTAAAGTAGCCAAATGCACAGAAACAGAAAGTAGAAAGGTGGGTGTCAGCGCTAGGAAGAGGAGGAATGAGGAGTCCGTGTATGATGTAGTTTCAGTTTTGCAAGATGAAGAAATTCTAGAGAGCACAACAGTGTGAATAGAGTTGACACTATTAAACTGTGCATCTAAAAATTATTCCAATGGTACATTTTATGTCATGTGTTTATTACCACAATTAAAAGAACTGTGAGGTGAACAGTGTGGTTATTTATTATTATTATTACTACTTTTTTTTTTTTTTTTTTTTTTTTGAGATGGAGTTTAGCTCTGGCTGCCCAGGCTGGAGTGTAATGCCGTGATCTCGGCTCACGAGGGGGTCTGAGGGTGGGGCCTGGAAAGGAATCGGTGACAAGCCCAAGGCCCCAGGCTGGAAGGACCCATCCTGTGGACTTTGTCGACAAGGGGAAGCAGCAGTTGTGGAGTCTGCATCTCTGCTCATTCTCTAACTCTGCCCAACCAGGAGCGAGTCGGCTGTGTGCTTGGCTGTCCATAAAATGAAAACAGTGCTGCCTGTCTGCTTTATAGGAACATTGTAAAACAAAGGTAGGATTTTAAAGCATTGTAAAATAGCCTGACACTCTAAGCTACAATTCAAATGCTGTCTAATAGAATGTCAGCTTGCATCGCACCTCGAGATACCCAGAAAATGCCAGTGATGCCAAACTGCTTCCACTTCTCCCAAATGGCTCCGGTCCCTCCTGTCCTTTCCCACGTTTTGGCTCTGCTCTGTACCTGCACAATCCATGCAGCACCCTGTCCAGTCCTTGCCTGGAGGTGCCAGCCTCCTGTCATTTCTCTCCCTCTGGGAGAGCCCACCCTCTGCTCTCCTTGTTTTTTATGTTCCTCCTGTTCCAGGCTTTTCTGGCTGTCATCAGCATTTACAACTGGTTTGTGGTTCCAGAATGTTCGAAATCAAAGAGTTCATATCCCAAATCCAGACCAACTGAGCAAAGATTAGGTCCAAGAATGAATGTGGGTGTGTGCTCTTAAAGCTTTGCTTGAGGCAATTTACAGCCACATTAGGAGGATGTGGGTGGGTGGCAGCATCTATGCGAAGCCTCACAGCCTGCCAGGCAAGGCAAAGATTCTGCCAGGAGGCAGAATCTGTGTTGGGGACGATGCAGAGGGCTAGAAGGACTGGACTCACCCACTGAGCCGTGGAGAAGTCGAGGGCACAGTACATCCGCGGCAGGTGTTGGGAGAGGGCAGGGCACTATCTGTGGGCTCACAGCAACGTCCTGCTGCCCAGACAGTGCCTGGCATGCAAACAATTGCTGAAGGCATGAGTGGCCCATGCCTTTGGTACTCCGCCATGAGGAAGTGGGACTTGAGGGCAAGGCCGACGGAAGCGGACTGGTCTTGGGTGACAAATTGCAGGTGTATTCTTCTCCCTCCAGGAAGAGACCTCAGAGAAGGGCTGATCCCAGGCATTCATGAAGCCCCTCCAGCTCCCCAGGAGGACCTCTCATACATGCTCACATCCATGTGCTAGGACCTCGGCTGCATGCCGCCGTCTGCCCCAGCAGAGGAGTTGATCCTGAAGCCAGGCTCGGTCCCTTCTAGGAGCACCGCTCTTTATGGTCTTTATGGCTCTGCTCTTCCAAATTGCTGCTCTGGGACTTGCAACTGGGGCAGGGCTGACAGAGAAAAGTTTGCACGCTGAACACAGATTGTCTGCAGGGCCCTTGCGCTTCCTCCTGGCACTTTAAACCCTCAGTCGGTAGCGACTCTTCTTTCTATGTGACTGTCTTAGCTGTCAGGACAGGGGTGAGCTGACACTCACTGTCACTCCAGCATGAAAGACTGACAAGGATTGTAGTAACTCATGAGACAGCCCCAGTGAACATGGAAACTAGTCTCTAAAAGTGGCACCCAAGCCATGACTGGCAAGGCTGATAGAATCCATCCATCCGTCCATCCAACCATCCATCCAACCAACCATCCATCCATCCATCCATCCATCCAACCATCCAACCATCCAACCATCCATCCAACCAACCATCCATCCATCCATCCATCCATCCATCCATCCATCCATCCATCCAACCATCCAACCATCCAACCATCCATCCATCCATCCATCCATCCATCCATCCATCCATCCATCCATCCATCCATTCTGTTTTGCTGGAGAAGCAAAGGAAACTCCCTCCCCTTTCCCAGTTGTCAGCTGTTGCCTTCCTATGGCAGGACACAGACCATGCTTTCCCTCTGAGTGGGATGTGGTCCCCCATTGCCCTACCTTCTGCAAGGCTTCCTAGTGGTGGGGGGACCTGATTGCTGTTCTCCAGCTCCCCCAACCAATCCCACCCAGGTGACTGAGGAGGAAACGGAAAGTCAGCTCTTGGGCTCCTCATCTCCAGGAGCCGCCCTGAAAGAAAGACTCTGTGGCCTCTTTGCCCTCTGGATTACAAATTAGGGCTCAAGGTGCCCCTAGGGAAGCCGAGTCTGGGACAATTGTCTGGATAACTTAGTCGAAGCCAGATCTGATTTAAGGAAGTATCGAAAAAGATTTAGCTTGATGGTAAATCTATGCTTTATCAGCCGTTGGCCTTTGGACAATATATTTAATCTCCGTAAGCCTCAATTTCCTCATCCCATAAAATGAGATGGTGGGGGCACCTCCTCTGCAGGCTAGCTATGTAAACTCACTGAGATGAGTTGCAAAACGCTAAGGATGGCAAGACCTTCACTTACAACCCACGCCTGGCTCACCTGGGATGGAGCAGGTAGACAAGTCTCCTGGAGGTACCAGGCAGTCATCAGCTCATCCCCCAGAGCAACTGTAGGGATGTGCGGTGCTATAAAAGCATGAACTCTGGGATGCGAGCTCACCAGAGAGGTCAGGGAAAACCTCATCAAGGAAGGAGAGCTTTGAGGCCAGAGTTGAGGGGGATTTGGCAGCATTAACCAGGCAAGGAGGGGGAAAGAGCATGCAGCTAAAAGGAACAGGTGTGCCAGGTTCCCCAGGCAGGAGGCACTGCTAAGGGGGAGCTGGGAGAGGCCAGGCCTGTGCTCAAGGCAGAGGGTTTATCGCATTCCAGACCAGTGTTGGGTTTTAACAAGGACACTTGTTCAGATGTCAGAGTTCATCCATTTCCCGCCCTCTACCCCATCATGTTATCTTCCCTCTTTAAATCTAAAAATCAATCTGAAATTGATATTTTCCCATTAGATTGTGATCACTTTTGCTTTTTTTTGAGACAGAGTTTTGCTCTTGTCGGCCAGGCTGGAGTGCAGTGGTGTGATCTTGGCTTACTGCAACCTCCGCCACCCGGGTTCAAGCGATTCTCCTGCCTCAGCCACCTGAGTAGCTGGAATTACAGGTATGTGCCACCATGCCCAGCTAATTTTTTTTTTTTTTAGTAGAGCCGAGTTTCTCCATATTGTTCAGGCTGGTCTCGAACTCACGACCTCAGGTAATCCACCTGCCTCAACCTCCCAGAGTGCTTTTTTTTTTTTTTTGAGACGGGGTGTGAGAGCCTGTAGCCCAAGTTGAAGTGCAGTGGCACGATCTCAGCTCCTGGGCTCAAGTGATTCTCATGCCTCAGCCTCCTGAGTAGCTGGGACTACAGGCAAGCAATGCCACGCGCAGCTATTTTTTTTTTTTTTTTGAGATGGAGTCTTACTCTGTCGCCCAGGCTGGAGTGCAGTGGCACGATCTGAGCTCACTGCAAGCTCCGCCTCTTTGGTTCATGCCATTCTCCTGCCTCAGCCTCCTGAGTAGCTGGGACTACAGGTACCCGCCACCATGCCTGGCTAATTTTTTTCATTTTTAGTAGAGATGAGGTTTCACTGCGTTAGTCAGGATGGTCTCGATCTCCTGACCTCGTGATCCGCCTGCCTCGGCCTCGCAAAGTGCTGGGATTACAGGCATAAGCCACCATGCCCGGCCTTTTTTTTTCTTCTTATATTTTAGTAGAGATGGTGTTTCTTCATGTTGCCCAGGGTGGTCTCAAACTCCTGAGCTCAGGCAATCCTCCCACATCGGTCTCACAAAGTGCTGGGATTACAGGCATGAGCCACAGTGCCCAGCCTTGATTGTGATCACTTTTATCACACTGCAACATTAGTAAATAAATTCCAAGTTCAAGTAGACAAAGTGACTCCCTTTCCAGAACATACACAATTTAAACAACACTGAATCTTGGTCATTTGCGTCATTTGCGGGCCATCCCCACGCCCAGCAGTGAATTCTGCGAGCTAATTTTAAACACAACCTTTGGTAACCATAACTGAAAAAGATGCAGTGACAATTGCTTGATGGACTATAGTAGATATCATGTGATAAAATTCAGTTTGACTTTTTTGTCGGGGGACTCATCCAGTCTTGTAAAAAGAAAGCCAGCCGTCTCATGACTGACATTTGACCTAGATTGTCAGGGGGCTTTACCGCAAGGTTTTGGGGCCAGGAAGAGAAGATTTCCTGTAATGGAAAAAATGAACACTTGGTGAAGATTCTACATGGGAACGTGTTGTGTGTTGATTGAGGGCAACTCTCGGGCACTAGGAAATCAGGTGGCTTGTCCGGTGATCGATCACGTGAGATGAGGAGGGCGAGAGAACAGAGGAGCAGCCTGCAGGAAGTGTATGCAGCACTGAATAGCCTCCAGATGTCGGTTGAGAAGAAAGCTGTAAAAAAAACGAAAAACAAAAACAAACAAAAAAAAGATTTAGCAACAAGGAAACAACCAGGCATATAGGAGCAACGCTTTGCTCTAGTTTTCAGGAACAAGTGACTCACAAGCCTCGCTGGTCACCACCAGAAACTGAACCATCTGCTAAATGCAGCGGGAATACAGGAAGGTGTTACACGTGGGGCGAGTGTGATTCTAGGCATTTCCTGCACTATTGGAACAATTATTATTATTATTTTGAGAGAGGGTCTCACTCTGTTGCCCAGGCTGGAGTACAGTGGTGGGACCAAGGCTCACTGCAGCCTCGACCTCCCCTGGCTCAGGCGATTCTCCCATCTCAGCCTCCTGAACAGCTGGGACTACTGGTGCACCACCATGCCCAGCTAATTTTTTTGTATATTTTTGTAGAGATGGAGTTTCACCATATTGCCCAGGCTGGTCTTGAACTCCTGGGCTCAAGTGATCTTTCTGCCACAGCCTCCCAAAGTGCTGAGAATATAGGCATGAGTCACCTTGCCCGGCCTGGAATGGTTAACAGTTTTCAGGAAGAAACTGAGACTCAGAGAGATGAAGGCAATGGGGTCACCTGTGGATAATGACCAGACCCCTAGTTCAAACCCAGTCTGGTCCATCTGAGTGCAAACTCCACGTGCCTTTCTCTCTGCCTTGCTGCTTTCTAATGGGCAACCGTGAACCATTCCCAGCTACACCTAAGCACACATTTTTACATGTTTTCTTTATTACTATTATTTTATTTTATTTTATTTTATTTTTTTGAGATAGAGTCTCACTCTGTTGCCCAGGCTGGGGTGCAGTGGTGCCATCTCAGTTCACCAAAACCTCCACCTCCTGGGTTCAAGTGATTCTCCTGCCTCAGCCTCCCAAGTAGCTGGGATTACAGGCACCTGGCACGATGCCCAGCTAACTTTTGTATTTTTAGTAGAGATTAGGTTTCACGACATTGGCCAGACTGCTGTCAAACTCCTGAGCTCAGGCAATGTGCCCTCCTCGGCCTCCGAAAGTGCTGGGATTACAGGCATGAGCCACTGCGCCCCGCCACCTTTTACTAAACAGAGAAATCAGGATCCTCAAGCTGAAAATATGTATCGAGTCCGAAATCAAAGAGAATATTAGTTACTATCTACTTTTTCCTGGAAGCTCCATCACATGTAGCAGAAAGAATATCTAGAGAAGAAGAAGAAAATTCAGCATTGTCACCGTTCCCTAATCTTTCATTTCAGAAGAGAGAGAGGCACGTGGCTCCAAACAATTCTGTGAAAAAGCCTCTGTGTCCGGCACGTTGAACCATTTGCAGGACATCCCAGTGCCCAGCAGTGAACTCTGCCAGCTAATTTTAAATACAACCCTGAGCCTCTGCTGCAGTCCCTCCATGGCCCTTACTCGGATTGTGGGGGACGCGCCCAGGACTTCCCGGACTCTCTGTCCTCCGGGCTCTTCCAGGACCCGTCCCCTTCAATCTCTCCGTGCTCTTCCAGGACCCGTCCCCTTCAATCTCTCCGTGCTCTTCCAGGACCCGTCCCCTTCAATCTCTCCGTGCCCCCTTCTCATACTCACAGCTGCCTCCAGTCCTCGCAGGGTCTCCTTCCTACCTTTCCCTGTCAAACTTCTCGAAGTCACATCCGCTACCTTCAGCTTCTTACTGTTCCCCTGCACTCTGCCTCTTGCCATCGGTGTCCACCTAGAACTCAGTGGAAATTGCTGGGGAGGGAAGAGACAGGAAGGACGTCCTCCTTCAGGAGCCAGTTCCTCCTCCACCACCTGGACACGCCCAGGGTGCTTGACACCTGGAGGGTAAACATCTTCTAGCCTGGACCCCCAGGACTCCAGGGCCACGAGCTTCCTGCTGGGGCAGCCAGAGGCCCAGCTGTCCAGACCCCGGGGTCTTCTTCAGGCAGGTCAAGAAGCAAAGGGAAGATGAAGAAGAGGAGGTAGAAGGCAGGCCACCTCTGGTTGGAGCTGTGCCAAGTGGCCTAAAGGATAGACTTTTCTTCCAGCTCCCTTGAGACCCCCGTTCAGCACTGTCACCTGAAGACTTGGCTGTGCTGCTGCTGATGGCCCCCTGCGCCATCTTGTTTCTCTCCAGGGTGCCGCAGCAACTCTGCAAATGACCCAGCAGGACCAACTTCCTGGTCCCAAGGCTGTTGGATGGAGCTTAGGAGAGAGGGTAGATGGAGCATCGCTCATCCAGACACCTCAGAAGGGGCAGACACCAGCACACAGAGTGCCAAAGGGGAAGAGATGCGGAGCAAAGAGCTGGAAATTTCTCAGGTGCGTGCACTTGGGGGCATGGAGGGGGAAGAGAAGGCAAAAGAAGGCGCCCATCTGAAGAAGGGGCATGCACTGCCAAAATCTGAGGGTGAGAACACCAGGGCCAGCGGGTGAAAACGGGAGGGCGTGGACCTTCTTAGAGCAATGGTTGTAGATTTCCAGGTGGACTCCAGGCTACAGGGCACTAGAGATGAGGAGGCGGTGAGAAGCTTTCAGCAGCAGATGCTATTTTGAGAACTTTGGCCAGGAAGGGGAGGAAGGAGACAGCGTGAGACAGAGTCAGAGCAGATGGAATGGTGTGGCTCCAGGGCAGTGCCCGCCGCCTGCAGGTGTCGTATCCCATGGCTGGTGACCCTCCGAGGCAGCTTGACCGAGCCAGCGCTTTAGGAGCTGGAGTGGTGGAGGGGCCAAAGTGAGGGTGACTTCAGAATTCACTCCTTAGAGAGGCCATGTGAGAGGGGGAAGTACAGCTGGGCAAGGCCCTTGGACACTCAGGTTCTAGGCCATTCACCCAGTGCTGCCCCAACCTGGACAAACTCAGGCCAAAGGGGACCAGCAGCCGCAGCTCCCTGCCTGGGGATTTCACTGGGTGACCGCAGGGCTGGGAAGCACTGGGGAGCATCACATGGCCACTCAATGGCAGAAGGTGACTCCTTCATGAGAGCTGCCTCCAGAACCTTCCAGGCCAGGATCCGCCTGCCAGCTGCCTGCCTCCGGGAGGCTGGAGGAGCTGAGCCAGGCCACATTTGTGGAGCCTGAAGCCCCGTATGGCATTTCTCCTATTCTGTTGAGTGGTAGTTTGCTTTGTTTTGTTTTCATTTTTTTTTTTTTTTTTTTTTTTTTTTTAGTTTATTTTCTTACTTCTAAGGCAAAAATAAAAACTGCCTACATTCAAATCTGGTTAAAATTCAACATGCTGCCTGCCATGTGTCTCTGTGTCTGGGCAGCTCAAGCCACTGCCTCCTCGGTGGTCCTACTGCAGCCTTTGCCCACCGGTGCTCCTCCACCCCACACCTTGCAAACCCGGGTGACAAAGGCTCATTCTGGCCCCCAGGGTGGTGACCCCAAAGCGGAGTCCCCAGCCCTCCCTTGTCGGTGTTATTTTGGAGGCAGTGATGATGCCTCATGGTCGATGGTGATGCTATCTCGGGTCACGTTTCTTTCTCTCTTCTGACTGTGATCTTGGCCTAAGCAGACCAATCCAATGGTGCTCTTCATCTGTGAGGGCTGTGTGTGTGTGTGCGTGTGTGTGTCTGTGCGTGCGTGTGTGTGTGTGTGAGAGAGAGAACACGCACCAGCCATCCATCCCCCTGCAAGTCAGGCCAGTGATCCTGCCCCAGGTGGAGAGAAAACTGGGGTCCCCTCCACACTAAAGCCATAGAGCCAGGCTTCAGGCACATGTCCAATGGTGCAGGTGTGCTGGCCTTGAGCGTTGACACATGACAGGCACACTTTGCTGATGGAGAATCCTGCGAAATGTGGCACTCCTCAAACACCCCCAAACATGGCAGAATCTGGTAAAGCGAGGATGAAGGGGCTGGAGCAGGTTGGAGCAGAGAGGCAGGGAGCAGGAAGCCCAAGCGGAGCCTGGTTCCACCTCAGTGCTGGGACCCAGGGAAGCACATGGCCTTTCTAAAGCCTCAGTTTCTCAGTTTCCCCATATGTAAAATGAGAGAATCAAACCAGAGGATCTCTAAAGCCCACCTACCTAGAGACTCTGCAGGGGACTAGTCACCTGGCCCTGCCAGCAGGATACTGCTACCTGGGTCCCTGGGCCACTGCTGATGGCCGGGAAGGCTCCCTGCCTCGAGACTGGATGAGTCCTCATGGTGATAGCTCACTGATGACCATAAGGTGTTCCAGGAAAGAAACAATAAATGAGATGTCCCTGTTTATCAGAGCCATTACTGAGCTGTGTGGTAGATTTCACGTCAGTAGAGAAGTGACTTTTGCCCAGATGAGGTCAGCCAGCAGGGACCCAGTAGACACACCCGACTGTTAGAGGAAGGAGCTGCAGGGAGAAGTGCTCACACCCACAAGGTTTAACGAACTGTGACCCACTCCTGCAACAATTTTCCTGGGAGCTGATTTAAAATGCAGATTCCCCGGGCCCTGCCTCAGACCCACTGATGCAGCGTCTGTGCAGGTAGGACCAGGGAATCTGCATTTTACACCAAGTGTGCCAGTGTTTTTTATGCATATGAAAGTGTGGAAAACCCTGAGAGGCTGGGCAGCAGTTTGATTCTAGAAGGGAATGCTTTAATTCCTCCAAAGTTGGCTAGCTTTTATTTTAGTGATAAGGTCTCTTGAAAGTCGACTTGGAGATGCCCTTGTTTAGACAGCTGGGTTAATGAGCGCCTTGCTTTTTGTGCTTACATAAATAACCCTTTTCCTGTTCATTGCCTTATGGACTTAAAGCATCACCATCTTGTTCCCTGGGCATTCACATTGGCAACTCCCATTCCAAGAACAATTATTTAAGACAGATTTCAAGTTTCGGGGCAGGGATGGTGTCTTACTCATCCCGGGCTTCAGGGCATATGTCTAACAGATGCTCCAGGTAATGCTTGTTGAAATGAACTAAAATGAAATGCTTGAATGAAGGTCGCCAGGCTTTCAAGGAAGCCCCATGCAATCACCTTATCGTCCAATAACTGCCCAGGGCCTTGCCCAGAGCACGGTATCAAATTGTAAAACACACACACCCAGAAGATTGGTTGGGTCTCCCCACAACAGTTAAGGAAGTAACTGCACCAAACAATCAACTGACTTGTCCAAAGTCCTCCCCAGTAAAAGCTTGGCTGAGACCAGGTTTCTGAACCACCAACACCCTCCAATGAGCTGACTGTTCCAGATGTGAATAGTAGAAATAGGCCAAGAAGAAATAAAAATAAGCAATTTTCTAAATTACCAACATACTCTCGATATTGCCAATTTGTTCAGAAAACAATAATTTGTTTAATGCCTGGATTCTTTACCCAAGATAGTTGTGAAAATGAGCCCAATCTGTACCTTCTAAAGAATTCAGTGCTGTTCTTTCTAAGTGGTCTCCACAACTGCTCAGAGGACTCAATGCTCCCTTCTCCTCTTCATTTCTTCTGGTGTCCTTGACCCAGAGAACTAATACGGTGGTTCTCAAACTCAGCTGCCCCTGGAGAGATTTGAGAACTCCTGTCGGTGAGCTTCATTGCTTACAGATTAAAGTGGAACCACAGGGACTGAGCCCCAGGCATTAATAGTTTAAAAAAACAAAAAATTCCCAGGAGTTTCTAATGTGCAGTGAGATTGCAGTCCACTGATGTGAATAACATTAGGCCACCAACCGGCCCTTCTCCCCAAAACAAACATAAGGTACTTGAAAAATGAATGGGAAAAGCTCAGTTGGGAGAGAGTAAGACAAATGAAATTCAAATTGTTGAAAAACTCTCACACCAAGCAATGAAACTGTCACACAGAGGATCCCCTCCCCAAATAGTAGTTCATTGTTAACTGGCAGTTGACTGATTTAGGTGCTCTTAGTAACCTCTTCTGAATTCAGTTTTCTTCTTCCGGAGTAATTAGGTGAAGCAGTGATGTTAACACTGGCTGAACATTGGAATCACCTGAGAAGATGAAAACGCACCACCACCTGCGTCTAGGTGTGGGCTGGACATTGGAATTTTGTGAAAGTTCCTGGTGGTTTTAATGGGCACGCAAGATTGAGAACTGCTGATTTATCGTTTTCATCAAAAGTCTGTCTGATAAACTCTTTAGTCTTTTTCAGTCTGAAGTCTTTATTTTGAATTCAATCTTAATAAAAATTTAGTGGCTTACAGAATTTTAGGTTGAAAGTCATTTTCCTCTGACTTTTGAATATTTTCACTCACCACCTTCCTCTTTTTTTTTTTTAAAGACACAGTCTCACTATGTTGCCCAGGCTGGACTTGAACTCCTGGGGCTCAAACCATCCTCCTGCCTCAGCCTCCTGAGCAGTCACCTTCAACTCTTAATGTTGAGATGTCAGCTCTTAGCCGAAACTTTCTGGCTTTGTGTAGGTTTTTTTTTTTTTTTAATCTTTTTTGCTCTAGTAGCCTTTAGATTTTCTCTTTTTCCTTGATATCCTGCATTTTTAATGCACTGCATCTGACTATGAATTTATCTTTATTTATTCTCCTTGTTTCTCAGTGTTATCTTTCTATTTGGAAAATCATGTCTTTCTTCAATTTTGGAAAATTGTCAGGTATTGTAATCTGAATATGTCCTCCACCATTTCCTGTATTCTCTAGTTCTGGAATGCCGATTAGATGTATGTTGGAGTGTCTTATATTACTTTCCATATTATTTGGTCTCTTTCATATGTTTTCACTTCTTTGTCTCTCTGTCCTGTTAGCATTAATTCCTTGGTACAATCTGCTCTTTTTCTCTTTAACTGCATTTACTTGTTTATTGTTTATCTCAATATTTATAGTTTTTAATTTTCAGAATCTCCAATCCCTCATTTATCTTATCCATGTCTTCATATTGATAGCTGCTCAAGCTGTTCACAGCACCCTATTTTTGTTTTTTCCTATGGTTGTCCCTTCTTTCGTCTCTTTGAACATTTATTTAACTCTTTGAACACAGTTAAATAAATCCTCTGATGATTGGTCTATCATTTAGATTTCCTCAGAAGTGTTCTCCAATTTGTCGCATTTACTGTAAATTTTTTCAAGCCGTGTATTTTTCCCCTGACTTTGAAACACTTTTTTGCAAGCTCCCATTGCTCGGTTTGTTTAGCTCTCCTTCTCTCACCTCTCTGTCCTGGCTGGTAGGCCTATGTTTAACTCCACCCCGAACTTCATTTCCTTCCAAGGTCAGGCAAGCAGTCCTTATCAAAGCAACCTGGCCTTTTACTCCCGGGAGCAAAGTCCAACTCCTACTCTTTGTTTCCTAAAGAGGCTGACTCCAGGCTCCTGAAGCACGTACCACAGGTGCCCCTTCCCATTCAGGAGCTGGGATCCTGGTGGCTCTGCCCGTTTCTACATCTGTGGGTTCTGCCTGCCCCTTCTGTGCATATCCATTCCCTTCCTAACCCATAACATTTTTTATTTTTAGGATGGCTTTGTAGATAGAATATTTTCTTTATGCATGTTAAGATACTTTTGAGTGCAAGAAACAGAAATTGCAATTCAAAGTTTTTAAAATAAAGCAATTGATGGCATCATGCAACTGCAAATTCAGCAGTGTCTGGTTGCTCTAAGAGGCTGTGCACCTAGCTTGCACTTGTCCTTCCAGGTTGCCTCCACAGCCCTCTCTGTCCCAGCAAGCTGAACTTACAGACTTCCATTTGAATTCAGCAAATCGGGAGCATCA
The DNA here is from genome assembly GCF_002776525.5 of Piliocolobus tephrosceles. Taxonomy (NCBI): domain Eukaryota; kingdom Metazoa; phylum Chordata; class Mammalia; order Primates; family Cercopithecidae; genus Piliocolobus; species Piliocolobus tephrosceles. The sequence continues at coordinate 37,626,942 of NC_045452.1, forward strand.
GCAGGTGATCATAGTAGAAAGCAAAGTGAGTTTGGGTATTTATTTCCCCAGCTGTCTTCCTGCAGGCACCCCCGCCACGGCCAGGCTGGTGCAGTCTCCTCCCAGAAGGCCTATCCATGAGGCTCTCAGTCTTCAGGTTCTGGGAAGGTACCTCCCAACCCCGCTTTCAGAAATTGGTGGTGGAGAACAGGATGGGGACACCTCCTCCCACGGTCACTAACTTCAAGTAAGTACTTCCCTTATCCATTCTACACCTTTTAAAACAGTCACTTTATTAAACTTTCCCCAAATTTTCCCAATTTCAATGTACCCTTTACTGGGAGTTTGATTAATTTAAAAGGTCACCAAATGTGAAGGTATTTTTGTGTCTCTGAGCTTCATCCTAAAAGTGGTTGGTTGACAGATGGCCGCAGCAGTCGTAGTGGATACACATGTAGTGGATACACATGGTAACATTCAGTGGCAGAGAAAGACGTATTCCCTTTACAGAGCAAGGGATTTTTCCAGCAGCTTCCAGCCAACCTCCCCGATGTTTCATTGGCTTTAATTCGTCTCCTGTCCATTTCTGAGCCGATTCCTAGCTACTAGGGAAATGCCTTGTGTTCATTGGCTTACACCTGGGGGCTCTGACCAATTGCTCTCAAGGAAGCTGGAATTTCAGTGGTTGGTTTAGAGTCTCTAGAGCTGAGATTCATCCTCTAGGGAGACCTTACCGTTTCTGCTAAGTTTGGGAGGACAGAGGATGAAGTGGTGAACCTGAGAGTGTATTTGGATGATTGCTGTGCATTCTCCTTTGCTGTGTTGCTTGGAAGTCTACAGAAATTTACAGTTCAGAAGGCATTTGTTATTTGAAAGTAATGGCCCCTAAAAACTTTCATCAGTCTCCAGACCCAAGACAATTATCCAGACCCAAAATGCCCTCAGTTCCCTTACCTGAGCCAGAACTAAAAGACAAAGCACTGCTTGAAAGATTGAATGAGATCGTGTGTCATTCACACCAAGTGGGGAGGCGGCTGGCCTGGTTTAGGCACAGCTCTGCGACCAGCTCCTCCCAACCTGCTTCGTCCGTGAGTCAAAGTCTGACCACACTCCAGAGGACCATTGTGAGGGTCGGGGGATTGCTCAGAGCGGGTCAGATGCCAGCTGAGGATCAACCTTTCTGTGCAACGTGGCTTTCAGGCAGTTTGTTTGTTTGTTTGCTCGTTCGTTTGTTTGTTTTGAGATGGAATCTCACTCCCGTCGCCCAGGCTGGAGTGCAATGGCGCAGTCTTGGCTCACTGCAACCTCCACCTCCTGGGTTCAAACAATTCTCCCACCTCAACCTCCCAAGTACCTGAGACTATAGGTGCCCGCCACCACACCCAGCTAATTTTTGTATTTTTAGTAAGACGGGGTTTCACCATGTTGGCGAAACTGGTTTCAAACTCCTGACCTCAAATGATCTACCTGCCTCAGCCTTCTAAAGTGCTGGGATTACAGGCGCGAGCCACTGTGTGAGGCCTCTCAGTTTATTTCGGGCTTCATTATTAAGTCATTTTTTATTTCCTGAGAAGAGAAATGAGAGATTACATGAACCATTTCAGATCAATCTATTTGACTACAAAAATACGATTATTTAATGGAGCACATGAAACTTTCAATGATTCTTCACCACCTTTCCTTCTCTCTTTCTTCCCTTCTACCATCAGTAGAGACTGAAGTGTCCTCACTCTTCCTGGGTGAATCTTGACCTGGAGAATGGAATTGCTGAAAAGAAAACAAAGGATGACAGGGGTGCCTTTGTGAAAGTGTGTGTCTATGTGTACCTGTACGTACTTGTGCCTTCCTGCTTGATATGTATACATGTGACTTGAGTGTGTGAGCTTGTGTGCATGGGAGTGCACAGTTGCACACACCCCACTGCATATATCTCCTGAGTGCCTAGAAATCAAAACTAGATAGAATTTAGACATCAGCTAATTCAGAATCTTCCTTGATCACAATGAACTTAATTAGAGCAAAAGACTTAGAGGTCTGCCAATATTTACCCATGCTCACGCTGCGTCAGAAAAAGAATTTGGTGATAACAACAAAATGGAGAGAAGGAAATATTCAACTTTCCCCAGAAATGTATATGAATGACTTATTTATGCTTTCATTAGAACAGAATGTCAACTTATATATATTACTTGAATTATGAACAACACTCTATACGATTACAAACAATCTGATACTTTCAATATACTCACTGTGAGAAAATTTTGCAAATATTTTCATCTGTGCAGATTTATAGGCAGCACATTGTTAATGCCTGAATAAGACCTGTAGAGATTAGGCTGCATCCTCATCCACATCCTTTATCTGGCAGAGGAAGTTTGGGTAGCACACGTGACCTCGAACGGTGCAAGACTCCAGGCTTAATTACAGGAAAATCCTAGACAGTTCTATTAACATATTATTCTTGAGTTAACCAAATAACACAAATTGATTAACAATTTGTTAACTCAAGAGTAAAATCAAATTGATAATACTAAGGCTGATATTAAGGGTAATTTATAAGCAGAAAGCATGAAGCAGCAATGGAAAACCACAGCCAACTCAAAGCAACACCAATGATAAAAACAAATTCAAAATCTTCAGCAATCACAATCACTGAATATGTTCCTAAATATTCTTCCTCCTCGAAAAAATAGCCTTCTAAGAGATTAGTAGGTTGCTTTCCAGTTAAATTCTCATTCAGTCTTTTATAAGGCATTCTTATACTTGCTTTTTAAACTCATGTTTTTATTGTGAAACATAACATCAATAGCTTTTCTGCAAAAGGTCAGTTTCTTTTTCCAGGAGGCACAGTAGCCTGGATTGACCTCAATCTGTGCTTGTCGGGGATGTCCAGAGTGGCCAGGGGGCTGAATCACTAATAGTAGATAAAGAAGAAAAGATATTTAACACACATTGAATTATTCTAGGAGGTATGGCCTCATATTCAGAGGTGTAGTGTGTTAAAAATAAGCCTTGTTGGAGGTTGCAGTGAGCCGAGATCGCACCACTGCACTGCAGCCTGGGTGACAGAGTGAGACTCTATCTCAAAAAAAAAAAAAAAAAAAATCCGTGTAAAGACCACATTAAGAGCAATAGGTTGTCTATGTTGTATAAATTCTCTTACAAAAGGAATGAAAAAGAAACAATGTTCTAATGTTATCTAAATAGTACTCACAAAAGTTTCCGGCAACAGTATCTTGATGTCAGCAGAGCTCAAATAAATTAGAGGAAACTGAAGACTTTATAATGTTCTCTGGAAAAGATTAGCTCAAAAGGCACGTCTGTGACAAGAAGGCTGTATGTCATAGAGACAAGGAGAGTTAGGATGGAATGCTTTCATCAAATGAGAGCTTGGGGAAAAAACAATGTGGCAGATTGGAATTTATATACATATGACATCTGACCTTTTTAATGTGTGTCATGAAGTTAACACATTTTATATTTTAAGTAAAGATCGGACTAATCCACATTGTTAAATTGTCTATGGATTTTCTCATAGGACAGTGTCTTTAATGGCCATTGTGGCCTAGTTCCGGGGATAGGAGCAGTCCCTGAGTCCCTGGAATTCGCATCATAGTCACGAACGTGTGTTCTTTCTCTTAAAGAGAGCCCCTAAATTGTACAAGCTGCAGGTCCCAAAAAGGGTGAATTTTATCAAATCCCCAACAAAGACAAGGAAAAAACAAGAGTACCAACACTTAAAAAATTAAGTTAAGTTTGGGAGGCCAAGGCGGGTAGATCACAAGGTCAGGAGATCGAGACCATCCTGCCCAACATGGGGAAACCCCATCTCTACAAAAAATACAAAAATTAGCTAGGCGTGGGGGTGGGGGCCTGTAATCCCAGCTACTCAGGAGGCTGAGGCGGGAGAATTGTCTGAACCCAGGAGGCAGAGGTTGCAGTGAGCCGAGATCAGCGCCATTGCACTCCAGCCTGGGTCACAGGGCAAGACTTTGCCTCGAAAAAAAAAAAAAAAAGAAAAAGAAAAAAATTAAGTTAAGGAATAACCTGTGTAGATTAGGGTTTGAAATGTTTGTACTATTTCAGACAGTTTGGACTACTTGAAAATATAACAAATTGGACTTGTGGTTGCAATTTAGTGTGTTTTTGAGGCATTAATTTAGATCTTTGTTACCAAGCTCAAAACAGATCTCTTCTGTTTCTTGAAACATAACCATATTTATAAATGAATGCTATTAAAATTATATATGTACTTGAAAAAGTTTTGTTAGACAACTGAAGTACTTAAAATGAAAGTAAAAATATTTTAAAACGATAAATGCAATTGAAAATATTTAAGAACATTTAATAAGCAAAAACTGTAAAGCCCCTTTTCTGAGTGATTATCAAAATTCTCCAGATTTCTAAGCAGAAAAAGAGGAATTGAACGTAAAAGCCTAAGGAAAAACCAGGTTTTAAAATTTGTAGCTGTTGAAAAATCAAATATTAAATTTTTTTAAAAAGTCATTGCAAATCGTCTTTCATAAGTGTAAAAGATACTCCATGGCACCATGAAATCCAAACAGAGAAATAGAAGTTACCTCTGTGAGTGGACTTCACATACCTATTTTAAAGTCTATGTCAGATTTCTCATAAAATTAATTTTCCTGGAAAGAATGCCTATTTTTTTTTTTTTAATTGAAATCAAGCATGGTGGCTCATGCCTGTAATCCCTGCACTTTGGGAGGCTGAAGTGGGAGGACTGCTTGAGCCCAGGGGTTTGAGACCAGCCTGGGCAACATAGCGAGACCTCATTTCTACAAAAAAATAAATAATTGGCCAGGCACAGTGGCTCACACCTGTAATCCAGCACTTTGGGAGGCTGAGGGGGTGGATCATGAGGTCAAGAGATGGAGACCATCCTTGACCGTCTCTGCTACAAATACAAAATTAGCTGGTTGTGGTGGCACGTGCCTGTAGTCCCAGCTACTTGGGAGGCTGAGGCAGGAGAATCACTTAAACCCAGGAGGCAGAGGTTGCAGTGAGCCGAGATCACACCACTGCATTCCAGCCTGGTGACAGAGCGAGACTCCATTTCAATAAATAAATAAATAATAAAAACTTGAGATGGGTTACCACTATATTGCTGAGGCTGGATTCCAACCCCTTGGCTCAAGGAATCCTCCTGCCTCAGCCACCTGAGTAGCTGGGATTACAGGTGTGAGCCACCAGGCCCAGCTAAGATGCATATTCTAATGATGGCTTTTCTCATCCTTCCTCTGCATTGGCATTTATTCTGGAGTTGTGGTGCCCCACCCCATTTGAGGAGTGCCATCTCCTTATGCAATTTCTTTTCTTTCTGTGGATTTCCATGGCTGCCTCTGCCTGCCTGCTGGTCTCCGTCCAGGACCAGGTCTCACCGTGACATTCGCAACCCCTGCCTAGAAGTCAGTGGAGTGTCCCTGGCCCAGCATCTCAGTGTTTCCCATCCTGCTGAGACACCCTCTTGTCTCCAGGCCTGCTTGGAACCAGTTTGCTACAAACATTTTAGGAGGGAGGTCTGCAGCACTTTTATTTCAACCTGCACTCCCAATTCTGACCCTGACTCCCTGTCTTTCTGGATGCTCTCTGGGCCCCGTGACCCCTAGACCCAAACCATCCAGGACCCTGGGGCAGGAGCCCTTCTTCAGCTGGTGGCTGCAATGTCCCTCGCTGCTGCTGCTAAGCGTTTCTGTTCCATCTCTGCCCCACAAAAGGTGTCCATCTGGATTTTTGGTAGTTTGGGTTTTTTTCTGGCTTGCATTATATTTCTATTGGACAGTGCTTATCTAGGCACTGGAAGTAAAATGAAAAAAAGTTGAATAAAGGGTTAATAAAATGTTCCCAGTGGGCTGATCACTAGCAAGGTGGCAGACAGAAAACGCAGTGCGGAATTCTCTTATCGATGTGTCCACAGCAAATGAGAAATTGCATGCTAAATGCCTTGGTAACAATCAGATCTGTTTTCCAGTCTGTGTCTTCTTGTTTTCTCTTTATACAGTTTATCTATCTGTGTGTTTTGAGACATATTTATGAAGCACCCGTCACGGTACCAGGTTTTAAACTATTTCCAAATATATCTGTTCCATTTTTATCAGAAGACAATTCTGAACGCTCATGGGGAAGGAGGGACATTCCCAGCCTTGCCCTCACTTGACCTCCAGCAGCAGTGGCCTTCTGGGCCCCACTCTGTGACGCACGATTTTCCCAGGTTCCCAGGCCCCCACCTGTATGGGGCGGCAATAATAAATCCCATAGGCCAGGAGCTTCAATCTACATTTATTGGTTCAAAGTCCTGGAGGCTGAAAATCCGAGATGAAATTATTGGCAGGGCTGCTTCCTCTGAATCCTCTCTCCTCTGCTTGCAGACGGCATCTCCTCCCTGTGTCCTCACAGGGTCATCCCTCTGTGTGCATCTGTGTCCTCATCTCCTTGTCTTACAGGACATAGTCGGATTGGACCAGGCCCACCCTAATGCCGTCATTTGAACTCGGTCACCTCCACAAAAACCCTGTTTCCAAATAAGGTCACATTCTGAGGTATGGGGGTTAGGACTTCAACATAGGGATTTTGGGGGACACAATTTAGCCCAAGCACCCCTTGACCTTGTTTTCCTCCTGTCCCCCCTTAGAACTTTCTGCTGTGCCTCAGGGCACCACATGCGGCTCTTGTCTCCAGCTTCATTTCCTGAGAGATCCCAGCCATCATTACCGTATTAAATCTTGTCTTGACACCCACATGGGAAAGACTCCCACGTTCCTGCTCCCAGCCCGGGCCTCCCCACAACTCCAGAGTTGGGTACTCAGTTGCTTCTTTGATGTCTCCCTTTGGGGATCCAGAATTAATATCAGATCTAACTTGTTTGAACCCCAGTGATCCTTTCACCCCCAACTTATCCCTGTCCACGCGGGGATGGTACCTCCATCCCCTGGACTAGAAACACCAAGTGCTATCTCTTCACTGATAAGGAGAGAAAGGCAGTGAGTTATCTGTGCCTCTTCTGAATGAATCAAATGAAATGGCAGACAAGTAAAGGCACGGAAAGGAAGAAAAAGGGTTAGAACTGTGCACTGGTGCAGGGCGGGTGGGCTGCACTGGTCTTGGTCTCCTCCTCCTGCTTCACCTGCAGAAGCAGAGACAGATGGGCTTGCAGGGGTCCAGGTTGGAGGAGTCCAGGTAAAGGGCCCACCCAGGTCTCACTGGCTTGGGAACAATGGGTTCAGACTTCCCAAGCACTGCAGAGAAGCTAGGATGGTTCCAGAATTTTCCTGTGAGCTCAAACGGGAGATTTTCTGGAAAGCTGGAGCCTAGAAGTCCTGGGAGAAAGCTGCATGGCCGTGGCATTTTGCAAACATTGCAAATGTAAGCTATTTTCTTTCTTTCTTTCTTTTTTTTTTTTGAAACGGAGTCTCGCTCTGTGGCCCAGGCTGGAGTGCAGTGGCCGGATCTCAGCTCACTACAAGCTCCGCCTCCCGGGTTTACGCTATTCTCCTGCCTCAGCCTCCCGAGTAGCTGGGACTACAGGCGCCCGCCCCTTCTCCCCGCTAGTTTTTTGTATTTTTTAGTAGAGACGGGGTTTCACCGTGTTAGCCAGGATGGTCTCGATCTCCTGACCTTGTGATCCGCCCATCTCGGCCTCCCAAAGTGCTGGGATTACAGGCTTGGGCCACCGCGCCCGGCAAGAGTAAGGTATTTTCATTGCAATCCTGAGGACGGCTGTCTGTTTCTGTTCGTGCTCTCTCTCCTCTCTGGGTGTCCTGGCTGTAGTGCAACGGCCTCAGGCACACCGGAGCGGTGCAAAGGGAGTGGGAGGCGCACCGAAGTTGGGACCAGTGAGTAGTTCTTATGTTGTCGGCAGCCATGTGCAGGTAATTTGTGGTTAACTCTGAGCCGTGGGAATGGCTTCCAGGAATACATGTAACACACACAGTGCCTGCTGGGTGGCAAGGTGCAGGGCCAGGTGTCTCCCCGCCACAGAAGTACAGTATGCCCCATGGTGCCCAGCACTTTAAGTTTTCAGGAAATGGAGTAGAGAAGAGAGTGTTAGAATTCCAGAGCCAGAAGCTACCATGTCAAAAGAAGTTTGAAGTATCCTTCCAAGTGCTCAGCAGGAATGCTATTTTTGTAATTATTGTCTTAAGAAGTAAGCAAAGTGCATGCACCTCAAAGCTGTAGATTAACAGGAATTATAATATTAATACAATGATTATTTATTTTTGTGGATTTGTGATATTATGATACTGTTAGCTTTTTAGAATTTGTAATCCATTTTATTTTATTTTCTCATTTTAAACAAATATGATCTGCTTTGGATCTGCTCTTGTATTTATAATCGTGTATACTATTTCTTAGGCAAGGTCCCCCACATTGTATAAGCTTCATCCTCTACAAAACTTGCATAGGCCCCTTGTAGGCTTCTTACAAACATGCCTCATCCTCCCTCCAGCAGCACTGAGCGCCCAGAGTTGGCACAGAGTGGGTGCGTCTTGCCAGTGCTGACAGAGAGAATGAGCCAAAACCACAGAAAAACCGGCCCACCCAGCTAGCTGTGGACTGCTTTGGTGCTTCCTTCTCTCTTCAAAGCATTTCAGATCTATTATTTCACATGGCCACTGGCTCGGTAGATCACCAAATCCCCACGTTACAGAGGTAGAGGCTGAGGCTGAGGGCTTGGTGGTTGACAGACAGCCATCTCACTCGAAACTGGGGGCCTGGAGCCCGAATGCAAACATCCCGGGCTCTGGTCCCTGCCTGGATATGCACGAGTCCACATAAATGCCTGGCGAGGCTGGCATTTCCGGTGGCAACCAAGATGTGCCTAAGGAAACAGTCTCTCCTCCAGGCCCAGAGGCTGATGTAGCTCCCGTGGGTGCATCTGGTCCAACTGGAAAAACCAGCAAGCCAAGCCCCTGGGGTGACTTCAGGCTGACCGGGGAAGAGAAGTATTTTCAGATGCAGGTAGTGAGAAAAATAGCAGAAAGAAAAATGCTGAATCGTTCAACAAGTGGTCAAATCACTGCAATCCCAGCAGGTAGAATGACAGAAGCGGATCCTGGGGCCATCACCTCGACCCCCAGGGCAGTGGATGCACAGCACGCAGGCGCGGGCAGAGGACGGGTCAGGACTCACTTCCGTCTCTGTCCTTCCACTTCCTTGCTGGGTCCCCCGTTCCTGCCAGCTCTCCCAGCTTCTCAGCTTGCCCCTGGCTACCAACACAACTCCCACGTGGGACAGGGAATGCAGGGAATGCGCTTCCAACAACCTTACCCCTGGCCAGTGCTTCTTTCTGGATCCAAAAATAAAGCTGGAGTTTTGGGAACCCCCCCTCCCTCCATGCTGGGTTGTCTGGCTGCAGATGGATCGCCCCTAGGGTTCATGCCCAGGCACAAGTCTGCTGGCACCCACTCAGGGTGGCACTGGCCTGGCTGGTGCCTTCTCCGCATCCCTACCCACCTTGACTGCACGGTCCCTGGCTACACAGTGTCCAGCCCGACTACACTGAAGGTAAACACAGCCCGTCCCCCTCCCCTCTCCAAATCCAGCCCAGCCCCCAAATACCAGGCAACATTGAACAACACGCTCAGACCCTGTGCTTCCTCTGGAAAACAGGGCTACTAACGCCACCTCCCAGCATTATTCCAAGGATGGAATGAGAGAATATTCAGGAAACATTTATCAAAATACTGGACCTATGACACATCGCTTAAAAATCAAACCTATTGGATTACAGTCCTATTAATGAATGATGAACATTTTAAATTGGAATATTTATTGTAATTACTTTTTATAGTAGGTATCGCAGGTTCTACATATCAAAAATGTTGACTATAAACTCTCTCTTCTATGGTTTTGCTCCTGTTTTTCTGACTGTCTTTTTTTTTTTTTTTTTTTTTTT
>NC_045452.1:37637233-37647193 GCF_002776525.5 Piliocolobus tephrosceles
GCTTCCCGGGTTCAAGCGATTCTCCTGCCTCAGCCTCCTGAGCAGCTGGGATCACAGGCATGCACCACCACGCCCAGCTAATTTTTTTGTATTTCTAAATAGATGCAGGGTTTCTCCATGTTGGTCAGGCTGGTCATGAACTCTTGACCTCAGGTGATCCACCCCCCTTGGCCCCCCAAAGTGCTGGAATTATAAGCTGAGCCACTGCGCCCAGCCTGCTTTGGGTGTCCTGTATTGATTGCCACAAAACCAGAGCTGATGTGGCGCCATGAAATCCACTCATCCTCCCAACTCCTCCTGATAAAATGGCACTCAGCTAATAATATCTCTCTTAAGGAAATTATATTACTCTAGGATTTGTAAAATCAGTAATGCATGTAGTTCTTCTGTCATTTTCTCTTTATTGAATTTCAGGACAGGGAAGGCATTTTCCATATGAAGATTAAGCTATCACTGGGTGGGGGTCCGGTTCCATGTCTCCATCATCGATGCCATGGGTGAAAGTATGAGTTTAAAACTTATTTATTTATTTATTTTTTGGAGAGTCTCTGTTGCCCAGGCTGGAGTGCAATGTCATGATCTTGGCTCGCTGCAACCTCTGTATCCTGGGCTCAAGTGATTCTCCTGTCTCAGCCTCCCGAGTAGCTGGGATTACAGGCACACGCCCGGCTAATTTTTGTACTTTTAGTAGAGACAGGGTTTTACCATGTTGGCCAGGCTGGTCTTGAACTTCTGACCTCACGTGATCCACCCACCTTGGCCTCCCAAAGTGCTGGAGTTATAGGTGTGAGCCACCGCGTCTGGCCAATGAGTTTAGAATTAAGAAACAGGGCTGGGTGCAGTGGCTCACACCTGTAATCCCAGCACTTTGGGAAGCTGAGGCCCAGGAGGATTGTTTGAGCCCAGGAGTTCAAGACCAGCCTGAGCAACATAGCAAGACCCTGTCTCTACAAAAAATATTTTTTAAAAACCTAGCTGGGGCCAGGCGCGGTGGCTCACGCCTGTAATCCCAGCACTTTGGGAGGCTGAGGCAGGCGGATCACAATGTCAGGAGATCGAGACCATCCTGGCTAACACGGTGAAACCCTGTCTCTACTAAAAATACAAAAAATTAGCTGGGCGAGGTGGCGGGCGCCTGTAGTCCCAGCTACTCAGGAGGCTGAGGCAGGAGAATGGCGTGAACCCGGGAGGTGAAGCTTGCAGTGAGCTGAGATCGCGCCACCGCACTCCAGCCTGGGAGATAGAGCGAGACTCTGTCTCAAAAAACAAACAAACAAACAAAAAACCTAGCTGGGTGTGGCAGTGCATGCCCATAGTCCCAGCTACTCAGGAGGCTGAGGTGGGAGGATCACTTGAGCCCAGGAGTTTGAGGCTGCAGTGAGCTGTGATCGTTTCACTGCATCTAGCCTGGGTGACAGAGCAAGACTCTGTCTCTAAAAAAACCACAAAGGTTTAGGGAAAAAACAGACAGAAATGCTGAGGATCGAGCCACAGGCTTCTTTCCCAAGTCTTGGCCCTCGGCATTTTAATTCCTCCAGCTGGTTCCATTCTCTCCCACCCCTTGGATTTACGTCAAGCTATCATCATGGGGATTCTCTAAAAGTAGAAACACTTTTTCTTTGTCTCTTTATCTTGGGGTTGATCCGGGTCTGAAAAACACACGTGAAAGAATTTTGACCACTGTCAGATGCTGCTCAAGTATGACAATGAGAGGCTGTGCTTCAGAATCCAGCGAGCACCATGCTGTTGCCTTAGGCACCTCGTGGGCTTTCATCTTTTCCATCAGCCTACAGCATAGACATCCTTTGATCTCACAGATGAGGTAATCGAGGCTTAGGGAATTTAAGCAACTTTTCTAGATTACGCATCTCAGGAATGACAGTTCCAAGGGTTAAGACCACTTGTCTGATGTCAACATCAAGATTGTAACAAACTTGAGCAGAACACACTGGTCAGCCAGTCTCTCTTTACAGAGCACACAATCACCCCAAGCACAGAGTGAATTCCTGGAATCAAGAGGTGTCAAGAGGGTTACAGAGCCTGGACTCCAGGAGCTTTTATCCCCAACAAAACTGTCTTCCAAGTAAAGAACTGTGGCATTGATTACCAGAAATCCTCCTGGTCGCTGCCTGCATTTCTCCCTGCTCTCTTACTGCCTTACACCCCAGCAGCCAGCACAGTCCCTGCTACTGAACTGGGAGCGCCCTGATGGATTCTGCTCCCCATCCCTTCTCCAAGCATCCTTCAGGTGCTGTCCTCTGCCCCTCACCCCTACCATGCCCAGCAGCCCCCTCCAGGTAGTCACAGCCACCCCCATATGCCATCCAGCCGCCTGGCCAGGTGACACCTCCCTGGCTGCTTCTCAATGCTCCCATGCACCATCAGAAAGGGAGATATCATTGGCTTTCACCAACTTGTGAAATAAATGCATGACTGCTTATGACTTTTGGATGTGGAGCCGTTGACTCTTTGCCCTTTGGGTGGGATCTATATTCTCTCCCTTTTAAGCTTCATGGTGAGGACGGTGAAGGGGCAGCAGGCTCAGGGAGGAGTGGGGAGTTTTGTCAGAAAATTGCCTATGACCCAAAATTCAAGCTTACAATCCCAGCATCCGTGTAAGAGCCACAAAGCAGAGGACAGGGCTTGAATACATTATTTCTTTTCCTCTGTGTGTGTGTGTGTTTAAAGTAACACAAGAAATTCAGGAAGGGCCAGGCTCAGTGGCTCATGCCTGTAATCCCAGCACTTTGGGAGGCTGAGGAGGGTGGATCACCTGAGGTCAGGAGTTCGAGACAAGCCTGGTCAACATGGCAAAACCCCATCTCTACTAAAAATACAAAAATTAGCCAGACATGGTGGCACACACCTGTAATTCCAGCTATTCGGGAGGGTGAGGCAGGAGAACTGCTTGAGCCTGGCAGATGGAGGTTGTAGTGAGCTGAGATAGTGCCATTACACTGCAGCCTGGCCACCAGAGTAAGACTCTGTCTCAAAAAAAAAAAAAAAAAAAAAAAAACCACCAAAACAAAACAGAAATCCAGGAAGACAGTAAGCTCTGGGTGCATGTACTGTGCAAAATAAATAAATACATAAATAAACCGTAAAGCAAATGTTTAGAAGCAGGGGCGGGTTCCAGGGTCCTTCCAAATGAAGTAGGTGATATTTCTTTCCCTAATGGTGGAAAAGAAACTGAGGAAATGACCAAGACTTTCTTCCCTGGTGACCGCATGGACACCTTCTTTATTTTCTGGATTAAGAGGGGCAGGGCCTAGACTCCAGGCACCTAGGGCTGGGTTTGTGGGGAGGGGTGGCCTGGGCCCGCCCCCCAGGTGAGGCTCTCATAGAGGACAGGGGGACGCCCCCCAGAAGTCACAATGCAGAGCCTACAGCTTCCTAGCAACAGCAGCAGAGGAAGACAGATGTCTCCGGGGGATGTCGCTCCCCAGGCACCCCAGGAGTTTGTCCATGGATGTGCACCCCTCAGAGAGGTTCTCTCCAAATCTAGGTGGGGTTCTGAGAAGCCCAGGCCCCCTCGCTGCATTTCAGTGGACTCCGTAGCTGTCATTGGCGTCCCCGTCTTACCTTAAAGTCCTGTTTCTAGACCATTTCAGCCGTAGACACCTGGCACTGTGTCCAGGTCTAAGAAGAGAAGGAGCCCATAGCCAGTGGTGTAAGGTTATTTTTACAGCTGATCTAACTCAGATGGCTTAAAAAAGGAAAGGTAACATTAAATTATAAACTCTTCATCTTTGGTGAACTAAGGATGAAACTCTGATTTTTTATCTTGCCCAAATTCCTATCTAAGTGGTCTGGGACGTCATTTCCTACAAACCATACATTTTCGTCAGATGGGTTTTATTTAACCCTATAAATCGTGACTTACTTTCCAGTCTAACTCTGGCATAACATTATGTGACAAAGAAGAAAATCAAAGTATTTTACCCTGAAACGTGTTTCTTTGCCATATTTTGAAGTGCCCTGCAAAGATGTTCTTTGTGGGAGAAAATTTACATCTGTAAAGAATCTGTATTGACATAGCCAGATCTTTTTTCTTGCAGGCCCTCCCAATCTTGAAGAGATTAACTAAGAGCCCAGCACCTTTTAAAGGTCTGAATAGGAAGCATTTGTCATCAGTTGCCTCTAAGGGCAACCACTATAAGACTTCACAAGAACCTTGGTCTCCACAATCTTTTATCTTTTTTTTTTTTTTTTTTGAGACGGAGTCTGGCTCTGTTGCCCAGGCTAGAGTGCAGTGGCTGGATCTCAGCTCACTGCAACCTCCGCCTCCTGGGTTCACGCCATTCTCCTGCCTCAGCCTCCCGAGTAGCTGGGACTACAGGCGCCCGCCGCCTCGCCCGGCTAGTTTTTTTGTATTTTTAGTAGAGACGGGGTTTCACCGTGTTAGCCAGGATGGTCTCGATCTCCTGACCTCGTGATCCACCCGTCTCGGCCTCCCAAAGTGCTGGGATTACAGGCTTGAGCCACCGCGCCCGGCCTTAATGTTTTATCTTAACCTGAGCATTTCCTTTCTAAGGATCCCAGGTCTTTAGACAAGATCAACCAATTGTCAACCAGAAAATGTTTAATTTGACTGGGCACAGTGGCTCACGCCTGTAATCCCAACACTTTGGGAGGCCAAGGCGGGCGGATCACCTGAGGTTGGGAGTTTGAGACCAGCCTGACCAACATGGAGAAACCCCATCTCTACTAAAAATACACAATTAGCCCGGTGTGGTGGTGCATGCCTGTAGTCTCACCAGCTACACGGGAGGCTGGGGCAGGAGAATCGCTTGAACCTGGGAGGCGGAGGTTGCGGTGAGCTGAGATCGTGCCACTGCACTCCAGCCTGGGCAACAAGAGTGAAACTCCATCTCAAAACAAACAAACAAAAAAGTGTAAATTCACCTAGAGCCTGGAAGCACCCCCTACCCACCCCCTCCCCCACCGTTGAGTTGTCCCGCCTTTCTGGACCAAACCAATGTATTTCTTAAATGCATTTGATTGATGTCTCATGCCTCCCTAAAATGTATAAAGCCAAATTGTGCCCGACCACCTTAGGCGCATGTCATCAGGACTTCCTGAAGGCTGTGTCACGGGCCACGGTCACTCGGATTTGGCTCAGAATAAAATTCTTCAAATATTTTATAGCGTTTCACATTTTTTGTTGACACGTGGCCGTGTTTTTATGTATTTATCAACAATGGAAGCAAAAGAAGAGGGTGCAGGGGGCTCACAGACCGTCTCACACCAGGTGACCTGCAGGCAGAGGCACCTAGGGCTGGGTTTGTGGGGAGGGGTGGCCTGGGCCCGCCCCCCAGGTGAGGCTGTCATAGAGGACAGGGGGACGCCCCCGAGAAGTCACAATGCAGAGCTGCTCCTCACTCTTCCAGGCTGAGATCTGACTTCTCAGCCCACCAGAGGCACAAAGAGGACAGTCTCACGGTCCCCAAGCCCAGAGACCACTGGGAGGGGAGCAAGTGGGGTCTGAACCACCGACCTTAGCTTCACCTCAACCCCAAGAACGCCTGCCTCGCTGGAGGCAAAAGACCTGGAAATTTGCATTGTTTAAAAGTCTGGCTTTCTCAATAACTCTTGTATGGAATGACATTTGTGAATCACTGGAGAGGTTACATATACACCCCCAACACACACACATACACACACACACGTGATTGTTCTGATCAGAACCTTGAGCATTATGTCCCTTATATGAGGTGCTTTTGTCTCCAGTCACAGCCACCCTGGTCAGGGGACCCCTGCTTCCCATCTGGGTCCCCTCTCCCTCACTGACAGCCGGCCCAGCCAGCACTGACCCCCACGATGGCATTTTCTAAACTCCTGTGGCCAGCCAACCCTGCTCATCAGTGGCACATTCTTCTGGTTTTGTTTGTGTGTTTAGTTGTATGCATACTTTCGATCCATGAAGATAAGATCTCGCTGGCATTAAGCTATTTTTATCCTTTAAACATGACTTTGAATACTTATGCTCTGATCCTGCGTGAACTGCCTTTGCAGTTTTATGGTGAGAAAGCAATTATGTCATTACTTTCAACTTTTGGGGCAACAGCCTTGTCAGTCACTCCCTCTAGAACACCGCATACTTCATTATTATTATTATTAATTCTGTTATTTTGCTTAATCTCACACTATAGGCAAGTTCCTGGCCTATGATCCTGTCCGGTCCTATGCTGTGACATTATTAGTGGTTTTGTATGTGCCCAGTTATTTTTGGATGTTAATTTATATATTTTTCTTTTGTTTTTCCCTTTTCTCTCCCTCTGGCAGACTGGAGCTGCCTGTGGACTTTATTTCTCAGGAGAAGGAGGTGGGAGCTGGAGAGAGTGACCCGTGGGTCTTTCTGGCTTTTCCTTGGCTAGCTAGGTCGCTCGGGAGCTGGGAGCCAGAGTTCCGCTGAGCTGTGGGACCCAAGGCCACTGGCTCCCCTGCACCTGCGGACTGAGACGCCCACCTGCTGAGACCCAGCCTCTGTGTGCTTAGGGGTCCCCTGCTACAGGGTATTGAGGTGAGGTCTGCCTTTGCCCAGTGTGACAGCACCGCTTTCAGAGCTTTGAGAAGGCCGTTATCATTCGTTCCTTTTTGAACTTTCCACTTCCCCACTCAGAGAATATTTCTGGAGATAGAGTTTTATAACTCCTGCCGCATAGTTGATGCCTGCTCTCGACAACATTAAATCTATTTTCAGTGCCCCTCCTGCCACAAAATAATGTTTTTATTTCTCACATCCCTGGCAACACTGGGTTTATTTTTATTTTTCGTTACTGTCTGAAGTACATGGAATTTTAATACTTCAATATTGTCCTCTTTCCTTTCCTTCCATGTCTGCGCCATGCACTTTTTTCAGGTGGATGTACATTGTTTTCCCAGCTTCTTGCTCATTCCTATCTTTCCTGGAATCCCCCCATCTGCCTCTCGTGGGCAGCCCCAGAGCTCTGTCCACGGCTGACCCTCCCTCCCTGGGTAGCTCCTCTGGGCCCGGGCTCTAAGTAGCACTTCCCTGCTGACGACCCCCAAGTTCACATCTCCATCCCCTCAACTCCAACTGCCTGCCACCACCTGCACTTCACTGTTTAATTAGCACCTCAAGTTGAACCTGTCCAAGGCCAAGTTCTTGATGTCATCTTGCACATCCGCTTTCCCCATCTCCGTCAGTGGCGGCTCCATTCCTTCAGCTGTTCAGACTAAAATTCCTGGGGTCACCTCTGACTTCCCAGTTCTCCTCAGCCCCCACATTCCATTTGCTAGTCCTCCACTCCCATCCCCCGCTCTAGGATGTCTTGGGCACTATTGAACAAGCCTTCTGCTAGGACCTCCCCTCCTTGGCATTGCTCCCAGCACTTCGCTTGTAACACAGCAGATAGGCCGGGTACGGTGGCTAACGCCTGTAATCCCAGCACTTTGGGAGGCCAAGGTGGGTGGATCACTTAAGGTCAGGAGTTCGAGACCAGTCTGGCCAATATGGCAAAACCCTGTCTCTACTGAAAAAAAAAATGTAACACAGCAGAGAGCAGACTGTTTCTTTTGAAGTGTTAACCAGGGTATGTAATTTTTCTGGTCCCAGCCATCCAGAATACAATCCTGAATTCTTCCTGCAGTCTTCAGGGCCTTCCATAATGCATTCTTACTGCCCTACTGAAAGCTCTTCTCCCATGCAGAGGCACCTGCTGCTTCTCCTGCACATGGGCACCCTCCCAGACTCCTGCCGGAGATGGAGCCCCTTCAATAGTCAGGTTGGCCCCTTATCCTGGCTTTACTTTTTTGTTTTTTTTGTTTTTTTTTTTTTTTTAGCACAAGCACTACACTTTCATTATTTGTTAGTTTCTGCCTTCCTTGCTGGGACAGAAGCTGCAGGAAGCTGCATGTTCTGCTCTCTTTGAACTTCCAGGCACGGGTGGGCAGTAAATGTGTGCAGCCGCCCTGCAGAGCAGATGTAGGGGTGCAGGTGTGGGGGTCTCCATCATTTTCCTCATTCTTTTTCTTTTCTTTTTCTTTTTCTTTTTTTATTTTTATTTTTATTTTTTGAGAGTCTTTCTCCATCACCCAGGCTGGAGTACAATGGCGTGTTCTCGGCTCACTGCAACCTCCGTCTCCCAGGTTCAAGTGATTCTCCTGCCTCAGCCTCCCAAGTAGCTGGGATTATAGGCCCCACCACCACACGCAGCTAATTTTTGTATTTTTAGTAAAAATGGAGTTTCACCGTATTGGTCAGGCTGGTCTCGAACTCCTGATCTCAGGTGATCCGCCCACCTCGGCCTCCCAAAGTGCTGGGATTATAGGCATGAGCCACCGTGCCCAGCCTTTTCCTCATTGTTTCCAAGCTAGGGAAGTTAGGAAGTGGAGAGGGTGCACAGAGGGAAGCCAAGGTGGTTCATGTGCTTGGCGGCAGCTTCTGACCTCCGTCCTGCAGGGAGATGGGTCTCTGGAGCTCGCTGCTGGGCATCAGGGGTTAACCAGACCCCAGTGCCTCCTGGAACAGCTTAGGACAATGGTATTTCAGTTCCCTGCAGGGCTGCCACTCAGATGCCCGCAGGGCTGGGGAGCTCCTTCCTGCTCCTCTAAAAGGTGGCCCAGTGAGCCAGGTCTCCCATATTTTAAAGAGAAGCTGGAAAGCTGAATCTTATGTGAAGTCTCCTAGTTTTAAAATGTCAGTTGAAATGTTTGTAAATTTCTGTATTTCTAGTAAGACACGTTGAACCTGGTTTGGCCCACTACAGTCAACTGACAGTTTTGTTCTGGGTCAATCTAAAGTTAATTGATGCATTTTTAAAAGTTGATGTTTTTTTTTCTGGCCTCCAGCCATATATGTAAGTCAAAGAACAATTAAGATACAGAACTGTGATTCAGTGTTACAACCCATGTAGAAGAGAGTTCAGTCTTAAGGTTTAGTTTCTTTCATCTTATAAAATAGGATATGGACAGATAACTTCACCATGAGTTTGTTCAATATTTTCTTATGAATATGAATACATTATCCTTTCCATAGACATTTTAAGGCATCTGCAGGAAAGTGTCATGTTAAATATACATATCCTTCATTACTACGAATGTGAAAGTCATCCCTACATTTGTGCAGTATACAACCTGAACAACTACACATGGCAACCCTAGGTATGGATATCTCTTTGCAGCCCAGTCCAGCTCTAGACTGCTTTGCAAGTTGCCTGAATTCTCTACTTCTTGGAAAATATACCTTGGATTTGGCTAGCTCTTTGCAGTTCACAAGTCTATCTTTATTCATCGGTTAATTTAATCCTTCACGCCCCAGAAATATGTATTATGCCTATTTTATGGATAAAGCAACTAATTCTCGGGGAAGCTGAGCAATTTTTCTGAGATTACAGAATTGGTTACAGGTACAGTGAGGGCCAAAGCTGTGCTCTGATCTAAGGGTCCCTGGAGCTGAGATGGTCCACCCTGCATGACTTGGTGCATCTTCCTTATCCTTTGGGCAGGTGGGTATCCTCACCCCCACCCCAGCACCCACAGTCCACCCTGGGGGTGAGGTCCAGTCCCTCCCAGTGTGCTGCCTGGGGTGACCAGGAACCAGTGTTTCAGTGAGCAGTTAAATGCCGGGCCGAGCTGACTCACAGGCGCTGAGCACAGGTGCTCTCACCTTCCACATGCCTCTCACACACAGGGCTGGGTGACTCCCAGGAGGCGAGCGTACTCACTGCACACATGCCTGTGACCTCTTGTCACCTGTGATGACCTCATCACCTAAAAGGTCTAACTCACCTTGAGCAGGAATCTTGAAATTCCTGACCATTTTTTTTTTAGCATCTCAGATATTAAAACGATTTTCAAACTGCCATTAGCCTAAGGGATTGCAGGTGATTTTTGAAGGACAGTGTAGGTAAAGAAGGAAGTAGCTTCCGCACCGTCCCCCACCCCTCGCTTTCTTTTATAGTAGAATTCTTTTTTTTTTTTTTTTTTTTTTTTTTT
>NC_045452.1:37647293-37676784 GCF_002776525.5 Piliocolobus tephrosceles
TCCTGAGTAGCTGGGATTACAGGCGCCCACCACCACACCCGGCTAATTTTTGTACTATTAGTAGAGATGGGGTTTCATCATGTTGGCCAGGCTGTTCTCGAACTCCTAACCCTGGGTGATCTGCCCATCTCGACCTCCCAAAGTGCTGGGATTACAGGTGTGAGCCACCGTGCCCGGTCTTTTTATAAGTAGAATTCGTCACAGTTTTACAGCAGACATTTTGTTCCCATGATTGGAAGACTTTTACAACCAGGAACATAGCCACTGTTTTATTTTCTTTGTTAGTTTTATTGAGTAATTTATCACTGTATAGTTGGCACTGGTTATTGGCAGGCATAGGCTCTCCAGATCCCTAACACACCAACACAAATTTGGCTAATTAGTCACAGTGATAAACGAAGTCACGCAGTGCCTGGGAGGTAGGAGGGCAAGGTTGGAACTCCCTGAAGATTGGAGTTGGGATAAGGTGGAACATTCCCTGTCGAGAGGTCAAAGGGTCGAGGAGTTGGTGAGGAGTGGGTGTGGACCATGTTACACCAGCCCAGGCTTGGTGGGAACAGCTAGACAAGGGGTATAAGGTGAGAGATTCAAAGAATCTTAGGGCACAGAGTTGCTGCTTTCCATTGAAGAGCTGATGGGTGTTTCTGGAGGTTTCCACGAGAAATCTGCCCCATTTCATTTACCAGGGCTGCAGTCTCCTGGAATGACTTTGCCAGTCACGTGAATGGAAACAGTGGAAGAGCAAAGTCTCTCCTTAATTACACAGGGAACTGTTTGGGGTGTGGGGCACAGGTGGTTTAAGTTCTCATTTCTGTTTTTTTTTTTTTTTTTTTTTTGACAGAGTCTCACTCTGTCACCTAGGCTGGAGTGCAGTGGCGCGATCTCTGCTCACTGCAGCCTCTGCCTGCAAGGTTTAAGGATTCTCCTCCCTTAGCCTCCCAAGTAGCTGGGAGTACAGGTGTATACCACCACGCTTGTCTAATTTTTGTATTTTTAGTAGAGACAGGGTTTCATCATGTTGGCCAGGCTGGTCTCAAGTTCCTGACCTCAAGTGATCAACCCACTTTGGCCCCCCTAAGTGCTGGGATTATAGGCATGAGCCACTGCACCTGGCCAAAGTTCTTCTTTCTTAAAGGACAGATTTACTAAAGCTGTTATGGTTTCCAAAAATCAGTGGGAAAAATGGGCAGTTGTGTATTTGAATCTTTAACTATACACATTTATAAATATAAATATATATTTAACTATGTTTATATTTATGTGTACATACTGTATATATGCCTGTTTGTACACATATGTGTATACACGTGCATACACACACACACATACTTGTGCATAGATAATTAACTTGTTCTCAGCATGTGATATATCCCAGAATCTGGAAGCAGAGGTGCTCAAGTAGGATGAACTGTGTTGCTTGTTGGTCATTTGGCTTGCTCCTGATTGGATGCTGGGAGTGATAATAGCAGACTCACGGTGTAGTGCTTCTTTGTCCCTGAAGAAATGAGAGAGGAGTGACCTAGCCATCTGCGACGTGCAGCCACCCCAGGGTCGCTCCTGTTCAGCGCGGAAGCCCATCGCCCCCATCCCTATGGAACTGCATGTTTCACGGACCCTTTGCTCAGTCCCTCTTTAGCTACATTTCGTGTTTGTTTCTCTGCAAATGCAGCGATTCGAGGGTTTTATGAACCTTCCTTTGGGTCAGCCATTTTCAGGAAAAAACAAAACAAACGGAGAACAGGTGCAGTTCCCTAAATGGACTCTGACTGCGCCACGGGATTTTGGGACTGGGAGGAGTTGAAATGGGGTAAGTGCAGCAGCAGAAGCAGTGCCTCGCCGTCAAGGCTTTGGGAGCCCCAAAGTAACCCAGAGCCTCAAAGGCGTTTAAGCGTGAGCACCGCGGGAGCATCTGGCGTAAGCCATCACGCCCGGCCGGCTTAACCTATTTTTACAAAGTTACTTGCATGTATTTTAGCTAGAAAGAAGAAATGTACAAGGATCAAAAAGCATATTTTATGATTATAAAGACTTGTGAACGACCAGGCACGGTGGCTCATGCCTGTAATCCCAGCACTTTGGGAGGCCCAGGTGGTGGATCACGAGGTCAGGAGATCCAGACCGTCCTGGCTAACACTGTGAAACCCCGTCTCTACTAAAAATACAAGAAATTAGCCGGGTGTGGTGGCGGGTGCCTGTAGTCCCAGCTACTCAGGAGGCTGAGGAGGAGAATGGTGTGAACCCAGGAGGCAGAGCTTGCAGTGAGCCAAGACTGTGCCACTGCATGCACTCCAGCCTGGGCAACAGAGCGAGGTGCCATCTCAAAACCAAAAACAAACAAACAAAAAACTTGTGAACAAACCTTGAATTGTAGATCTTTAAAAACTTATTCTAAGTGGAATAATGTTTCTCATTTTTCTAAGCAATGAAAAAAAATATGACCCAGATTATCTTCACCTATGAAGCGACTCCTCTTTGTTGGGTGGGAGTGGAGGAGGGCAAAGGCCCAGCCTTAGGGGAGGGCTTCAGTGAGGTCCGTTCTATCAGAGCCACCTTTCTGGATATAAAATTGCATTTGGCAACAGACATACTTTATTTTCTCTTGACAGACCGTAGGTAACAGCTTCTGAAACAGACAATAAAAGCTGTACTACTCATTTAGAAACACATTTTAGTAAGATGTTAAAAATATAGGAGAGGTAGATTTTTGTCTATGCAAATGAAGCTCTAAAACTAGTTTCCTGGGCTTCCAACCACACTGGCATCTCAGCCCCCAGCACACAGGCATGTGCCCCTTCCTACTCTGGACCTGGCTGGGGTGGGCAGAAGGTGGGAGGGGGCAGGAGAAATCAGAGGTGCACGTTCTACCTCCATACATTGAGAAAGGAAGTCACTTCCCTCTTCAACCCTTCCAGGATGCCCTTGCCCTGAGGTCAAACTAAGCTCTTTGAATGAGTTTGCGATGCCTCCAGGGTCTCATCGATCCCTGCCTCCTCCTCAAACAGCAGGACTTTCAAACCTTTAAAAGCAGCAGCCTCCATTTTGCAGACGAAATCTTGCACGCCCTCTTCAAAATGGGTCCCAGCCGAGGTGGATAACAGAGAGTGTTCAGACTGCTGGTGCCTGCCCTTCCTTGGCCTCCACCCCGGCCATCCCCTCCCCACTGCTGTGGGACTTCCTTGCCCCCACCAATGACAGAGCTAGGTACCAGGGCTCCTGTCCTGGGGAGGGAGAAGTGTCTCTCCAAACTCCCTCTGCCCCACACTGGAGTCCCTGGCTGCCTTTCCTCATCCATTCCTGGTGCAGGGAACTCCCAGGCCGTGGAGAACTCCCAAGGGACAAGATGATGACAAAGATGCTCTGCTTGATTTAACCCAGCAATTTCATTACTGGTTATACATCCAAAGGAATATCAATCATTCTGTTACAAAGATACATGCACGTGTATGTTCATTGCAGCACTATTCGCAATAGCAAAGACATGGAATCAACCCAAATGCCCATCAATGACAGACTGGATAAAGAAAATGTGATACATATATACCATGGAATACTATGCAGTCATAAAAAGGAACAAGATCATGTCCTTTGCAGGGATGTGGATGGAGCTGGAAGCCATTATCCTCAGCAAACTAACACAGGAACAGAAAACCAAACACTGCATGTTCTCACTCATAAGTGAGAGCTGAACAATGAGAACACATGGACACAGGAGGGGAACATCACACACTGGGGCCTGTCAGGAGTGGGGTGGGGGGAGGAAGAGCATTAGGAAAAATATCTGATGCATGCTGGGCTTAATACCTAGGTGATGGGTTGATAGGTGCAGCAAACCACCATAACACATGTTTACCTATATAACAAACCTGCATATCCTGCAAAGTTTCACCAGGACTTAAAAGATTCTCTGCTTGATGGAACTTCAGTCAACCTCCTGAGGTTTTTTTAGGGTCCATATGTGAACTTCCTTCTAAAATCCAGCTCCAGCAAAGAACCCTGTTAAGTCAGCTTGGTGAGAACTCCACCCTCGATATCTGATGGGTTACCTCACCCTCCACTATCCCCGGATGATGTTTGATCCCCCCAGCCTGTCCTCAGCAAGGGCAGTTTAGCCAGAATCCCCCTCACCCCTGATGTTTCCTCTTAGTGATTTTCTACCCACGGACCCCCCTCTTCTCCTGGGCTATCAGTTCCCACTTGCCTGTGCTATAATCAGAGTGGAGCCCAGTCTCTCCTACCCCGCAAAGTCCCATTGCCGTGGAGCCTATACCTATTGCAATGGTCCTGAATAATCTGCCTTTCCATCTTTAACAGGGTCTTCGAATAACTTTTTAAACCATGGAAAGCTGGTGCTGCCTTTCTGGGAAGGATTTGGGGCAGTGATATTACCTTGTAGGCCCTTTTAAAAGAAGCCTTGTGATACCTCACCCATCTTTGACCTATATAGCCTTTCATTCAAATGGTGCTTTTTCAAAAAGCCCAGGATGTGAACTTGAAAGGTCATTCTGGAAGCTGACCTTTAATGAAGTTTGTTTAATCATAAACTCTTATTGCTGGAGCTAGTGCTGCATCTATTAAAAAGTTTAAAGGATACAGCAGGTACTCATATCTGATTAGCATCTGCACTTCACCAGGTGGCCATTTGTTGTCTGAAAATGTTGGCATTCAACAATGTAATGAAAATGTTGGTCCTGGATGATGAAAAAAGTCTTTCACACAGCAAGGCAGAGGATAGTGCACTCCATTGTGGGGCCCAGGTCTCTCTGCACCACTGACTAGGGCAGTGGTGAGGAAGTGGTGGGCCACACCTCAGCCCAGAAGACGTGGTTTTTCCCGGGCACTTCAGAAGCTCTTTTCAATGTTTGCAATCACGGGGTCTCAGAATCTGCCAGGATTTAACAGGACTGGAGGAGACCAGAATTTTCCAGGATTTAATAGGACTGGAGACCAGAATTCTCCAGGATTTAATACGACTGGAGGAGATTAGAATGGGCTCCCCAGAGGCCTCAAACCTCCATTCCTTTCTGTCACTCAGAGTGACATATAAGCCTCCTCCCCACCTTTTTCATGGGAGGAGTTCTTATTGCAATGATCCTGTGTCCCCCTATCATTGTGAATGCGCTGTGTTGGGACCAGTTAGAATTATGACAGAGGTCCCAGAGCCACCTCCCAAAGACCTGCCTACCCAGTGAGAGGATTTCTCAGCAGCTGGTGACCCATCGTAGACACAGGGGTTTCCACGTGGAGGTGACAGCAGTGAGGTGGGAGGAAAAGGAGGCCCACAGAGAGGGAAGCAGGAGACGAAGCAGACCAGGTGTCTTCTCACCCTCAGCTGCTGCTGCACTCCCCATGCTCTCCCAAACACATTTCCCCCTGCAACTGCCTCCCTCTGGGTTCTGGAGCTAAGAGAGCCTGTAGGACTTGGGGCCCCTGGGGACAGAAAGGGAGCAGAACAACCCCACCACCAGGGTTCCCTTCCCAAATCCTGTCCCCAGGAACCTCAGCTCCTGATTCCAACTCAGCTGCCCATCTCCTAGGGGCTATGTGGTGCAGCCAAGTCAAGTGCCCTCTCTGAACCCCAGCGTTCTCAGCTGTAAAATGGGGAAATCAGCATATCCATCTTGCACTGTGACTGGCAAAGCAAATATTCAGTAAAAGGTAATTGTTTTTATAGCAAACACAGTGAGCCTTGGAGCTGAGCTTTATAACTCATTTCAACCATGAAAAACAACAAATATTAAACAACCTTTTCCTTGTTTGAACAACTGGCATCTGGAATTCACCTGAAGAATTTGCTGAAAGCTTGGTGGTTGTATGAAGAGATCCATGAATGTCTTTGCTATGGTATGAATGTTAGAAGCTTAATCCCTGATGGAACAGTATTGGGAGAGTGGCCTAATGGGAGGTGTTTAGGTCATGAGGCTTAACTCTTAGGGATGGATTAATGATGATTAGGGGGCTTGAGGTTTTGAGGTTATGTGTTCCAGCTCTTGCTGTCTCACCATGTGATACCTTTTGCCATGTTATGATGCAGCAAGAAGACCCTCACCAGACACAGCCCCTCAATCTTGGACTTCCCAGCCTCTAGAACCATGAGCCAAATAAACTTCTATTGTTAGTAAATTACCCAGTCTGTAGTATTCTGTAACAGCAGCACAAAGCAGACTAAGACAGTCTTTATTTTTTTCTAAACGAGGGACCTCATTCATCCCTTGAGGACATGGCCAAAGGTCCTCAGCACTTAAGAGATTTGCTTCACCTGGCTCTTGTAAGAGCTGATCATCCCATCTATAACATTCTACACATCCTGTCTTTATTTACAAGGAACTTGTGAATTCTCTGTCTTGCCTTCCGACTACGAGTACTTGTGGGAATCTTAGAGCTGGTTCATATCAAAACTAAAGTACAGACACTGGGACAAACACTGGAACAAACATTGTTTTATTGCTGACATCATGAATAGCTGCATTATTCCTTTTCAGGTACACACATTTTAAAATCCATTAATGAAGAATCAAATGTCACTTTTCTTTTTCTTTCTTTTTCGATACAGAGTTTCACTGTTGTTGCCCAGGTTGGAGCACAATGGCACGATCTTGGCTAATTGCAACCTCCTACCTCCTGGGTTCAAGCAATTCTCCAGCCTCAGCCTCCCAAGTAGCTGGGATTACAGGCACCCATCACCATGCCCAGCTAATTTTTTGTATTTTTAGTAGAGATGGGGTTTCACTATATTGGCCAGATTGGTCTCAAACTCCTGACCTCAGGCAATCCACCCGCCTTGGCCTCCCAAAGTGCTGGGATTACAGGAGTGAGCCACCACACCCGGCCAAATGTTACTTTTCAAATTAGGAAATATTTCATACATACAAGAACATATATATATATAAAATACAAAAAAGGAATGAAGAAAAAATGAAGTGAACACCCATGTACTTACCTAGGTTCTCATCTAGGTTAAGAAACAGATTACTGCAATACTATTTTGCCCAGTTCCCCAGTTTGTACCCCCAGGCCCACTGAATCTCCATGCATTTCCACTAGGGGAATCACCTTACTGAATTTTGTGTTTATCAATTTCTTTCCCTTTTTCATAGATTTAGTATATATTTCTGACTATACATAATTTAGCTTTGGTTGTTAATGAACTTTATTTAAATAAGATCTGCAACTGGTTTTCTTGCCTAATACTTTGTTTCTGAGAGTTATCCGTGTGGATGCAACATTAGTTCACCATCTTTCATTGTTGGAGGGCATTGGAGCACATGCATACACCACTGCACGTTTATCTTTCCTCCTATCAGTAGGAACTGACAGAATTTCCTATCAGTATTTGTTTTCTTTTTCTCCAGGCTTTGCAGTAGAAATAGTGCGTCTCTGAACATATGAAGGTTTTTGGTATGTTGCAAGAGTTTCTTTAGGGCACATACTTAGCAGCGGGATTTCTGGGTGAAAGATTTTCATGTCTTCAACATTACAGCATGATGCTGAAAAGGTTTTCAAAGTGGTTGTATCAATTTATATGCTCCTCTCATTCCCTCTGCCCCCAGCAGATCCCCCATTTTGGCCATACATACTACTGAGCAATTTCAATTTTTGCCAGTCTGGTGTGTATAAAATGGTAGCTCATTTCTAAAATTGTGTAAAATATACATAACATAAAATTTATACTTTTACCATTTTTCATTGTACAGGTGAGTGGCATTAAGTACATTCACACTGTCATGCAATCATCACCACCATCTATTTTCAGAACATTCTCATCTTCCCAAACTGAAATTCTCTACCCGTTAAACACCCAACCCTCCACCTTCACCCCTTAGCCTCTGCCACCTACCATTCTATTTTCTGTCTTTATAACTACTTTGGACTTCTCTAGGGACCTCATAATAGTGGAATCATACAGTACTTGTCTTTTTGTGACTGGCGTATTTCACTGAGCATAGTGTCCTCAAGGTTCCTCCACGCTGAGCACTCATTTGGTTTTGTGTTCCACTTGCTATAATGATGTGGTGTGGGGTGTGTATGTGAATGTGTGTATGTCTTTAAAAGGGATTGCTTAGAGGATGTGGCCTTCTGGATCAAACTGTGGGATCTGACTAAGCGGTCTCTCAGTGGCTCTTGTCGTTGCATCTGAAGTTGGGACTTGAAGTCCACAAGGCAAGCATTTAGGAAGGGAAGAAGGTTATAAAATGAGGAAGAACAAGGACGAGCTGGAACCAATGAGCATGAGCTGGAGCCCACAAGGCCAGACCACTGCCTGTAACAGTGACAGAGGGTCAAGCTGGGCCTGGGGCAAGGGCTCATCATCTTGAACATACACACCTGGCCCTGGAATCAGACGAGCTGATGGAACATCCAGGGGAAGGCGGAGCAGTTGCAGATTTAGGCGTTCTTCTTTGCTTTATTTTGCTTGGTTTCACTGAGTCATCTCCTCCTCCCTCCTCTCATCCCATTTTTAAATTATTTGGGTTTGGATGCTCATTATCATATTATTATTATTATTATTATCATTATTATTATTATATATGCTTCAAATCCTAAGGGCCTGTGCTACAATTCACCTCCAGGGCCTGTCAACAGTTCCATATCACATTTCTCTCTGTCACTAAAACTTCAAGCACCATTGGATCTGCTGGGTCCTATGGCCCAGGGGTCAAAGCAGCTTGCACAGCAGCCTGGCCTGTTGTAGAGCCTTCTTCTGTTCTGGGAACCGCCCAAAACTAGCATCTTTTCAGGTCACTCAGTAAGTGGGCCAGAGTAACAAACACATCCAACTCAAACTCCTGGCCTCAGGTGATCCTACCTCAGCCTCCCAAGTAGCTGGCATTACTGGTGAGAGTCACCATGCCTGGCTTTTTTTGTTCTTTTGTAATTATGCTTTTAGTAAGCATACTCAACAAAGCCTAAAGTTAATGAGTAAGTCTTTTTTCCACCAGAATAATACAACCGTTAAAAGGCTTTAATTGTGTTCATCGCACTACTGGCTTTCATGGTATGATTTTCCGAGACTTCAGTTCTATCTTTGTGTTGTTGGTATTGTTGTTGCTCTTTCACAAGTTAAACATTACTACTGGAGTTGCTCTATGCTGTAAATATTAGCTTAGATTTACCCACATTTTCAGGATTTTATTGGTTCACCATTTTCTCTTGCATGTCAGACTTTCTCCTGGGATTATTTTCCTTCTTCCTGAGCTATATCCTTTGGAAGTTTTTCTGTTATGGTCAACACTGTTTTGTTTTGCCTATAAATGTCTTTTCCCTCTCTTGAAGTATATTTTGCAGGATATAAAATTCTATGTAGCCTGACGTGGTGGCTCACACTATAATCCCAGCACTTTGGGAGGCTGAGATGGATGGATCACTGGAGGTCAGGAGTTTGAGACCAGCCTGGTCGATATGGTGAAACGCTGTCTCTACTAAAAATACAAAAATTAGCCAGGCGTGGTGGCAGGCACCTATAATCCCAGCTGCTAAGGAGGCTTAGGCAGGAGAATCCCTTGAACCTGGGAGTCAGAGGCTGCAGTGAGCTGAGATCGAGCCACTGCACTCAAGCCTGGGTGACAGAGTGAGACTCTGTCTCAAAAACTAAAAATAAATAAATAAATAAATTAATTAATTCTATGTTGACAGCCTCTTTCCCGCAAGACTTTAAATATTTTATTTCGCTATATTCTAGCTTCTATCTGGATGTTGTCAAGTATTTTGTTTTATAATGCTTTTTATTTCTATTTATTTATTTATTTAGAGACAGAGTCTCACCCTGTTGCCCAGGATAGAGTGCAGTGGCATGGTCTCGGCCCATTGCAGCCTCCACCTCCCGGGTTCAAGTGATTCTTGTGCCTCAGCCTCCTGAGTAGCTGGGATTATAGGTGTGTGCCACCACATCAGGCCCGTAATGCTTTTTAGGTCTTCTCTTCACTTCAGGGATTCTGCAGTTTCACTAGTATGTGTTTCTACAGGTTCCTCTTCTTTTCTGCTTGGGATTTGTTATGCTTCAGTAATCTAAGACTTTCTGACTTTTATCAATTTTGGAAAATTCCTGATCTTTTATTGTTTTAAATATTGATTCTGCCTTATTATCTCAATGATCACTCTCCAAACAACTAATCAGACATATTTTAGATCTTTTTACTCTATCCTCACTTAAGCTCTTTCTCATGTTAAAACAAAATACCTGTCTTCCTAGGTGAATTTTGAATAATTTCTTCTGGTCTATAGTCCATATCACTGATTCCCTCTTCAGCTATTGAAAACTTTCAACTTTTTACTTCTAGAATTTCTCTTTAGTTTTTTTCTCTGCAATTCTGCCAGGTAATTTTAAACAATCCTGATTCCCCTGAAGACCCATCCTACCACCCTTTGCTCTAGACCTGTAACCTAATTCAAGTTGTAACAGGCTCCTAAAGGTGAGGTCCAAAGTGTGACCCATAGAGAAGTATGCTGCATTCCATTTGATGATGGAGTGCTGCTGTGCATCCTCAGCTTTATGGCTTGGTGGGGCAGGTAACATCCAGTCCATGACAGGAGCTCAGGTCACATGGTAACTTGTTGGCCCACGATCAAGTCTTCCATCTCTACTAAGGCCTGGTACCTGGGCAAAGAGCTGTTTCTCAAATGCAAGTATTTATCTGTGGAGGATGGCAGGGCTTTGCTTCAAATCCTAAGGGCCTGTGCTACAATTCACCCCCAGGGCCTGTCAACAGTTCCATATCACATCTCTCTCTGTCACTGAAACTTCAAGCACCATTGGATCTGCTGGGTCCTATGGCCCAGGTGTCAGAGCAGCTTGCACAGCAGCCTGGCATGTTGTAGGGCCTGCCTTCTCCTGTTCTGGGGCCTGCTCAAAACTAGAATCTTTTCAGGTCACTCAGTAAGTGGGCCAGAGTAACACATCCAACCGTTTTGCCTCTGAAATCCAAAACAGAGGCACAATGCTTAGAGGGCATCTTTGGATTTTAGAGGCTGAGGCTGGTCTCGATCTCCTGACCTGGTGATCCAACCCCCTCTTGGGTGCTGGAATTACAGGTGTGAGCCACCGCACCCGGCCAGGAGAGGACTTTAGTCATCAAGTGGGGCAGGGCGCGGAGGCTCACGTCTATAATCCCAGCACTTTGGGAGGCCAAGGTGGGTGGATTGCCTGAGCTCAGGAGTTTGAGACCAGCCTCGGCAACACAGTGAAACCCCGTCTCTATTATAATTCAAAAAAGTAGCTGAGCATGGTGGGGGGGTGCCTGTAATCCCAGCTACTCAGGAGGCTGAGACAGGAGATCACTTGAACCTGGGAGGCGGAGGTTGCAGTGAGCCAAGATTGTGCCACTGCACTCCAGACTGGGTAACAGAGTGAGACTCTGTCTCAAAAAAAAATCAAGTGGATGGGATGACCGATTCTGTAGATGCCAGTCAGCCTTTCCCCAGCCACTCCTGTCATCACCCAATGGGCTCATGGACAAAGTGGCCTCGGTGGCAGGGAAGGATATGCATGGACTCAGCAACATGGACTCCCACTGACCAAGGCCAAACTGGCTACAGCCACAACTGAGTGCCCATCTGCCAGCAGCAGAGACCAGCACCAGGGCTCTGATATGGCACGGTTCCCCAGGATGATCAGGCAGCAACCGGTGGCAGGCGGATTACATTGGACCGCTTTCACTATGAAAGGGGCAGCATTTTGTCCTTACTGGAATAGACAGTCTGGATACAGATTTGTCTTCCCTGCACACAGTGCTTCTGGTGGAACTCAAAGAATGTCTCATCCACCATCATGGTATTCCACACAGCATTGCTTTTGACCAAGGAACTGACTTCTCAAACAAGCATGGCAATGGGCTTAGCCTCATGGAATCGACTGATCTTCCCATATTCCCCACCCCCATGAAGCGGCTGACTTGATAGAATGGTGGAATAGCCTTTTGAAGACGCAGTTACAGTGCCGGCTAGGTGACAATGCTCTGCAGGCTGGGGCAAGGTTCTCCAGAAGGCTGTGTATGCTCCAAATCAGCATCCAATATGCAGTGCTGTTTCTCCCATAGCCAGGATTCACGGGTCCAGGAATCAAGGGGTGGAAATGGGAGTGGCACCACACACTATTACTCCAAGTGGCCCACTAGCAAAATTTTTGCTTCCTGTTTCTGTGACTTTATGCTCTGCTGACCTAGAGGTCTTAGTTCCAGAGGGAGGAATGCAGCCACCAGGAGACATAACAGTGATTCCATTAAACTAGAGTTTACGACTGCCACCTGGCCACATTAAGCTCCACATGCCTCTGAATCAACAGGCAAGGAGAGAGTTATGGCATTGGCTGGGGAGACCGATCTGGACTACCAAGGAGAAGCTAGACTACTACTGCTCCACCAGGAAGGTGAGGAAGAGTGTGTCTGGAATATAATGATTCCTTAGGGCATCTTTTAGTTTTACCATGCTTGTGATTGAGGCCAATGGAAAACTACAACACAATCCAGGCAGGGCTATTAATGGCCCAGACCCTTAAGGAATGAAAGTTTTATCACTCCATCAGGTTAAGAACCACGGCCAGTTGCCATGCTTTCCGAAGGCAGAGGGAACGCAGAGTGGGTAGTGGAAGAAGACAGTTACAAACACCAGCTATTGCCCATGCAACCTGCTACAAAGCCTTAGATTGTCATGAATATTTTCTCATTTTCTTCTAAATACATTTGTGCACATATTTGTATATACAGTATATATCTGTTTTCTTTTCTCTCATATTCCCTTATTACATAACTTAAGGTGTATTGACATTATATCATTGTATTAAGTATTGTTAATTTTACGTTATGGTGCTTAAGTTATGGAATACCAAGGAGAAGTGTAAACACTTGAGAATTTTACATCCACTTCTGGGGAAGGGCTTAGTGCATTTTTTGGTTGTATGCAGAAGAGTTTTATCACATTAGGCAAAATTATTACTTTGCTATTGTCTTTAGAGATAAAGTATGGTGTAAGGAGATGTGTGGGTGTGAAGTTGACAAGGGGTCAACTTATGGCGGTATATATATATATATATATATATATATATATATATATATATATTCATGCTTAGGTAATATATATATATATTCATGCTTAGGTAAAACTAAGGTCTCATTCTGTCATCCAAGCTGGAGTGCAGTGGCACAATCAAAGCTCACTGCAGCGTCAAACTTCTCGGCTCAACTGATCCTCTCACTTCAGCCTCCCAAGTAGCTTGGGCTACAGGTGCACACCACTATACTTGACTAATTTTTAAAAAACGTTTTGTAGAGGCAGATTCTTGCTATAGTGTCCAGGCTAGTCTCAAACTGCTGGGCTCAAGAGATCCTCCCACCTTAGCCTTCTAAGTGCTGGGATTACAGGTGGGAGCCACTGCATCCAGCCATGGTTCATTTTATGTGTCAAGCTGACTTGGTCATGGGATGCCCAGGTAACTGGTTAAACATTATTTGTGGGTATCTGTGTGTGAAGGTGTTTTTGGAAGAGATTAATGTTTGAATAGACTGTGTAACACTGATTGCCCTCAATTTGGGCAATCTGTTGAGAGCCTGAACAGAACAGAAAAGAGGAGGGAGGTTGAATTTGCTCTCTGCCTGACTGTGTGAGCTGGACTTTGATCCTCTCCTGCCCTCAGCACTCCTGATTCTCAGGCCTTCAGACCTGGACTGGAATCTGTACCATCTACTCTCTAGTTCTCTGGTTCTCAGGACTTTGAAAGCTACAACACCAGCTTTCCTGGGTCTCCAGTCTATAGATGGCAGAATGTAGAGCTTCTCACCCTCCATAATTGTATGAGTCAATTACTTATAATAAATCTTTATATATATTGTAGATAATATTTATTACATATAAGCTATGTATAATATAGATCATATCTGTATTATATTATGTATATAAATATGCATGTTTATGTGTATATTATTTATATGTATTTATCTATAATATATAAGATATTTATATTTATAAATAATATATAGAAATATAGATGTGTGTATATACATGTGTGTGCATATATATGTGTGTGTAAATATTTATATATCTCCTGTTGTTTCTGTTTCTCTGGAGAACCCTGGTTATTAATATGAAAGGAAAAACAAATGGTGAATGAACAACCGCTACAAGAGGTCTGAGTCGGCCGGGTGCGGTGGCTCAAGCCTGTAATCCCAGCACTTTGGGAGGCCGAGACGGGCGGATCACGAGGTCAGGAGATCGAGACCATCCTGGCTAACAGGGTGAAACCCCGTCTCTACTAAAAAATACACAAAAACTAGCCAGGCGAGGTGGCGGGCGCCTGTAGTCCCAGCTACTCGGGAGGCTGAGGCAGGAGAATGGCGTAAACCCGGGAGACGGAGCTTGCAGTGAGCTGAGATCATGCCACTGCACTCCAGCCTGGGTGACAGAGCGAGACTCCGTCTCAAAAAAAACAAAAAACAAAAAAAACAAGAGGTCTGAGTCTGTGGCAGCACTTACTCCTTGGTTTGTGGGTGGAATTAGCAGGCACCAAACACACTGTCAAGACAGAAATAAGTGAGTTGCTGCCGAAAGACAACTGGATTTGACCTGTGTGCTGGAGGGGGTCTTTGAGGGTCTCCCACTGGGGCAGACTGGAGAGCAGGGCAGTGTGGGGGATGGGGAGGGCTGGGGCATATTTGGGACAATCCCTGTTGTGGGTGCCACCAGCAGACCACAAAAGGTGCCAAAGGAGGGAGTGAGAGGGAAGGGTTTACTAGGAAAGTCCTGCCAGACAAGAGACTTCCAGGAGAGCTTCCTAGGAAGGGAACAGTGAGCCCAGGCAGCCTGGGATGGGACCGAATGGGGCTTTTTTCTGCTTTCACCTCATTTTAAAGCAAATCATGTTGATTTGTATATTATGCAAGGAAGGAGAAAACATGCTTCCCCTCTACCCTTCCAGATTCTTCAGGAAGTCTACAAATTAAATTGACATCAAATAGATGAACAAGAGGAAAGCTGTTTCAATGTATGTACTCACAGATGGGAATCCCACAAGAATATGAGACTTAAAGAGCAGGCCAGGTGATTGGGGGGTCCAGTGCCAGGGCTCACCCCTGTAATCCCAGCACTTTGGGAGGCCAAGGCAGGTGGATCTCTTAAGCCCAGATCGGAGACCAGCCTGGGCAACATAGGGAGACCCCATCTCTACAAAAAATTAAATTAGCTAGGTGTGGCGGCACTCGCCTCTAGTCCCAGCTACTTGGGAGGCTGAAGTGGGAGGATTACTTGTGCCTTGGGAGGTTGAAGCTGCAACGAGCCACGATTGAGCCACTGCACTCCATCCTGGGCAACACAGTGAGACCCCTTCTGGGGGAAAAAAAGGTACAGCAGCCAGATGATTTGTCACTCTGAGTGACACAAAGAAATGGGGGTTTGAGGCTTCTGGGGAGCGGTGGAGGAGTGAGGGCAGCGTAAGGAGAGGAGGTGTCTGGCGAACACAGGTTGCCCAGTGAGGCAGATAAAAGTTTCCCAGGGGACAGAGGTTGTCGGGAACAGCTCTCTTCCTGGTACAGATATGTTGACTAATGAACATTTCCTTTACAGGTGCAAATTTCCTTTACAAAAGAGCAGTTTCTCAGAGGTACTCCGGTGTCTGCAGTTTCTCAACATAACCAGTTCCAAATCATCAGTGTGCCAAAGAGGACTATTTTGCGGTAGCAGCTTCTGGTCTCCTCCAGTCCTACCTGGGGTGGTGAATTCTGGTCTCCTCCAGTCCTATTAAATTCTGGTGAATTCTGAGCCCCCGCAATTGCAAACATTGGAAAGAACCTCTGAAGTGCGCGGGAACAGCCACGTCTTCCTAGCTGAGGTGTGTCCCACCGCTTCCTCACTGCCGCCCTGGCCAGTGGTGCAGAGAGACCTGGGACCCTCCTGGGGAGCCCTTTCCACTGGACGCTGGTGGGGGCCAAGAAAGGCCAGCCTAGGCGGACTGGGGAGGGTCCTGGGCGCCCGGTGCTGTGTCCCCGCCACTCGTGCTTGGGCCAGCGGTCCCCCAAGGCTGACTCCTGGGTCATTGCACAGAGGCCACAGTGGGTTCCCCGGAGGCCGGGATGGGGCCTGCCGCCTGCAGGAGCTCGTGAGGTAGCAGCTCCGGGGGCTTACCCAGGACTCGAGGAGCGCTCTCCGGAATCCCCCTCCTTAACCCAAACTTGAGCCCTCGGGCAGCGCTGCGCCGCGGACCCGAGTGGGGCACGCTGGCCGCTGGGGCAGGGCCCGGGAAGTGCCCCAGAGTCCCTCCTGGGTCCCGCCGCAGCCGGGGTTGAGCTAGACTGGGAACCCGTCCCGAGCTTCCCTTGGGAAACGCCTCCTCCCTCCCCACCCGCCCCCGCCCGTCCGGGGTGACCCGCGACGCGCATTTGGGGGTGTTGCCCTGGGCCCTGGGACGCCGCCTCCTGAGATTAAAGCGAGAGCCAGGGCGGGCGGGTCGAGAAGGCGCGAGCTAAGCAGGAGGCAGCGGAGGAGGGCGAGGGGCGGGGAGCGCCGCCTGGAGCTCGGCAGGTGAGCGGCGCCTGTACCGGGGTCCCGGCTCGGGGTCCGGGCTGGGGAGGGGAACCTGGGCGCCTGGGACCCGCCGATGCCCCCTGCCCCGCCCGGAGGTGAAAGCGGGTGTGAGGAGCGCGGCGCGGCAGGTGAGTGCGCCCGAGGGTCGAGCACTGGGGTCAGCCGGGCAGGGCGCCTCCAGGGGTGCTGGGAGAGTGCGGGGCACTGGGACTCCTTGCCTGCGACCGAGAGCCCTGGCCGCCCCTGTTGGCTTGGCGTCGCGAGGCTGGGGCAGGTGGTCCTGCGAGTCCCTAGCCAGCTGGTGGAAGAGGGTCCTACTGGGTCCCCGAAGTTGGCTCCTCGTCTGCCTGCCCTCCAAGGCCCTCGCCTGGGAGCACCGGTAAACCTTTTCTCTTTGGGGACGAGGACCGGGAGTGCTGTCCGTTGGCTGCTTTGTTTGGGAGAAATCTCTGCAGTCCCGCAGTGTTACCTGAACTCCTTCTGCTTCTTGGTTCCCTACAGAGGTAGGGAGAAACTGGAAACTCGCTGAGATGCCGGGAACGATACGGCCGGCGCGGCGGGGACCGTTGGGCCAGGCTCCGGGAGGGCCTCCGGGCTGGGCGCGAACTGCCCGTCAGTAGCGGGGAGGGACTGCTCGCGACCCAGGCCCCTTTGCGGTGACCCGCTGGCGGCGATCAGGGCCGGGGCCGCCTGGACACTTGGCACCGCAGTTACCCGCCCGGGAGGAACCCCTCAGGCTCCTTGGCTTGCGCTGCGTGCCGGGTTGCCGGGAAGGCGGGGCACCTGGTCGCTTCGGTCCACCTCAACCTGTCCTGCCGGGCTCGGCACAGTGGCACCCTGAGTGGTCAAGTGCTCCAGCCTAGCAGTGTGCGCTCTGCTCGAGCACGGGTCCAGATGAAAAACTGCGTCATGTCCACAAAGTTTGTGCCCCGAGAGCCCTGAGCGCTTGTGGTAGAGGAGGGCCTTCGCCCGCTCCGCCATAGGGCACAGCCCGGTGGCCCTAAATCCTGTTCAGAACGCCCTGGTGGCAGGCCTAGTCACGAGGAATCCTGGTGGCTTGTTTGGGAAGGAAAGGATAACACGGCGGCCCCGAGGTGAGCCTGTTGGGCAGGGGACACCAAGGGCTCGGCTTCGAGGCTGTGCAGCCCTCCCCTCCGTGCGAACCTGTGCGGTGGTCTCACAGGAAAGATGAGCGCATCGCGCCCAAGGCAATGCCTGACTTCACCGAGCTCCCAGCCGCGAGAACCTCCCGAATCATGGAAAATTACAAAGGCTACGCAGCCCAGTTGCAAGGCGTTTGAAAAACCTAAAGTGAGACTATGGCTGTTGACCTGTCCCAGGAGTCTGGGAAGGCACTCCAGGAAGTGGGGATGGAGCCAGCTCCCCTGCAGGAAGGACGGGGCCTGGGAGTGTGGCAGGGAGAGTTTACCAGCGCAAAGAGACTTGGGGAGGGAGGGAGCTAAGTCAGTCCTGGCTCCTTAGCTGCTGCTGTGAAGGGAGGGCTTGGTGGGCCAGGTAACCACGAGTTCCCCCAGAAAGTTACTGGAGGTTGCTCGGGACTTCCCTACCTTTGCTGAGTGCTTTTGAAGAAGTGGGACCTGCCCGGCTCGCTGCAGAACTACTGGACAGATGAGGTTAGAATGAAACCTAGCAACACCCTCGGGTAAGGACACATTAGGCTAGAGAGCTCAGGGTGCATCCTATGGGCTGAGACCTCTGCCTGGAGGTGGCCATCTGCACCTCGGCGTCTGGTTATTTTTGATGATCAGCTGGTGAACTGGCTGGGCCTTTGTTCTCTGCCTGGACATTTGTTTGGTCCCCAGCAGCTTCCCTTATTCCTACCCGGGAAGGACAACCTTCTAACAACAAACTCGTGCTGTTGCTGGAGCCCCAGGCAAGGCCTCCCAGGTTGCTAGGTGCTGGCCTGCCCCGCACCCTTGGCCACTCTCTCTTGAACTCAAGTCACCTTAATCGTAGGAGTACATTTGGCTGCACTGGCATTATAATAATAACCACAGACATTGATGTGGCACTTTCTTTTTTCAGCCGGGCATCATTGCAAACCCTTTATAATATACTTAACTCAATTGTAAGGAAACTGGGGAAGAGAGATTGGGTATCTTGTCCAAGGTCTTTAACCTGTAAGGGGCAGAACTGGGGATAAACACAGCCTATCTGGCTCCACAGGTCAGGGCTTCCAGTGTCGGGCTCTGAGTCGGAGACACAGGATGCCTAGAAGGGGCTTTAGTGACAATCCGCACAGGATCGATTCCTTTTGCTCCTTCCCTGGGTCCCCCCTCCGGGATGCTGGAATATTACCAGCAAGTGGAGTAAAGGAGGGAAGGAAGCTGAAAACAACGCGGCTGGAATCCTGATTGCACAGGGCTTGTTCCTGGGCCAGGCTCTGGTTCTCCCTGACCTGAAAGCCTAGTCCCTGCCCAAAGCCCCACCTGGGCTCCGTGCTGCCCCCTCTAGCAGTATAACATGGTCAGAGTGCCTAGAACTCTGAAAGGGGGCCTGCGGAGGGCTGACCTCCTGGGCCATGGGGGCATTGAGTGACAAGACGCTGGTGCACATGTCCTGTAGGTGAAAAGGTAGATGCATGCAGTACATTATGCCAGTAACCACCACCACCACCACCACCACCACCACCATCGGAGTGTGCTGTCCCCCTACTCTGGGTCCAACCTAAGGGTGAGGGCCCTACCAGGAAATGTACAGCAGAAGTCTGGCTGGTAACGCCTGCTCTTTCCCACCTGAATCTGTGGCAGGATTCCTTAGGGAATCTTCATAATAATGTGGGATCATTGCCTTGGTCCCCATTACTGCATCCGACTCTGAGAATGGGGCCCGGGCAGCTCATTTATTTATTTATTTTTTCTAAGCCCTCTTGAAAATTCTGGGTTTGGGGAGCACTAAGCAGATGTAAGCCTTGGACATGGAGATAGAAAGGAAAGGTGAATGGTCAGTGGAGTGGTTGTTCAGTTTTGGTTGCTGAAGACTCGGAGAGTGGCCTTCCTGGTGAGGAGAGGGAGGTCAGGGAGAGCTCCCTGGGGGCATCCAGAGAGCCCAGGGGCATTGAAGGCCCAGGTGCATTTCTGCTCTCTGGTCCCTCCTGCTCTGCACTCCCTGAGTGTCCCTCATCCCGCAGTCACCAGGCCTTTGCTACTCTTCCCGGCCCCGCCTAACTTTCCAGGACACCTGTCAGGGGGTCTTCCAATACTGGATGCATTGCATGGCCTCGGTACTGGGGTGCAGGAGCATTGTGTACCTGAGAGCTGAGGCCTGAATGGGGTCAGCCTTTGTGGGGCCCCTGCTGGCCCTAAGGGTGATTTGGAAGGCCCTGACTTGCAAGCACCAAGTTAGATATGGGCTTGCATGTGGAGGGGGCTTATGATGTCCCCATGGCCAGTGACCACTGTGGCCCCACCTAGCCTATGGACACCCAGGGAGGAGCAAAAGGGGATCTGTGACAGGGTAGCAGCTTGGCTGAGCACACAGGCAGCTCTTCAGGATGACCTAGAACAGAGACTGGGCTCCAGGAGGAGGCAGAGCCTGACCTGGGACTTGGTTATTCCTGGTCGCTGGGCAATGGTCAGGAGAGAGGAACTGAATGAGCGGAAATGCACTCGTTGGGTGTCAAGGCTGGTTTTCTGGCAGGGGTGTGGGTAGTTACTTTTGTTGTAAACAGAGTGAAGTTTGAGAGGGCAAAAAACTCAAAGACAGGCTTTTCATCCTCCTGGAGGTGAGTCCACAAGAGGGAAGCGAGGGCTCCAACATCTGTGTGTGGATAGTGCTGAGCCATTGGGCATCGATGACAGGAGAGCAGGAGGGGTTTAGGGCACAGAACTGTGATAAGAAAGCAGGAAGTGTCTGAAGGGCACCTTGGCTTGTGGTTGCGGCAGCAGAAGTCCGGAAGTTCACTCAAGGGCAGACTAGGTGGAAAAATTGAGGCTGTCAAGTGGAACTCAGAAGAGAGGCTATGACCATTGGGTTTGTCAGAAAAATGTGTTCAAGTGAGGTCTGACTTGCCAGATGGAACTAAGCTGAGGCTTTTTATTATTGTTTATTTGTACGAGGTGCACAATGCAGTGGCAAATTCCCTTTAAGGCCATTGCTTTCCAAGGGGCTGTCCTGGTAGGGCACTTAGCCTGACCCCACTGCGGTACAGCCCAGGGGTCATGGGAGAGCACGCTTTCTAGGGACAATGGGCTTGGAGTTCTTTCTGCAAGCTTCTGCTGTCAGAGAATTCGCTGACATTTTCAAGTTCACTGGTGATGCATTTATAAGGAGTTGGGAGCAATGTTGAGAGATCACCATGTCTGATCTTGACGCTTAAGCCTAATTCTGTTCTGGAATATGTTAGAGAAATGATCTTCCAGTCTTGAAACGTATGTTTTTAGGTTTGAGGAATCTTGAAACATATGTTTTTAGGTTTGAGGAATTTGGTACTTTCTAAGGTAGCTTCGGGCTGTAT
The DNA here is from genome assembly GCF_002776525.5 of Piliocolobus tephrosceles. Taxonomy (NCBI): domain Eukaryota; kingdom Metazoa; phylum Chordata; class Mammalia; order Primates; family Cercopithecidae; genus Piliocolobus; species Piliocolobus tephrosceles. The sequence goes on from NC_045452.1 coordinate 37,668,271, forward strand.
TTGAACTTCCTTTTTTTTGAGGCCGAGTCTCACTCTGTCACCCAGGCTAGAGTGCAGTGGTGTGATCTCGGCTCACTACAAGCTCTACCTCCTGGGTTCACGCCATTCCCCTGCCTCAGTCTCCTGAGTAGCTGGGACTACAGACGCCTGCCACCACGTCTGGCTAACTTTTTGTATTTTTAGTAGAGATGGGGTTTCACTGCATTAGCCAGGATGGTCTTGATCTGCTAACCTCGTGATCCACCCGCCTTGGTCTCCCAAAGTGCTGGGATTACAGGCGTGAGCCACCGCGCCCAGCCTCAGGTTGTATTTCAACTTTCTAATTGTTGGAAACTTGATTTCCCCAGATGGAATCCAAGTCTACTCTTCTGGAAATTCTGATCATGATTCTGGTATTGTCCTTTGGATGTACGCAGAATAAATTGAATTCCGTCTCCACATAGCCGGGTCTTAGGTGTTGGAAGATAAATCTTAACTGCCATCATTATATTATTGCTGAGTGCTCGTCATGTGTCGGGCACTGAGCTGCAGCCTTGCTTTCTCCCTTAATCCCGCAACAACCCTATTTCTGTATCATCCCCATTTTACAGACTGACTTGGACAAGTTCTTTAAACCTTAGCCAGTGGCTTGTGTGTGGTGTTGAAGTCTCTGCCTGGAGTGACCTGGGGGCCTCTGCCACCTGCCTGCCTGTCATGCCAGGCTGCACTCAGTTTGGGGCACCTGGACTCCTGGGAGGTCACCCACTGTCCTGACTTGGGGTGCTGGTGTTGTCTGGGAGTGGGCATCTCATCTCCCTCTGCTAAATTTCATCTTACTCATTTTGCCTTTGGAACTGAGAAAATATTTTTTTTCCTGCAAATTGTATTGTATTTCAAATTTACATTTCCAATCATCTGTCGTTGGTGTATAAAAACACATAGATTTTTATATTGATCTTGTATCCCTCAACTTTGTCAAACATGCTTATTAATTTTTTCCCCAATAGTTTTTGAGGTACAGGTGGTAGGACCTCCATAAAAACATTTAAATACTGTCTTTGTAAGCTACAAAGCTAGATTTAAAAAACAGAGAGAGAGGGAGAACCAGACCTGATTTCTGCCCTAAAAAGTTTATAATCTCTTTGGGACAATGAGTCATTCACAGGAAAAGAAACTTGGATGATGCAGGCAATACCTCTCCTGAGGTGATCTTTCTGTTTCTCGCTCAGCCTTTCTCTCTCAGCAGAACTCTTGTGCCAATCATTGTGTATGCAATTTACCTGATTACACGTCAACAAGTGTCTGCTCAACAGCCACTGAAATCAGCTGTTGGCTAACTTTCATTTAGTTGTGCATTCTATCCTTAAGAAGATAGAACATCTCGTTGTATAATGTGATGTTAGTGCGGTTATTTTGGCAGAAGGGGCTCTTTTTGATCATTTGGTCATTGGCTGGGACGTGTCCGTGGATGGTGATAGTGCTGTCTGGAGTTTGAAGAAGGGGCACTGAGTCTGAGGCTGGCCTGTCTGTTCCCTCTCACACCTCCAGCAACTCAAACAGTACCAGTCACACGTGGGGGCTTTGAGAAGGAGCAGGTGTGTGCACAGTGGTGCATGGCGAGGTCAGTGGAGACTTCACTGCAGAGAATACCCCTGGATCTTGGGTGGGAGTCAGTGTCTATGAGCCTGACTTCATCTGCGTTGACTTGGTTATTTGGAAAGTAAGTCTCCAGCAAACGTGTCCTGAGATCTCCAGAGGAGAGAAACTAGGAGAAATGATTCTTGTTTTGGCAGTGACTTCATCACATCATGGGATGCAGATATGATACCACAGCATCGTCCTGCTCCATGATGGCCAGGCAGGTGACTCATGGGCTGACTCAACTCTCAGCCCAGGATGGACCAAAACAGTGTGAAGACAGCTGCGTGCCATTGTGAGATTCAAGTGGCTGACACTGTCTGTTTTGAAGAAGGAGCTCCCTGCCATCCAGGAATGGGGCCTGAGGGCCACCCGCTGTGGCTCTTTTGCACTTAAAGGAAAATTTCCCCAAGTGCTCCTGATGGCTGGCTTTCCAGAATTGAGAGCCGTCATCACAGTCCTTTAAATGACAGCAGTAAGCACTCGCTAAACAGCATTGGCTCTCGTCATCTATGTTACATCTTGCTCCTTTCAGAAACCAGTTAATGAGATGTACAAGCTTGTGTGAACGAGGAAATGCCTGTTTTAAAGATGAACAGGACTGAGTGTGAGTTCCTGGTCTTGTCAGGACAGCAGTGCTTCCCCTCTCAGATCAAATGTCAGAGCAGGACATTCCCCCCTTCTTTTCTCTTCAGCTGGAGAATGTTTGTTATTGTTGTTTGTTGTTTTTGTTTCTGTTTTTTGTTTGTTTTTGAGACAGAGTCTCTCTCTGTCGCCCAGGCTGGAGTGCAGTGGCCTGATCTTGGCTGACTGCAACCTCTGCCTCCCGGGTTCAAGCGATTCTCCTGCCTCAGCCTCCCGAGTAACTGAGACTACAGGCATCCACCACCACACTCAACTAATTTTTGTATTTTTAGTAGAGATAGGGGTTCACCTGTTGGCCAAGCTGGTCTTGAACTCCTGACCTCAGGTGATCTGCCCGCCTTGGCCTTCCAAAGTGCTGAGATTACAGGTGTGAGTCACCACGCCCAACCCAGCTGGAGAATGTTATTGGCAGCATCACTCTGGTCTTCCATTCCAAAGTCCATAGTAGCTGATTTGGGCACACTGAATATTTTTGTTGATCATGTTCTGATTGCTGGAAGAGATAGGATTATCCTGCCACTGCCTCTGGGTCCCATGGCTTTTATTTGACAATTAATGGTGGTGGCTCCCGGTGTTCCTTCCTTCCCTGGCTTCCTTGTTAGGGATCGTGAATGAATAGCAAGTGTGGGTTTTGAGCACTGATTCTTCATTGCTTTCAGAGGGCTTCTGAGCTGGGAGAGCCGCCAATGGGATCGAATTTTCACTTCCGGAAACTTCAACCAAACCTATAACTGGGGAGATAGAAGAGCTGAGAAACCAGAGGCGTGAGAATGTGTTTGGTTAGGCAGGACTCTTTGAAAGCAATCTTAGGACGGTACTGCGTTCTTTCTTGCTTATGAGACAAGAATGCGGGATTTATTGTGTTGATGTCAGGCCTGAGGATCCTCTGTCTTCACAAAGCAGACATAGGTAAGGTCTATTAAGATGTGACTAAAAGGCTTAAACGTTTTTGATATATTTTAAGTGGTGATCCTTCCCACCTGTATATTAGTCACTTTCCTTTCCTCATACCCAGAAAGATGTGAACTTTAGTTTTAATCCTAGAAAAAACCCCAAAGCTATGACATGACCTGGTTCTTATATTTTTATCTGTACGTGAAGAGTAAATAAATGATTAGTGTATGTTTGTCGTAACCTGTTTGGTGAGGTTTTTGGAGACTAAAAAGTCATACTCATTTTCATTCATGGCGGGTTGTTGGGGTTTTGTAGTTTAATGATTCAGGAGCTAGTTCTGCTTAGGACATAGGAAAGCAATGGTGTGCTGAAGCCAGCCCCCCGTACCTGGCTCCGTGGTGAGCTTCATGTTGTTAGCCTGGGAATACTTACCGAATGCAAACCTGCAAATCAAGACAGCCCTCTTTTCCTTCAGCAGGTGGTTAAATGTTTATCAGCTTTATAATTCCTCTTATTTAATGGGAAGTTATATAGCACTCATTTTATGCTAAGCACGAAGCACTTCATTAGTATTAACTCATTTAATGCCCTGGAGGTAGGTGTTACTATTATCCGCATTTGCAGATGGGGAAACTGAAGGACCGAACCTTCGATAGCTTTCTCCAGGTCATGAATAGTGAGTGGCTGAGCCTGAGGTTGGATCTAGAGGCTGGTCTCAGAGGTCAGGGGCTGAACCACTGCCCAGTGCTGCCCGCTGCTGTTTGAGCACCGGTTGTGTGCCAGCAGGCGGGAAATACTCTTCTGCGAGCATGTCACAGGGAGTGGGCCCTAGTCTGGCCAGCTCCAAAGCCCAGAGCCTCCTCCAGGCTCTTGTTCTTTCATTAGTAACGTGGTCTTCTGGATGGATAATCTCGAACCCCGTTTCTTAAAATATTCTTTGGTCATTTAAAGTCAAGTGGGTAGGGGTGGAAAAAAGCCCTTTATTTGCTCACGAAGTGCTTGTTAAAGAAAAAAAAATCATTCAATGACACTTGTTAAAGATGGCGAGGCGAACTTTATTCAGGATCACGGAGACAGGTACAGGGATCACAGCCAGCAGATTTTGCCGCGGGAGAGAGACTGGGATCCACTTGAGCACAGTATGGGCAAGTGGGAGTTAATTTATAACCAAAGATCAGGGTGGGGTTGGTGGAAAAATCACTAAGAGAAAGCATCAAGGGTAAGGGGGATTCTGGCTAAACCAACCAAACAGGATTCTTGCTGAAGACAGGCTGGGTGATCAGACATCACCTGTGGCACGGCGGCAGCTGAGGAACCCGATCAGCTATCAAGAGTGATCACATACCGAGGGTGGGAGGTTCTGGCTTAACTGAGCAAGGTGTTTTTGCTAAAGCCTGATTTTACAAGGAAATGCACAGATGGCCTAGAAGGTTCAGGAGCCTGATGTAAGTTTGATCAAGCAAAGAATCTTTGTCTGTGGAGAGTGATGTCAGAATGCGGCTTGACTATAAAGCGTTTCGTGTTGAAGGCATCTCTAGCTATTATTGTTAACTGTTCACAAAGGACAGCAAACGAAATGGCCCACAGCTTTCTTTTCATTACTGCTAATCTTAGAAATGGTCAAAATGGGCCGGGCGCGGTGGCTCAAGCCTGTAATCCCAGCACTTTGGGAGGCCGAGACGGGCGGATCACAAGGTCAGGGGATCGAGACCATTCTGGCTAACATGGTGAAACCTCGTCTCTACTAAAAAATACAAAAAACTAGCTGGGCGAGGTGGCGGGCGCCTGTAGTCCCAGCTACTCGGGAGGCTGAGGCAGGAGAATGGCGTGAACCCGGGAGGCGGAGCTTGCAGCGAGCTGAGATCCGGCCACTGCAGTCCAGTTTGGGCGACACAGCCAGACTCCGTCTCAAAAAAAGAAAAAAAAAAAAAAAGAAATGGTCAAAATGGTTGGCTCTGAATTTCTTTGTTTTTTGGGTTTGGGGTAGTAAATGGAGTCACTGTGGACATGTTTTATGGATTCTTTTAAACATATGTATCTATTAAAAATCGGGAGGGCCTACATGGCCAACTTTAAAACGTCAACCTTGAGCTGTGTCTGGTGCTGAGCCCTGGACCACCCGCTGGGTGGTGGGTGGCTACTGGCAGTGCCTGTGGATGTTCTCTGGGAAAGACGGTCTGATTGCACCTGTTCTTCCTTAGTTCCTGGTACTGTGAGGCACTCCTTCCCCACTCTCCTGGAACCCTCAGCTTAGCACAACAGTGGCGATTGCTCTGTCTGTTTTCCCCTGAGGACCCTGAGATTTCAACAAGGTTCAGTAACTCACCCATGACACTTCCAGGGAGCTGTGTTGCCAGCAACTGGCCCAGGCCTTTCCCTCCTGAGCCCATCTTGTCCTTAACCTCTGTCAACCTTGATGGGTTTAGTCACCTTGTTGTGTTTCTTCAGCATTTTTATCCCATGCAGTCTCCCTTGAGTAGATGTTCTGTATGGGGGAAATCACAGCTGCCTGGTGAGAACTGGATTAAATCTAGCAGGATGCCTGGGCTTAGTGGCAGTGGAGTCGTGGGTGGCCTTGAGTCCCAGGCAGTCCCCTGAGAGTCCTTCCCAACGGATGTCTAAGTCATTGAGTGTGCTCCTTCTTCTTCCTGGTCAGGCTGTCCTGGCCGCAGCACTTATAATTGCACCCATCATTCTCCCCACTCTGATCCCTGAGGAGAGTGCTTCTGCTGTTACCTCTAAGGTACAAGTGGGTCCCAGAGTCCTTAAATATGGAGGGATGTGGGGAAGCAGTGGTGAAGATGCAGGCCAAAGGTCAGCAGGCAACACTGGTCTTTGTTCTAGGTAACCTTCATCTAGAGATTCTTCTAGTTCTTTCTGGATTTATCTTCTAAAAATGAACTGATATGGAAATATTACAGTGCTGTAATTCTTTGTTCTAGGTCATACTGAACATTCCAGATACCTATCATTACTCGATGCTGTTGATAAAAGCAAGATGGCTTTGAACTCAGTAAGTGGTTAATTATTACCTTCCTGGCCTTTTCTTTGTCCCCTTGTCCCTTCTGTTATTCCCAACGGTGTTTATGGGTCAGCAATTGCAAGGGCTATTTGTAGGGAATGCTGGGCCATGCAGATGCTGTTCATGGCACCCTCTAGAAAGAGTGATTTGGGGCGCAGCCACACAGCTGCCCAGGTGAGTCGCAAAAGCCGTGGCTGTTGGGTAGACATGAGTGATATGCATTCTCACCTTAACCTCGTCCCTTCCTGCTTTGCGAGGCAGAGGGCAGGGTCAAGGAGTGGGGACAGATGAGGCAGGATGGCGGTAACCGGGGTATGTTCCAGGGAAGAGACCCACGTGGGATCCTATCGATGCCCAACTGAAGGACTAGGAAAAGTCATAACTGCATGAGGCATGGGTGGGCCCTCCCTCTCCCTCCCTCTCCCTCCCTCTCCCTCCCTCTGCCTCCCTCTGCCTCCCTCTGCCTCCCTCTGCCTCCGTCTGCCTCCGTCTGCCTCCCTCTCCCTGGAGCCCACTGCCTTTAGAGACAAATGTGGTTAATCTCTGCTCCCCATTGTAACTGACCCATTTGCCTTCTACCTAAAATGAGTGCACTTAGTAAAGAGTTTTAAACACTTCATAGATTCTATATCTGGAAAACAGACCTTGTTTTCTCCTTTATTTGTGACTGATATTCATGTTTGACTGGGTGTGTGTTTAATTTCAAGTCCACTGCTCAGGAATTTTCAGGGACAAACCTCCTTGCTAGTGGATGGCGAATTCTTAGATGGCTGAGATTGCAGCCTCTGGCTCCCTCATTTAGATGAGAGATTACCTTGTATTTTCCCTCTGTGTGCCGCTCTGGTTCAGAGTTGTAATCTTCGGACTTTTGAAGGATAGCATCAGTGAGTTATTAAGTGCAGGTGAACTCTGCAAGCCTTGTTTGGCTCATTCCATGATAATCAACTTCCCTGGAGTCCTCATTTAAAGTTCTAAGAGCATTGCTGCCTCTGCTCAGAACACCTGTCCATTGAGTACAAACTTGCTGTCATTCTCTGAGGTCAGTAAGAGACAAGGGGCAGGCTGGGTGCGGTGGCTCGCACCTGTATTCCAGCACTTTGGGAGGCCGAGGCAGGCAGATCACCTGAGGTTGGGAGTTCAAGATCAGCCTGACCAAAATGGAGAAACCCCTGTCTCTACTAAAAATACAAAAATTAGCCGGGTGTGGTGGCACGTGTCTGTAATCCCAGCTACTCTGGTGGCTGAGGCAGGAGAATCGCTTGAACCTGGGAGGCAGAGGTTGTGGTGAACCAAGATCGTGCCACTGCACTCCAACCTGGGCAACAAGAGGGAAATACTGTCTAAAAAAAAAAAAAAAAGGAGCGAGTGAGAGAGACAAGGGGCAGAAATTAACGAATGGGTAAAAGTTTTGCATGGGGGCCCTTAGATACAGGTAAGAGGAAAAATGTGGCCTCCCAGAGTGGCCCAGCCAACAGGTAACTGGGGAGAACTGAAAGAAGGGGAAGATGTGGGCTGGTGGGGCCCAGAGTGGCCTGTTTGGGGCGAGTCTTGACAGGGTAGGCCTTGGGAAGGCGATTTTTAAGTAGGCTGAGGAAGGGGAGATGGGCGTTCTAAGAAGATAGACACCAACTGAAGGACGGAGCTGAGAATAAAAAGCTACTTCTAGGCAGTTCCTTTCACATTTATGTACGGCCACACGCTGGCCCAGAAATTTCATTTAAAGGGATGTAGCTACACATTTCTGCCCTCTGCACAAAAATGCATGGACTTTGTCAGAACGTTTCTTGCAGCATAGCTGCTAACAGCCCACATTGTGAACCACTCAAATGTCCATTAATAAGAGATGGTGAGTGAATCATGATACATTCCTTATATGAGAGAAGAGGATGTGGAAGAGGTATTTTCAGGATAACAGAGTATGCTTCTTTAGGCAAATTTCTTCACTCAGTTTTTTTTTTCCTGCAAAATGGTTGTATTAATTCATACCTGTGCCAGTCTTGCTGGTAGCAGGAAGGGTTATGGTGAGTGTTCAAGGGGATTATGAGTACAGGGGCCTGGCAGCAGCTGAGTTCTCCAATGTTAGCTGTTATTCTTCTCATTATAATTATGGTATTGCTAGTTTATAATTTTGTATATCAATACTCAAGGAAAAGACTAGAGGAATTAAAGGTACAGGATTTTGGCTTAATGGATTCTAACCCAGACCTCTACACAACTTTTTAAAATTATTACTATATTTTACTAAATCCCAATGTCTGCCACTTGTTTTTAAATTTCAAAGAATACATAGCCTGTTGGGCAAACTTGGGTTTGTGTGCTTGGCTTTTCAGCAGGTG
>NC_045452.1:37676884-37694612 GCF_002776525.5 Piliocolobus tephrosceles
TTCTCAGACCACAATGGTATAAAATTAGAAATCAATGACCAGAGGGACTTCAGAAACTATACAAGTAGAAATTAAACAACACGTTCCTGAATGATCATTGGCTCAAGGAAGAAATTAAGGAGGAAATAAAAAATGTCTTGACACAAATGAAAATTTAAATACAGTATACCAAAACCTATGTGATATGGCAAGCAATGCTAAGAGAGAAGTTTATAGCAACAAACATCTACATCAGAAAAAACAAACCCACAAAGCTCTTGAATAAACAACCTAATGATATACTTCAAAGAAACAGAAAAGCAAGAACCAAACCCCAAACCTGAAGAAGAAATAATAAAGATCAAATATAAGAGCAGAACTAAATGAAATAGAGACCAAAAAGATCAATACAAAGGATCAACAAAACAAATATGGTTTTTTTTGGTGTGTGTGTGTTTTGTTTTTGAGATGGAGTTTCACTCTTGTCACCCAGGCTGGAATGCGGTGGCGCAATCTCCATTCACTGCAACTTCCACCTCCCGGGTTCAAGCAGTTCTCCTGCCTCAGCCTCCCAAGTAGCTGGAACTACTGGCACACACCACCATATCCGGCTAATTTTTTGTATTTTTAGTAGAGATGGGGTTTCACCATGTTGGCCAGGCTAGTCTCGAACTCCTGACCTCAGGTGATCCACCTGCCTCAGCCACCCAAAGTGCTGGGATTACAGGCATGAGTCACTGCACCCAGCCAAATCTGTATTTTTGTATGTAGAGGGAAATAATCTTAACTGTAATGGTGAATAATACTGTATTAAACTGTCATGAAGGAACTCCTGTTTAATAAATGGACATGTAAGAAAAAGGAATGAATAGTAAAACCAAACCGAAACAAAAAACTTTGGTAATTGAAAGTTCTGGTTAGTTTTTATTATAAATAAGTTCAATATTTGACATAGTTGTAGACACCTAGGGAGACTCTGTAGTACCTTTTCTTTTACTTTTTTTTTTTTTTTTTGAGACAGAGTCTTGCTCTGCCCCCAAGGCTGGAATGCAGTGACGTGATCTCAGCTTACTGCAATCTCTGCCTCCCGGGTTCAAGCCATTCTCCTGCCTCAGCCTCCAGAGTAGCTGGGATTATAGGCGCGTGTCACCACACCCAGCTAATTTTTGTATTTTTAGTAGAGACGGGGTTTCACCATGTTGGCCAGGATGGTCTCGATCTCCTGACCTCATGATCCACCCGCCTCTGCCTCCCAAAGTGCTGGGATTACAGGCATGAGCCACCACACCCAGCCTTGTAGTACCTTTTAATATCTTGTCACTTTCTTATTAATCTCTAACTGTACAAGTTGTATAGACAGGATGCAAATTTCACAAAATAAAACAAAAACAGTATCAATTTAAAAGATCGTTGGTACAGCTGTGATATGATGTGATAGTTTATATTTAACCCTTTAGTGCAAATGAGAGTTTTATATTATTCATCTTCTTTTCAATTGTTTAGGGGTCACCGCCAGGTGTTGGACCTTACTATGAAAACCATGGATACCAACCGGAAAATCCCTATCCTGCACAGCCCACTGTGACCCCCAATGTCTACGAGGTGTATCCGGCTCAGTACTACCTGTCCCCCGTACCCCAGTACACCCCGAGGGTCCTGACGCATGCTTCCAACCCCACCGTCTGCACGCAGCCCAAATCCCCGTCGGGGACAGTGTGCACCTCAAGTAGGATTCTCTGTGTTTATTTCCTGTAATAAACCCGAGGTCCTGGGTCAGCTTCCCCAGGGGGCTCTCTGCTCCCACCACCACTGTCGCCAGCTCTCCTGGTCTGAGCCTTCTCCTCCGTCTGCTGGAGCCAGTCTGTCTTCATGGCTTTCCACTCTCTTCCTGCTGGATCAAAGCTGTCGCCACCAGCTCTAGCCTCTTGCCCAGGGCCTGCAGAGACACCTCTGTCTGCCATTAACTCTCCTGTACAGCTTTGCCTGTTCTACTCAGCATAGGCTTTTGAGATCACCTTCTCTGGGTTTCTTGGTTGTGTGGTTTATTGATGGCTGCTCTTGAATAACTGGTAAGCTTCCAAGAGCAGAAATCAACTATCTTACCTTTCTTTGTTACACAGTCCCCTGGATATGACAGGTCATGTTTAAGATGCTCCTTGTTTCTTTGTGTTTAGTGAATGACTTGGCTGGTGTGGTTGTGGCACAGAAGTATCTGAGCTGTCTCAGTGGGCTTCAGGGGATTGCGGGTGGCTGGAGCAGGCCAGAGTGAGCGTGGGAGGACTGGAGGTTACATTTTATTTGCTGTCACTTCAGTCCCTCCTCTTCGTCACCCTCCCATTCATCTCCTTTCTTTGCCATTTCGTTTGGTCTCGTGTCTTTCCAGACCGCCCCCTCTTGCACTGCCTCCCAGTTTTTAATTAGGGCTAGTTTCAGTGCTAAGAATTGCCCAGGTGGAAATCGCACAGCAGCAGCTACACCAAAGATCTTTTACATTGATCTTTTAATTGATAGTGTTTTTTTTTGTTTGTTTTGTTTTGTTTTGTTTTGTTTTGTTTTGTTTTGAGACGGAGTCTCACTCTGTCGCCCAGGCTGGAGTGCAGTGGCCGGATCTCAGCTCACTGCAAGCTCCGCCTCCCAGGTTTACGCCATTCTCCTGCCTCGGCCTCCCGAGTAGCTGGGACTACAGGCACCCACCACCTCGCCTGGCTAGTTTTTTGTATTTTTTTGGTAGAGATGGGGTTTCACCGTGTTCGCCAGGATGGTCTCGATCTCCTGACCTCGTGAAATGTGCATCCTGTCTCTACAACTTCTACAGTTAGAGATTCATCAGAATGTGAATTTCCATGGGTCCACCATTACATAATCAGTCATCAACGTGATTAATGCTCTGTGAAGCTCTGTCTGTCCCCACCTCTCCCCCACTCAGGACAAGTGCACCTCTCCACCTCTCCCCCACTCAGGACAAGAAACACTCCTGTGTTTCTGCCCCTCCTCTCAACGCCTTACCCTTCACAAATGGCTCTTCCACCCTGTTCCTCTCTGGCCACCTCCTGTCTCTGAGTTTTCTACCCTTTCATGAGCCTTCCTCCCTTCCTTCCTCTCCCTTCTCTGTTTCTCTCTTTCCCTCTTTCTTTCAATGCCCCCCACCAAGCGAGTACTTGTGTTTGCACTGATCTACTTCTGGGGGTGGTAGGTCAAAGCCAGTGGCTCTCAGTCAGAACAATTTGGACCCCCAGAGACAATTGGCAGTGTCTGGAGACAGTGTGGGAGGTTACAAGTGGGGAGGGGGTGCTGCTCCTAGGTAGGCACCAGGGATGCTGTTCAACCTCCTGCAAGGCACAAACAGCCCCCCTGACAGCAAAGAATGCTCCAGGCAAAATATCGTTTAGTGTGGAGGTTGGGAACTCCTGGTCTTTGTCCATTATGGGGATGGAAGGAAGCCAGAGTGAAAGGGTTAAGGAACTGTCTGTATGAGCTGCCTCCCAAAGAAACAGCATGAAGGTCCTCTCCTGAAGTCAGCACCTCCGGACGGTCGTGTTCCCACCAGGGATGGCCAAATCCAGGAGGGCAAATGAACCCCTGGCCCACCTGATGGACACATTTCCACTTTTCCCAGGAAAGACTAGGTGATGACAGAGTTGGACGGGTTATATCAATCCCTTATCGGTTGCTTTTATAAGGGAAGAATATGAACCTGTATGTATGATTTTGCATTATAAAATTCATAAACTCAAAAATAATTTAGTAATTGAATTGAACTTACACTGGTATTATTTTTAAGAAAACACTCTTGGCATTTAATATATAGAAATGTATACATTTTGAAAGTGTAATGTTTGGCTTTGAAACTCTTCTCCCAGTTATTGAGTAGCACACATTCAGAAGCATGCATCAGGAGTATAAGGAATTTTTCTAGACTTAATGTATTTATTTGCTTTAGCAACAGCCATAGAAGGTTGATGATTGAATAGGAGCAGACACACAGCTTAAAGCTTAGGCTTTGGGGAATCGAAGGTCAATAGTCCTCCAAATGTGTGTGCGAGACAAGCAGTTAAACGCAAGAAACCATAGGGCTGAGTTGACAACCTTAAGTTGGTCGTGATTGAGGGAAATGCGTAGTGGGTTTTGTGTGCATGTTTGTTTGTTTGTTTGTTTTTTGAGACGGAGTCCCATTCTGTCGCCAGGCTGGAGTGCAGTGGCACGATCTCGGCTCACTGCAACCTCTGCCTCTCGGGTTCAAGCAATTCTCCTGCCTCAGCCTCCCGAGTAGCTGGAACTACAGGTGTGCCACCATGTCCAGCTAATTTTTGTATTTTTAGTAGAGACGGAGTTTTGCCATGTTGGCCAGGCTGGTCTCAAACTCCTGACAACAGGTGATCCGCCTGCCTTGGCCTCCCAAACTGCTGGGATAACAGGCATGAGCCACTGTGCCCAGCCGGTGGGGTATAATTAAACTCTGCAACAGCAGCCACGTCAAGCCAGGGCCCAGTGGTGTCCGTTACTGTCCATGCGCTGATGCCTGTCCAGCAAAGTAAACTTAGATTTGCACACGCTTCTGGTGAGACCTGTACAGGTCAGCACATGCTGAGTGTGAGGTTCAGGATACCTAAGTGAATAGCCCTCAACTCAGCAGACCAGTTATTTTATCTTGGATAAAATGGCACTCGGGAAGCCGTCTATGGAGGAAAGTGTCCTTGGTAATGGGCCAGAGAGGCCATCTGGAATTTCTCTCATGAACTACCTTGGCCCTAGCTTGCCTCCATCATATATAATCATGGCAGCCGAGTTATGAGAATGTTCTGTGCCTGCGCATGGTCCTCAGACCAGTGGTGCTGGCATCATCTGTGAGCCTGTTAGAAATTCAGATTCAGGTTGGGCGCGGTGGCTCACACCTGTGATTCCAGCACTTTGAGAGGCTGAGGCGAGTGGATCACTTGGGCCCAGGATTTCAAGACCAGTCTGGGAAACATGGTGAAACCTCATCTACCAAAAATGAGCCCAGCAGAGCGGCGCACATCTGTGGTCCCAGCTACTTGAGAGGCTGAAGTGGGAGGATGGCTTGAGCCCAGGAGGTGGAGGCTGCAGTGAACCATGATCATACCGCTGCACTCCAGCCTGGGCAACAAGCAAGACCCTGTCTCAAACAAACAAACAAAAAAGAACACAAAAGAGCAGTGCAGATTCATGCCTGACCCCCAGCTGAAATAGAATCTCTGGTGATGGGAACTGCCACATTCCCCAGGTAATTCTTAAGCCTGTAACAGTTTGAGAGTGATTGCAGGATTATCAGAATGGTGTCACAAAGTGAGAGGCGTGGCATTGAGCCCTCAGCAGTTGGGTCAGCTCTGAGCTTGTCTCCCTGGCAGACCTCCGGAGGCACAGGTGTGGCCAGGTGTGGAGTTCCAGGCTACCATGCCACCTCTCCAGCCCAGGAGGGTCTGTTCAAATGCCCTCTCCTCCTCTCTCCTCCACCTGTGCACCTTTCTTCAGGGAAAGCTCCGGGAGCTCCTGGACCTGGGGCTGCCGGGCATCAGTGGGGTGATGGGGGTGGATGCCCTCCCTCCTGGGCCACGAGCTGGCTGAGCCCAGCGTCTGACTCTGCCATGCCTCTCTGGTGCCTGTAACTATCCTCTGAACTCTGTGTGACTTTTGGCTTACCCTCTGACCAACAATGCCATGTCTTACTAGAGAAAATCAGTGACCTCTTCCAAATTCCTTAATTTTTATCTGAAATGTGCCTTTCCTCTGAGTTTGGTATTTCTGCCCTTGGATCAAAGGGCCTATGCTGGTGCTGTCCAGCAGGACTTAGGGACGCCATGGGAAGGTTCTACCGCTGCACTGCCTGACATGGTAGCCACTGGCCACATGTGATGACTGAGCACCTCAATTTACATCATTTTACTTAATTCCATGGAACATTAATTAAATAGCCACATGTGGCTGGTGGATGTCCGAATGGGACAGTAGCATCCATTCGCTAAACAACCTTGGGTAAGACAATTTATTCTGCTTTGAGTACCGCTGACAGAGTGATGATAGCTTTGAGGACGGTATTATTGTTTTGCTTAAGTTTGTAATTACTAGGATGAGGTCTTAGTTCTTTCTTTTTACATTAATCATCTGCCTATTTTAAGATCCTCTTTCAGCATACCATCCTTTTTTTTTTTTTTTTTTGAGACGGAGTTTTTGCTCTGTCACCCAGGCTGGAGTGCAGTGGCATGATCTCAGCTCACTCCAACCTCTGCCTCCCAGGTTCAAGTGATTCTCCTGCCTCAGCCTCCCAAGTAGCTGGGATTACAGGCACCTGCCACCACGCACGGCTAATTTTTGTATTTTTAGTAGAGACGAGGTTTCACCATGTTGGCCAGGCTGGTCTCGAACTCCTGACCTCGGGCGATCCACCCACCTCAGCCTCTCAGAGTGTTAGGATTACTGGCGTGAGCCACCGCGACTGGCCACGCATACCATACTTTTTAAAGAGCCTAACCTTTGTGTACTTTGCTGAAGATCACAGCTTCCTCCTGTTGGTCTCCAAATTGCATAAGGTTTAGTGTTACGGAAGAAGCAGAATCATCCATCATATTTCTTAAAATTAAAAGTCACGTTTTTAAGAAATAACTATTTCTTAATATGGTGTATAAAAATAATAGATAACATTTGAGAGCATGACTTCTAAACAACTCTGGTCTGAACGTTGCACTCTCCTCCTTCTTCCAGAGACTAAGAAAGCACTGTGCGTCACCATGACCCTGGGAGCCGTCCTCGTGGGAGCTGCGCTGGCCGCTGGCCTGCTCTGGAAGTTCAGTAAGTGCAGGGAGCCTCAACCCCACCATGTGCTCCTGCAGTCTCCAGGGCTCTGAGCCAGACCCTGCTCTCTGGGCTATTGAGACCTCCGGAGGCCCTCCATGAGGTTCCTCTTTCCACGAGGCTGTCTGTCTTCCCTTCTCTTGTTCAGCTATGAGACTGACACATCATGGGGAAAGCATTTAGAATGTACCCAGCGCTTTGGGGTGCTTGGTGCCACCCAGCACTGTGAGCACAAGTTCTTCTACTTTGGGGCCACACTCAGTTACCTGTATCTCACTGCACACGGTGGCCGTCGGGGGCCAGGCCCGCCCCTCCCTGTCCTACCTCCAGCAACTGCAGCCTGAGCCTTTCCCATGAGCCTGGGGTGGTGCAGACCCATGCGCCATTGTGGATCCTTGAAATTACCTGTGTGATAGGACGTGTGAGTGCCGTCCAAATGCAAACACTGAGAGGGTCCTTCCCATTGCCCCCACGGAAGTAAGGTGCCCCAGTGCTAATTCCACTTATACTTGCTGGTGGCAAGGACACTTCTCCTCCTTATTAAAGTGGGGGATTGGCTGGGTGCAGTGGCTCACGCCTGTTATCCCAGCACTTTAAGAGGCCAAGGCAGGTGGACCACCTGAAGTCAGGAGTTCGAGACCACCAGCCTGGCCAATGTGTTGAAATTACATCTTTACTAAAAATACAAAAAATTAGCCAGGGATGGTGGCGCGTACCTGTAATCCCAGCTACTTGGGAGGCTGGGGCAGGAGAATCACTTGAACCCAGAGGGAAGAGGTTGCAGTGAGCCAAGATTGTGCCCCTGCACTCCAGCCTGGGTGACAGAATGAGACTTCGTCTAAAAAAAAAAAAAAAAGTTGGAAGCTGCAGAGAGCTACAGTAATGCCACTGTGTTCCTCACTCCATGAGGCTCATTGGGTTTCTCAGCCTGATGGGCACCTCTCTTCTGTTTTCTCTGCAAGTGGGCAGCAAGTGCTCCGACTCTGGGATAGAGTGCGACTCCTCAGGTACCTGCATCAGCTCCTCTAACTGGTGCGATGGCGTGTCACACTGCCCCAGCGGGGAGGACGAGAACCGGTGTGGTGAGTCGGCCTTGGCCTTGGGAAGGGACTGCTCTGCTCACCTTAGAGACAGCAGCTGGGTCCAGGGGCCTTTGGGTGTCTGGGCCTGGCCTGTGTCCAGTACGCTGACACATGATGCCATTGAATTCCTGCTCCAGGCTGAGCCCTGGGGCTCAGAGGGGTTGTGTTTCTGGCCCAACCTCACACAGCAGGTGGGAGGGAGATGACAGGGCCGCCGAGGACTGCGTCATTGGAACCATACGTGCTCTGAACTGCCACAGGAAGTCAGTTAAGATGAGCAAACTGTTTACAAAGTTGGAGATGCAGTCCAGGCATGGTGGCTCATGCCTGTAATCCCAGTACTTTGGGAGGCTGAGGCAGGTGGATCACCTGAGGTCAGGAGTTTGAGACCAGCCTGACCAATGAGGTGAAAACCTGTCTCCACTAAAAATATAAAAATTAGCCAGGTGTGGTGGCAGGTGCCTGTAATCCCAACTACTGAGGAGGCTGAGGCAGGAGAATCACTTGAACCTGGGAGGTGGAGGTTGCAGTGAGATGAAATCATGCCACTACTCCTACCTGGGAGACAGAGCCAGACTCTGTCTCAAAAGATTAATTAATTAATTAATTAATTAAAAACAGGCCGGGCGCGGTGGCTCAAGCCTGTAATCCCAGCACTTTGGGAGGCCGAGACGGGCGGATCACGAGGTCGGGAGATTGAGACCATCCTGGCTAACACGGTGAAACCCCGTCTCTACTAAAAATAGAAAAACTAGCTGGGCGAGGTGGCGGGCGCCTGTAGTCTCAGCTACTCGGGAGGCTGAGGCAGGAGAATGGCGTAAACCCGGGAGGCGGAGCTTGCAGTGAGCTGAGATCCGGCCACTGCACTCCAGTCCGGGCGACAGAGCAAGACTCTGCCTCAAAAAAAAATAAAAAATAAAAAAAAAAAAAACAAAGTTGGAGATGCACTATGTTATTTTCAAAACAAGCTGCCTTTAAACATCTATCTCCTGTCACAGAGTGGGCTCATCTGTTTTACTTTATTTTCTGTGGTTTATCTATTTATTTATTTTAATGAACGAGGAAGCATTGCACCTGTTTATGGCATACCACATGATGTTTGGATACGTGTATGCCTGTGGCATGGCCAAGTCAAGCTAGAACATGGGCCTTACCTCATATACATGTCTTATGAAGAACACATAAAACCTGCTCTCATAGTGATTTTCAAATATGCAACATAGAGTTTATTAACTGCAGTCACTATGATGGACAGTAGATCTCTGGAACTTACTCCTCCTGTCTAAGATTTTGTGACCTCTGACCAACATCTCCCCAGTGTTGTCACCGCCCCCCCAGCCTCTGGTAGCTGCCATTCTCTGTGCTTCTGTGACATTGATGTGTTTACATTCCACGTCAGTGGCGTCATGCAGTGCTTGTATCTCTGTGTCTAGCTTGTTCACTTAGCGTAATGTCCTCCAGCTTCATCTACGTTGTCGGAAATGACAGGATTTCCGTCTTTCTTGTGGTGGAATAGTATCGCATTGTGCACATACACCACATTTTCTTTACCCATTCATTCACCGAGGGACACTTAGGTTGATGTCATATCTTGGCTGTTGTGAAAAATGCCACAGTGAGCATGGGAGTGCAGGTCTCTTCAACGCACGGATGTCCTTTCCTTTGGAGATAAACCCAGCAGTGAGATTGCTGGATCACAGGGCAGTTATGTTTCTAACTTTTTCAGGAAACTCCATACTGTTTTCTATAATGGCCATAGCAGCTTCCACTCCCACCCACAGGGTGCAAAGGCTCCATTTCTCATCTACATCCTCAGCAACTCCGGGTATTTTCCATGTTTTTGATAGTAGCCATGCTTAGAGGTATGAGATGATACCTCATTGTGGTTTTCATTTGCATTTGTATTTGTATTTTTCATGAATTTTCGAGGGTGATTTCAAGGGTAGTTAGTAGCTGTAACAGAGAAAGGAGCCTGAGTAAGAGGGTTGTGCTGATCGTCCCCCTCCTGCCCGCTGTGTACTGAACGGGGCTCAGCAGGGGGCATGGAGCTGGCTCATTTCTCAAGGGCTGCCTTTTACTTTCTTCCTCTTCTTTTAAAACTTATTTCCCGGCCGGGCGCGGTGGCTCACGCCTGTAATCCCAACACTTCGGGAGGCCAAGTTGGGCAGATCATGAGGTCAGGAGTTTGCGACCAGCCTGACCAACGTGATGAAACCCTGTCTCTGCTAAAAATACAAAAATTAGCCAGATGTGGTGGTGCACACCTGTAGTCCTAGCTACTCAGGAGGCTAAGGCAGGAGAATCGCTTGAACCTGGGAGGCGGAGGTTGCAGTGAGCCGAAATTGTGCCACTGCACTCCAGCCTGGGCGACAGAGCGAGACTCCATCTCAAAAAAAAAAAAAAAAAAAAAAAAAAAAAGTGATTTCCCAAGCACAGCCACGTATTCCAGGCTTGCGGATCAGCGTTGGTGGTGTGTGCTCTCACATTTCTGCTGAGCACACTCTGACATGTTTACACTAGAACCATTTTTTTTTTTCTAGAAATAGAAATTTCAGAATTGTAGAGTCAGAGGACTTACCAGAAATCTCTTAGGTAGTTCTCCTCCCCTCCCTCAAGTGCAGTCCTAACCTCCTGGGGTTTTCTGTAGAAACCAGGAGCCTCAGAGCTGGCCGAGAATTCTAGACAGAGTTTTCCGTGTTAAAGTAATTCCCCCTCTCCTAAGGGCCAGCCTTGGAGGGGACTGGCTTCCTGTTACGCCCTCACTGTAAGTCCTGGCTATGGAATTTCCTGGTGAGGAGCACTAGCCCGTGGAGCTGAGCCCTTGTGCCGGTCTTGAGCGGCCCAAGTGTTCTGTGTTCTTGATACTTTTCCTCCAGCCCAGCCTTGCTTCCCAGAAAAGGGTTTGCACTTGAAAATGATGCATTTGCTGATTAAACATAGTTCTTTTGCTTTATTTAGTTTCTTAAATAAAGTGGGGAGTTTTTAAGATTGAGTAGCTTGTAGTTAAGATAACACGTGGTTTTTGTTTTCCTGGCGACAGGGTTTCACTCTGTTGCCCAGGCTGGAGTGCGGTGGCATGATCACGGCTCACTGCAACTTCAGCCTCGTGGGGTTAAGTGATTCCCCCAGCCTCAGCCCCCCACGTAGCTGGGACTGCAGGGGCTCGCCACCATGCCTGGCTAATTTTTGTATTTTTTGTAGAAATGGGATTTCGTCGATGTTGTCCAGGCTGGTCTCAAACTCCTGACCTCAAGGAATCCTCACAACTCAGCCTCCCAAACTGCCGGAATTACAGGCGTGAACCATGGCACCTGGCCTGGAATGGCTTTTGATGTTCTCCTATGTGCACACGTGGGTCAAAAAACACCAACAAAGTCCTTATGTTACCTGAAGAGTCACTCTCTTCTTAGTATTTAAGTCGTATTTATTTAAATACTTTAATAGTTGTACACCCGGGTAGGTCAAAATCAAGGAAGTACAAAAGGGTATGCTGTGAGAAATCTCTTTTTCCTTGCTCTGCTTACTTACCTACCCCCATCCCCAACCTTACACCCCCCCCACACACAGATGGGTGTCTGTTCACTGTTTTAAAAGTAACGGAAATGAGATACACTTCTTCCTTTTTTTTTTTCTTGTTGCCCAGGTTGGAGTACAATGGCAGCATCTTAGCTCACCGCAACCTCCGCCTCCTAGGTTCAAGAGATTCTCCTGACTCAGCCTCCCGAGTAGCTGGGATTACAGGCATGCACCACCACACCGGCTAATTTTCTGTTTTTAGTAGAGACGGGGTTTCTCCGTGTTGGTCAGGCTGGTCTCGAACTCCTGACCTCAGGTGACCCACCCGCCTCGGCTTCCCAAAGTGCTGGGATTACAGGCGTGAGCCACCGTGACTGGCCTATCTTAGTTATTTTTAAAAACAGCTTATTGAGATCTAATTTATGTACCATAAAATTCAAGTATATAATTCACTGACTTTTATATATACACGAATATGTGCAGCTATTACCACAGTCAATTTTAGGATATTTTCATCAGCTCATAAAGAAATCCCAAGCCCTTGAACTATCACCCCGTATCCCTCCTCCCAGCCCATCCCTCCTACTCCTAAGCAATCACTAATCTACTTAGTGTCTGTAGATTCCCTACTCTAGGCATTCCATGTGAGTGGGATCATGCAGTAGGTGGGCTCATGCAGTACATCTGGCTCCTTTCACTGAGCCTAAGGTCTTCAAGGCTCATGCAGGTTGCAGCCTGGGTCTGAATTTCATTCCCTCTTCTGGCTGAATCATATTCCATTGTATATCGCGGACATATCCTATTTTGCTCACCCAGCTGTTGGTGGGCTTTTGGAGTGTTTTTGCCTTTTGGCTGTTTTAAGAGGGCTGCAGTGAACATTCGTACAAGTTTTTGACCCAATGCCTGTTTCAATTATTTTGTGTAGAGAGCACTTTTTGCAGGAAAAGAATAGTTTGTGGCCTCCCTTTGTGTGCGGTCAGTGCCTCGCAAAGAGTAAACTCTACGCGGCTACCTGCGGAGTCGCGAGGATCGCGGGGCTTGGGTAGCAGCTAGGACAATACAAGCTGGGACAAAGCGTGGTGCAATGGCTCACACCTGTAATTCCCACACTTTGGGAGGCTGAGGCAGGGAGATCACCTGAGGTCAGGAGTTTGAGACCAGCCTGGCCAACACGATAAAACCCCATCTGTAATAAAATACAAAAATTAGCTGGACGGGGTGGTGAACGCCTGTATTCCCAGCTACTCAGGAGGCTGAGGCAGGAGAATCACTTGAACTCGGGAGGTGGAGGCTGCAGTGAGTGGAGATCACACCACTGTACTTCAGCCTAGGCGACAGAGCGAGACTCCATCTCAAAAAAGAAGAAAAAAAGAAAGAAACTCACAGAGACTCCTCCTTCTCGTGCAGTTCGCCTCTATGGACCAAACTTCATCCTTCAGGTGTACTCATCTCAGAGGGAGTCCTGGCACCCTGTATGCCAAGATGACTGGAACGAGAACTACGGGCGGGCGGCCTGCAGGGACATGGGATATAAGTGAGTACGGGGCAGCACCCGCCTGGTGACACAGACAGCAGAAACATCAGAAGACCCTCTCTCTGCCTCGCCGTGAAAGTACCGGCACATGAGTGCTGGGGACAATTGTCACCTTCCAAAAGCTGAGCCCTGTAACCAGCAGGTGGAACTTGTCCTGCTAGGGCTGTGCCCAGCACACGTACCTTGGCTCGCTGCCACCTGCCCTGCCTCCTCCTTGGCCTCTATAGACTTCTAGTTGCTCGGGAGTGCCCAGTGCTGTGGTCATCTGGTCAGGGGTGCAGGCTGAGGGCATTAGGTGCCTCTTTTTCCAAGATGCCTCTCAGCCGGGGTCCATTCACCCGCTGGGTAGAGGTTGGGCCAGAACAGCCAGCGAGGAGGGTTGGGCTGGGCAGAGCGGCAGAGACAAATCCTGTGCCAGTTTCACTGTATTTGGGAGCCATGGAAGGCTTTTGAACTGGGTAGAGAATCAATCAATCAGATTTATACTTAAAAAATGTCATTCCTGCTTGTAGCTCTAGGGGAAGGTGGGAAGGCTTAAGGGGGTTGTGTCCCTTGCCAGTGGTTCCTGGCGGGGGCGGGGCGGCGGTTACCACTTACCAGCACTGCGTGGGGAGATGCAGCAGCCCTCGCACCAGGGGAAAGGGTGGTAGGATTCTACTGCCACTTTATTTTTCAGGGGAGGGTCCCCAGGCGATTTCTATGCAACTTTAGGGTATTCAATATGCTAGTTTTCAGAATGAATTACAACTTGATGA
Organism: Piliocolobus tephrosceles; assembly: GCF_002776525.5. Taxonomy (NCBI): domain Eukaryota; kingdom Metazoa; phylum Chordata; class Mammalia; order Primates; family Cercopithecidae; genus Piliocolobus; species Piliocolobus tephrosceles. Next base: position 37,690,558 of record NC_045452.1, read on the forward strand.
GAAAGTTGGCATCTTAGCTAGTCACTCTGCCATCTCTAAACAGCAAGGGTGAATTACACAGCAAAGCGCCCAATCACAGTCCAGGAACCTGGTGGAATTGATAACTGGGGACATTTTAACATATGTACCTTTCATTAGATTAAATGTATGTATGATTATACACTCCTGTGTCCTTCTCATAGTTTCTTGATCCTAACCTGGATAAGAAACACGACCAGTGAAAAAATTTTACCTGACACTTTAGGGTTATTGAACCGAAAACTCGTTACACTTGGTTAGAATGTGTGATTTTTTTTTTTCCTAAATGCTAAGGTTTTTCCCTCTTATTTTGAATGTCATATGAGAGATATTATGACATAGTATAGGATTTGTATTTGCTTATGCCTTAACCATTACATAAGTAAGGTTTTCTGTCTTTTTTTAGGGATAGTTTTTACTCTAGCCAAGGAGTAGCTGATAACAGTGGGGCCACCAGCTTTATGAAACTGAACACAAGTGCCGGCAATGTCGATATCTATAAAAAACTGTACCACAGGTATGCAGTGATTTCTTCTTTGAAACATTTTGGAATGAAATCAACTAGGAGACACCATGGGGAATCGCTGTCCTGAGTCTCATTTCTCTAAGCTGCAGTACTCGGTCTAGATGGGTTTTGCATTGGGAGGAGATTAGAGTCTGACCAGGCCTGGTTACTCTAAGCAGCCTTTGGTTTATTCATAGGAAGTGGCCGAGGTTTCTCTGCTATTTCGTTTTCAGCCTCTACCGTCTGCCCTCGATGGTACCGGATAACACTGCAACACTGACATTCACCTCCATTATTTTCCTTTGCTCTTCAGACATTTAGAGATGTACTATTGTGTCAGGGCGTGGTTCTAGGAATCCAAGATAATATCTCGGTGTCCCAGCCGGGGTGACTGGCTCATCCCAGTTTGCCAGGGACTTCACTGTGCAAGGAAAGTCCTACTCTGTTCCAGGCAGCTGGGCTGGCTGGTCCCCTTAGCCCCAACCCTGGGACGGCAGTGCCAGACGGTGCTCTGTGAGGGGTGGGCAGCATTCTGGCGGCCTGGGAATGAGCCGTGTGTGTCCAGGGGGTAGAAGTAGGCACAAGCCACAGGTCACGTGATGAGTGGCTGACCTGACTGGGAGGGCGGAAGAGCGGATGGACTTAGCTATTCCTTTTGCTTTGCACACATTTAAGATATTTGCTACGATTGTTGCTGTTATGTGAGTGTTTTCTGATGTGAAAGATACACAGTGTCCTGTGCCCATGAGCTCTCCTTGCCTCCCAGGTCCCTAGGGCTTATGCCTGGTGTCTAGGCATCACCTCCCTGCCCGCCAGGTGCCAGGTGCTGCGTTTCGGGGGAGGATGAACTAATCACCCTGTGCCACCTTGCCTCTGAGTGGGAGCCTGGGGCAGGTTTGCATTCCTGGTGGCCGCTGGCAGAGGTGTCTGGGGGCCTGACCTCCACCGCAGCCTGCTGTCGTGGGGAATGCGGCAGGGCAAGCCCAGGGAGGAGGGCTGTGCGCGGCCAGGTGCACCCATCAAAACAGCAGGGCTGCGGTTTGTCCCTGTGGAGAAGCTAAACACAGCTGCCTGGGTACTTTGTAAATGCTGAGTGGTTCTTTGTCTTCCTGGGTTACACACAGAATCAGGAAGCCAAGTCCAGCTGGGCAGGGCTGGGGGAGGGGAGGAGGTGCTGCTGTCCGTTGGCAAGAGCCTTGGGAACTCACAAGGAGGCTGGAGGGCTTGGAAGAAAGAAGAGAAGGCCATTGTCTGGTAGGCTCTGTTCTGTCTCCGCGGTGGTGGAGGGCGGAGGAGGCATTTCTTTTCCTCTTTTTGTGCAGGAGTTGCCCTTGGATGCCTGAGTTCTTGGCTTGTTTTCTGTCGGGCTTCTGTGAATAGCCACATGTGCCCTGACGCTGTGACCACGCAGGGCTATCTCTACTGACCTTAGGATTCCTAGGAAATGTCTTCTCTTGAAGAGAACATGTCTGCTTGGCCGTGTCAGTGCCCCAGAGCCAGAGTCTACCTGGAATGCATCTGTAGTCACTGGGAACCCGGGGAGTGTGCCTCAGTAAGAGGGTGTTAGGAAGGACCTATTATTGTAGGGCCTGGGCTCCTGCGAGGTGGTTTAGGGGCGGCTGGAGGAAGCAGGGCGGATGCTATCAGGAAGCAGGGATAATTCTGTGATGGCTGCTTTTTTGTTTTTCTAGGAGGAGGTTGGAATGAGGCTAGGCTAAAGCTATGATTGGTAAAGAAACGTCCATCGTTCAAGTTAGCCAGGACAGGAGGAGAGTTCAGGTCGTGATTTTGTGGTTCTGACCACCAGGTTCCTCTTCAGACATCATTTCAGAGGAGGCTCCTTGTGTCTTGCCCCATCTCGGGCATGGGAAGCCTAGTCCGATATTGATGCTCAGTGAAATTGTTTATGTTCCGCAGAGCCCACAGCCCAGTTGTCGGGGCGGGCCAGCTCTGCACGCCACGGGCTGTGACTTTCCTTCTCAGCATAGCTGGGGAATTCACTGAAGGACAGAAGGCATCAATGACTAACTCTTCATCCATAACCTGGGATGTTTGACTCCCAAATGAGTAACTCCTATGTTTTTTCTAATTCTAGGGAAATTACTGGTTATATTGCCTTCAACACTACAAATGTAAGGGAGTCATAGGAGCCCAGAAGTTTCCAAATGGCTTCCTTACAAAATTAGAAGATGATTTTAAATTCCAAGAGGAAAAAGAAAAACTAGCGTTATCGTATGCTTACCCTCACAACCACCTTAGGAGTTGGTACAATTTTAAGAGAGGTTGAGTAACTTGCCCAAGGTCACACAGTGGGGATATGAGCTGCATACTTCGGCTCAGTGTCTGGTCTTTGCCACTGTCCCCATATGGATTTACTTACCTTATTGGGGTTGTAAATCGCAGACCGTTCTACATCTCAGAAGACAGGAGAGGGAACATCAGAAGAAATGACTGATTTCTGAGCATGCGAGAGGCGGGTGACTCCTCAGTATCGTGACCAGAATTTCCCTTGTTCTTTTTGTAGTGATGCCTGTTCTTCAAAAGCAGTGGTTTCTTTACGCTGTATAGGTAAGTTCATCTGGAGTGCCCTTTTGATACTTCTAGCTAGGAAATGCTCTCTGCTTTCAGAACAGTACTCCCTGTCTCTGGGGGCGTGGGAAGGAAGAAGGCGGGGTCACGGGTTGGGATGTGCCCAGCGGCCTCTCGCTCTTTCCAAGGAGCTCTTGGTTTGGATTTCCATGGCCTGTAGACACCTTCCGCCTTGGGTCCAAGGGACACCCCCTGAGGTCAGGCACACTGAGGAAGCTGACAAACCCTACGCTTTATGCCACCCGTGAGCTGGAGGCGCGGCAGGTCTCTTTCTCCAGAAAATGAAGGGGGTGGCGTTAGTGAGTCCTGGCAGCCACCTAGTGTGGACCTGGAGCATCTGCAGGGCTGTGGGCCAGCACCATGGTATGGCCACCAGGCACCCATCAGCCAGTGGGACCTGGGAGGAGGGACAAACCCGGAGAACAACAGCGCTCTCGCCTCTTCTCTCCTGAATTTTGGACAGTGGCTTAGACTTGGGTGTAGCCATCTCTGTGTTTGGAGTGCTTACAGTTTCCAAACCGTTTGCAAGTGTGGAAGCCGCCGTGCGTCTCCTCCTCTGGGATGGCACAGTGCTGTTGTGGGGCCGTGGTCCTGAGCTCAGCTTTCATCTGAAGAGGTGGAAAGCGCTGACACAGTCATCCCAGCACGGTGGCTCAGGTCTTCTTTAGGTCCTGAGTTGGGGTCCAGCACAGCTCTAAGGGCACGTGGTACCCGTCCTGCCCTCTGCCAATGTACTCACCTCCTGGTGGAGAAGACGCTCACACACAGGAAGCAGGGAAGGCAGCAGGCCTCTTCACCCCTCACCCCTTCACTCACCCTCGATCACTGCCTCAACCCCTCATTGACCCCTCACCCCCTCACCCCCTACTTACCCCCTCAACCTCTCATTTACCCCTCACCCCCTCACTCACCCGTCACCCCCTCACTCACCCGTCACCCCCTC
>NC_045452.1:37695012-37759726 GCF_002776525.5 Piliocolobus tephrosceles
CCCCTCACCCCTTCACTCATCTCTCACCCCCTTACTCATCCTCTCACCCCCTCACTCACCCCTTTACCCCCTCACCTACCCGCTCACCTCCACTCACCCCCTCACTCACCCCCACACCCCCTTACTCACCCCTTCATCCCTTCACTCACCTGCTCACCTCCTCACTCAACCCCCTCACCCCCTCACTCACCCCTCACCCCCTCACTCACCCCCTCACCCCCCCACTCACCCCTTCACCTCCTCACTCACCCCTTCACCTCCTCACTCACCCCCTCACTCACCCCCTCACCCCCTCACTCACCCTTCAGCCCCTCACTCACCCCCTCACCCCCCACTCACCTTCTCACTCTCTCACTCACCCCCTCACTCATCACCTCATCTCCTCACTCATCCTTTCATCTTCTTACTCACCCCCTCACCTCCTCACTCACCCCCTCACCTCCTCGCTTATTCTCACCTCCTCACTCACATCCTCACCTCCTTACTCATCCTCTCACCCCCTCACTTAGCCCCTCACTTCCTCAATCACCCCTTAGCTTTTCACTCACTCCGTCACCCCCTCACTCACCCCCTTACTCCCTCACCTCCTCACCTCTCAGCCCCTCACCCCTCACTCATCCCCTCACCTCCTCAATGACTCCCTCACCCCCTCAATGACTCCCTCATCTTTTCAATTACCCACTCACCCCCTCATCTCCTCACTCACCTCCGCACTCACCTCCTCACTCACCTCCTCACTCACCCCCCCCTTCACCATCTCACTCACCCCCTCGTCTTCTCCCCCGCTCACTCCCAGCCTGCCCCTCCTATCTTACTTTTCTTTGTGTGAGAATCTGGGGCCCTTGAGTGGTGTCAGTCCCTCCAAGACTCAAGGAGTCCCCAGGGCCTTGTTATCCGGAACACCCCGACCTGGGTCCCAGGAGACCCTATGGGATCACAAGAGTGTTCAGGGATGTGGTGCTTCCTGGGTCTGGGTGGGCTGAAGGGGCGTCCTCCCTTCTCCAAGCAAGAGAAGGCCCCCAGGAGCCCCCGAGTCTGCCCCCAGCAGTGGTACCGGTGCCATCTGCCCGGTCCTTGCAGCCTGGGAGACCCTCGGGAGGGGAGGGCGCTGGGCGGCTTCTGCTGATCTCACCCCACTGGCCTCCTGTTTGTCTTCCTCAGCTTGCGGGGTCCGCTCAAACTCAAGCCTCCAGAGCAGGATCGTGGGCGGCCAGAACGCGTTCCCGGGCGCCTGGCCCTGGCAGGTCAGCCTGCACGTCCAGAACATCCATGTGTGCGGAGGCTCCATCATCACCCCCGAGTGGATCGTGACAGCTGCCCACTGCGTGGAAAAGTATGCCAGGGGCAGTGCGGCCTGGGTGGGGTCTCCGGGCTGGCCTCCAGTCACCCTGTGACCTTGAGCAGGATCTCAACTCTTGCAGCCCAGGCGTCCTTGTGTTTAAATGGGGAGAGTGTTGCACCTGCTTCCTAGGCTTGCGGGGCACCAGGTGCACTCATGCCGGGCAGCATATGGCTGTGTCATCTTTCAGCATGTATGCACTGAGTGTCTCCTGCACACGGGACACAGGGTGCAGGTGGAACATTCTCCACGATGTCACCATGACCAGCGTTCCTTTCAGCCACTGTCCTCTGAGCTCTGTCCTGCCCTTGAGTGAAGCCCCCGCCCCCTGAGGTCTCCTTTCTCCCGGACGCTAGTCCCAGGAGGGGACACACTCAGACAGGCTCAGGGGCCTCAGGCTGCCCTGCTGGAAGGTCCCTGGGGTTAAGTGTTCTTGGCCACAGCATTGCTCATGCAAAGGGCTAGGTAGGGGTGAGGCTAGCTGTGACAGTGTTAGCATTTATGGAAGCTACTAACCCCTCTCCTTTTTCTTAAACACATAGTGCTTTTGGTCACATGCTGCTTTGGGGGAGGCCTCACTCAGCAGATGTATTTTTCTGCCTTAGAGAGAGGCTGAACTGGGTTTGACTCTTGGTCCAGCCCTCTCTGGCTGCATGGCTGTAGATGATTCACTCAACATCTGACCCATGGTGCATGCAGCTATAAGATGGGCATGCCCTTCCCCTCTCGGGCTGTTATGAAGGTCAAGGAAGCAAGGGCTGTTACCCAAGGGTGCGCCCTTCTCTCCCCCTCTTCATACTCCCGAATGCTCTGGGTCCACTAGGAGCTGGGATTATCTTAAGAGGGAAACACCTGGATAAAGGAAATGGTTTGATTGATATTGGAGTTCAAGTCTGTTCATCAGTACCCGTTTATTAAGCACCTACTATGTGCCAGGAAATGCTTTGGCATACAAAGGAAAATAAGGGCCAGTCCTGCTAGAAATGGCCTTGAAACCCCAGGGAGGGATGTCGCCCCCTGGTGGGTGCTGCAGGTTCCTCGAAGGTGACACAAGAGCCAGAAAGAGGGATGATGTCGGGGGCTGAGGTGGGGAGTCGGAGTGGAGGGAGTGTGGGGGAGAAGGGGAGGCCAAGCCCTGCCTCCACTGTCTCCCTGTGTGGTTTTTGGTGAATCATCCCGCCTCTGGGTGTCTTGCCTCCAGCTTCTGGTGTTGGAAGTTCATCCACCAAGAGCTCCGTGTTTATGGCTCTGAGATACTGAGTCCTTCTTCTCTCCTAGACCTCTTAACAATCCGTGGCAATGGACGGCATTTGCGGGGATTTTGAGACAATCTTTCATGCTCTATGAAAAAGGATACCAAGTAGAAAAAGTGATTTCTCATCCAAATTATGACTCCAAGACCAAGAACAATGACATTGCGCTGATGAAGCTGCATACACCTCTGACTTTCAACGGTACACGTGGCTCAGGCTTGGCAAGCAAGTTGGCAGAATCTTAAGGAGATGTTGATTGGAAATGACACTTGTGCTGTGCCAAATGGAAGGGAGGCATTTGCGTTGAGAGAGAGTGGTGTGCAGTGGGTGGCCAGTGGGAGAGGCTCACAGAGGCTAAGAGCACCTGCCGCATTTTGGGGGAGGCAGCAGCCACCACATCTGTTCTGTACTATACTGAGTGGTGATGATTCAAGCCAGGGGTGGAAAAGGCTAGAACAGGGCTTTTCCACTGCAGCACTCTTGACATCTGAGGTGGTTCTCTGCTCTGGGGCTCTCTTGTGCCTTGTAGGATGTTTAGCAGCGTCCCCAGCCTCTACCCACTGGAGGCCAGTAGCTCCCAAGTTGTGACAACCAGTGTTGTCTGCTGACAGTGCCAAACATCCCCTTTGAGGCAAAGTCACTTCCAGTTGAGAACTGCTATTGAGATCTGTAAAGATCCTTGATTTTTAAAGATACATTCTAAAACCAAGTTGCTTAGTTCAGGACAAACATGCTTTCTCTTAGCCTCTTATTCGGTCCCACTCTGGTCCATCCAACGGTCTGGAATGTTCTAGCCCCATGTGGATAGAGAAGCAGCAGAACCTCAGCCCTCCCCACAACGTGTCTGTATTCACACTGGGAGAGGGTTCACATATAGAAGAGCAAACACGCGAGCAACGGCGTGGTGCCTCTGGGGCGAAAGCTGACTCCATCGGCTTTTTGGCTGTTGCCTCCTGTGTGTCTTTCCCATCTTCGTCACCTCGAGATGTGTAATTTTAGAAGCAGAGCTAGCAAATAATTCCTCTTATAAGCAGAGTTAGCAAATAATTCTACTTGTAAGTAGCATAACTTCTTGCCTGCCAGAAGGAGGGGTCCGGCAGGGGGAGCAAGTGAGATGGGGGACTTGTTGGGATGCAGAGTCCTCTGGGCAGGGTGGCCAGGGTGCCAGGCCCAGCAGCCTGCATGTGGGAAGGCCAGGTGGAGACATAGCCCGAGGCCTTGGGTGATACCAGCCTGGCTCACTGTGTTTTCTCTTCCTAAAACAGAGTTAGTGAAACCAGTATGTCTGCCCAACCCAGGCATGATGCTGGAGCCAGAACAGCACTGCTGGATTTCTGGGTGGGGGGCCACCCAGGAGAAAGGTGAGGCTCCTGGGCGTGTAGGACTGCGGGGCCCACAGATGGAGCATTGGGTTCGGAAGTGGGAGGTCCAGGTTTTAATCCCAGTTCTACTACTCAATGATTGGATAACTTTGGGTGATTCCCCCAGTCCTTGTGCCTCAGTTTCTCCATCTGCTAAATGGGAGAAATCCTGCCCAGTCTACCTAATACACTGTGTTCTTACTACGATCACACGGAGCAGCATGTGGAATGGCGTTTGAAGTATCTGGGTCATACGCATTTAGAGGTGCAGGATCTCCTGTGCTGCACCCGTTGTGAGTTTAGAGCTGCCCTGGAGATCCCACCAAGGCCTCCATGGCTGAGTGATAGGGGGCTTGGTGAGGACGGGCATCCTGGACCTGTGGTGGCCACATCTAAGCCTGTCCTCTGCCCTGATAACCACAGAGAGAGAGGCTCTCTCGGCCCCCTTCAGTTGCAATCTGCATTTCTCTCTGACAGTCTTTCAAATGAAGGGAGCTTGGCTGCTTCATTTTTATGGAGGGTTGGAAGAGCTTAGTGGCAGGCACAAAGGTTCATTTTACATGTTGTTTACATCCTTCTCAAAAGCATCTAGGCCACACAGACAGCAAATCCGTTCAAACAAGGGGAAAAGTACAAAGGTTGGGTGAATTGGGGGGAGCATCAGGGAAGGTAGTGGGGGGCATCCTGGCTCCTCATCGGCAGAAAATTACTGCAGTGGAGCCACAAGCTGGGCAAAAGGCCTCATGGAATCCAAGATGAAGGGAATAGCGACAAATATGCGTGCACACCTGCACCTAGTACGGGCTGAGTGCTACTCAGGTGCCGGGAATGCAGGAGTGAACAGAGTGAGACAAACATCTCTGCTGTCAGGAGCTTTACCTCTCTTGTGGATGTGGGGGCCGGGGGCGGGGGGCAGGTGTGGTCAGACAGAAGACAAACAACTGAGCGAGGTACTTCCAGATATCTGAGGGTGGGGAGCAAGTCCCGGCTACTTTGAAGGGGTGGTCAGGGAATGCTTCTCGGAAGAGGTGGCATTTGAGCTAAGACTCAAATGGCAGAAATGTGTACACATCAAAAAGGCTAGTGCGTGTATCTTAAGGTGTGGTCAAGGGGCAAGAAGGTGGGCTGGGGCCAGATTGCATAGGTCCTTGTAGATTATGGTGAAGACACCAGCTTCTCGTCTGCTTGAGGTAGCGAGATCGTGAGCCAGGGAGTGCCGTGATCTGGCAGCTGTGCGGGGAGTGGGGATGAATGGATGGAGATGAGGATCATGGTGACGAGTCCATTGCTGTGGTTCCCTGAGACAGGAAGGCAGCTCATAGCAGAGTGTGGGCATGGTTGTGGAGAGATGAGGGTACATTTGGGCTAGAGCCACCAGACTTGCCGATGGGTTGCACGTCTGTGGGAGAGAGAGTGAGAAGTCAGGGACGATGGCTTTCCGCTCTGTGACTGGGCGGGTGGTGCCATCTTCCAAGCCAGGGAATATTGGTTGGTGAGAATTTGGGGTGGGAGAAGCTGTGATGGAGGGTTCTGGTTTTGCACATTAAGCCCACGGTGCCCAGAAGATACCCAAAGGGAGGGGAAGCGAGAGTGGGAAATGCAGAGGTAGCAAGTGCAGGCCGTGTCTTGAGAAGCTCTAATGTGCAGGGGAGCCAAGAAGCAGGCGGCCTAGGGAGGGTTGTGTGCGCTCCAGAAGGGTGTGCACGTGCCACAGGGGAAACAGGAGCCTGTGTCCTGGGTAGTGTTCAGTTAGGAGCGGGAAATTGGTTCGGCAGAACCAAGCCTTTGGTGAATGAGACGGGGATTCCACAGCACTGATAGAGCCCTGTGGTTTCAGAACTGGGAAGTTCTTTCCCTAAAGCTGAACTCCAGAGCTGCATTCAGCACAGGCACTGCCAGTTGTAAGGAGAATCCATGTTTCCCAGGAGAGGGCTTGGTGCTAGGATGAGCTGACGGGGGCAGGGCTGGAGAGACAGCTGTGACCATCTGTGTAGTGTGTGTGCAGGTCTGAGGGAGGGACGTGTGCTCTGCCTGCGACAGCTGCTGGCAACACTGGAGCTCAACAAGTCTCCCTGTCCTTAGGGAAGACCTCAGACGTGCTGAACGCTGCCATGGTGCCTCTCATTGAGCCGTGGACATGCAACAGCAAATATGTCTATGACAGCCTGATCACACCAGCCATGATCTGTGCCGGCTTCCTGCAGGGGACTGTGGATTCTTGCCAGGTAATTCAACATTTTTATTCTACCTTTGACCCTTACCAGATCCTACTGAACCCCCCATGAGGGAGAGAGGGCATTCTTGGGGTCAGCAGAGCCTCCGCAGTGACATGGAGCCAGCTCGGGGCAGTCATGGGAAGTGATGGTCACCAGTAGTGCTGGTGGCAGAAGCAAGTACAAACAGCAAATCACATGTGCCCTCTGAAAAACTGTTATCTGGTAAAAGTGCCAGTGGAACAGAAAGAAGTATTTAGACTATTTTAAATTATGAACAGCAATTTATTTGGTAACTATGCGCTTGTACAGATTAAAATTCAGGGTGGGGGCTGTCTCTTTGGGGGTTACATCTCTGTTACCGTCTCCCTTTGATGGTGGAGACTTGAAGCCCACAGTCACTCGTAACTCACACCGCAACACACACCCCCGCCTCCTCTAGGCCTGGTCAGTGGTGTGCAGTGGATTGTGATTTGATTTTCTGCTCTGTGTACCTTGCCGTGTCCCCCAGGGTGACAGTGGAGGGCCTCTGGTCACTTTGAAGAACGATGTCTGGTGGCTGATCGGGGACACAAGCTGGGGATCTGGCTGTGCCCAAGCTTACAGACCAGGAGTGTACGGGAATGTGACCGTATTCACGGACTGGATTTATCGACAAATGAGGGTAACTATCCTGGCCTCCTTCTGACTGTGCGCTCTGATTCCTCAAGCCAAAGCCAGACATCTGTTAGGTATGGTTCTGCTGCCGGAAGCTGACTGCTGACCACTGGTCAGCATGAAACAAACCCCGCTTACTCCAGCCACAGCCCCGCCCCCCTGGGGTCCACCCATTGCTCATTGCCTCTCACTGACTTCACTTGCATATTTCCCCTGGTGCTTGGATGAAAAGCGCTGGGGCTCAGCTTGTGTGAAACTCCTTCGTGCTCTGCTGACCACACTTAGTTCTGGCTCAGCTGACTCAGTTATTCCACCCAGGCCACCTCGCATCACACTTGTTTTTTTTTTTTTTTTTTTTTTGAGATGGAGTCTCACTCCGTCACCCAGACTGGAGTGCAGTGGCACGATTTCAACTCACTGCAACCTTTGCCTCCTGGGTTCAAGTGATTCTCCTGCCTCAGCCTCCCTAGTAGCTGGGATTACAGGCACCCGCCACCACGCATAGCTACTTTTTGTATTTTTAGTAGAGATGGGGTTTCTCCATGTTGGCCAGGCTGGTCTCAAAGCCCTGACCTCAGGTGATCCACCCACCTCTGCCTCCCAAAGTGATAGGATTACAGGCGTGAACCACCACGCCTGGCCTCACATGAAGCTTTTGATTTATAGAGAGCAGAGGGAAGAACCAACTGTGCTCATCCTTTTCTGGGGCTATCGAGTGGCCCCTGGGCAGCCCCCAAGGTTAGGAAGTGCAGGAGCAGCCAGGGTTCTCTGATGCCCCAGACTCAAGCATGAGGGAAGGTCCCAGGAGTTCCCCGTGAACCTCATGGACGTCTCTGTTTAGCAGAGCCCTGGCCTTGGGCATTGCCCGGATAGAGGTTGAGAACCAGATCTTCTCATCTCCAGGCCCTCAGCCTGTAGTTTTCTCAGATTGCTGTGCTTTCCAGGGCTGGGCTACTAGTGGAAGAAAATGCTCTATTCTGTGTCCTCTCAAGTCTTCCAGATGCCCAGTCTGTTAAAGGAGGATCAGAACCAGGGGGCATTTCCCGCTAAGGCCCGACCTGTGTCTCCTTCAGATGACACGCAGGACTCAGGGCCTTCCCATGACCATGGGGCCCAGCTTGGCCTCGCCTGGCACAGGGCCCAGTGCTGGAAACAGATGATCCCAGGGGAGGCAGGGCAGGAGGGAAGCTGGCAGGGCTGGCATGGTCAGCCAGGCTGAGGGGCGGACTCACGCCAGGATGGAGCTAGCAAATGAGTCGGGTATGTTTGGCGGCTGCAGGTGGGTCCGTGTGGCTGTGCGGGGAGGGACTGTGTGGTAGGAGAACAGCTGGGGGAAGCTCAGACGCTGCTGAAGAGATGATCCTCGGGCTGGCCTACACAGATGCTGCCTGCTCCTCTAGGAGGTCCTGCCCCGCCATGCTCAGCCTAACTCTGACCTCCATGCTGGAGAGAAAAATGATTCTTTGTGCTATTAAGCTTACTTATTTGGTTTCTAAGTGTTTCATGTGAACCTAGAAGAAAAAAACTATTTTCCACCTTTGTTTGTCTTAAGAAAATAATACTTTTTTTTTTTCCGTTTTGAACAGGCAGACGACTAATCCTCATGATCTTTGTCCTTGACGTCGTTCTACGAGAAAACTAAGCGGCTGGTTTTGCTTCCCCGTGCATGATTTACTCTTACACATGATTCAGAGGTCACTTCACTTTTATTAAACAGTGAACTTGTCTGGCTTTGGCACTCTGCCATTCTGTGTAGTCTGCAGTGGCTCCACTGCCCAGCCTGCTCTCCCTAACCCCTTGTCCACAAGGGGTGATGGCCGGCTGGTTGTGGACACTGGCGGTCAAGTGTGAACGAGAGGGGTGGAGGCTGCCCCATTGAGATCTTCCTTTTGAGTCCTTTCCAGGGGCCACTTTTGGATGAGCACGGAGCTGTTGGCTCTCAGCTGCTGGATGGCTTGAGATGGAAAAGGAGAGACATGGAAAGGGAGACAGCCAGGTGGCACCTGCAGCGGCTGCCCTCTGGGGCCACTTGGGTAGTGTCCCCAGCCTAGCTCTCCATAGGGGGTTTTTGATGATTGGTTCTTAGTGCCTTAGCAGCCCCGGATGGTGGCTGGAAATAAAGGAACCAGCCCTTCATGGGTGGTGACATGGTAGTCACTTGTAAGGGCAACAGAAACATTTTCGTTTTTACAGGGTGAGAATGTAGACAGTGCCCTTGGTGCAAGGGAAGCAATTGCAGAGGAACTTGTCCTGAGCACTCCTGGTGCAGGTCTCCACTTGCACATTGGGTGGGGCTCCTGGGAGGGAGACTCAGCCTTCCTCCTCATCCTCCCTGACCCTGCTGCCAGCACCCTGGAGATTGCACATGCCCCTTGGTCCTGGCAGGGGACCAAGTCTGGCACCACGTTGGCCTCTTCAGGCCTACTAGTCACTGGAAATTGAGGTCCATGGGAGAAATCAAGGATGCTCAGTTTTAGGTACACTGTTTCTATGTTATGTTTCTACACATTGCTACCTCAATGCTCCTGGAATCTTAGCATTTGATGTCTCCAAGTAGTCCACCTACATTTAACTCTTGGAAACTATCATCTTTTTGCCAAGTTTGAGTGGTGGCCTATTTGAGATACTTTGACAAAATGATTGGCTTCTGACTCAATGTTCTATAAATGAATGTGCTGAAGGAAAGTGCCCATGGTGGCGGGGAAGAAGAGAAAGATGTGTTTTTTTTGGACTCTTGCTGGTTCCTTCCAATGCCGTGGTTTTCCAACCAGGGAAAGGGTCCCTCTTGTATTACCAAGTGCCATAACCATGAGCACTACTCTAACATGGTTCTGCCTCTTGGCCAAGCAGGCTGGTTTGCAGGAATGAAATGAATGATTCTACTGCTAGGACTTAACCTTGAAATGGAAGGTCATGCAATCTCATTTGCAGGATCCGTCTGTGCACGCGCCTCTGTAGAGAGCAGCATTCCCAGGGACCTTGGAAACAGGTGGCACTATAAGGTGCCTGCTCCCCAAGACACATCCTAAAAGGTGTTGTAATGGCGAAAACGTCTTCCTTCTTTATTGCCCCTTTTTATTTATGTGAGCAACCGTTTGTCTTTTTTGTATCTTTTTTAAACTGTAAAGTTCAATTGTGAAAATGAGTATCATACAAATAAATTATGCAATTTTTTTTTAGAGTAATTACTGCATCTTTCAAGTTCTGCCTGGTGAGTAGGACCAGCCTCCATTTCCTTGTAAGGGGGGTGATGTTGAGGCTGCTGGTCAGAGGACCAAGGTGAGGCAAGGCCGGTCTTTCTCTTTCCTAAGCTCGGGCAATCCTGATCCTTCAACTCTCCCCTTAAGGGACACGGTGCTTGGTCCTCTCCTGCCCCATCCATCCCGTCCACTGTTCAATTTCCTGCCCTTGAGCCTGCCTTGGCCTCATGGTGAGGAGGCCCAACAGCAGCACTGATTGGCAGTCATGGTTCTCAGGCTCAGGACGTTAAGAGTGTGGCTTAGTCTCCGCCCCCCCCTCACCAGGCTAGACCAAAGAGAACTTCAGTCGGGTTCTGCCTTCTCTGCTTCCCAGACCACTCCCCTGGCCACAGCCTCTGCAGGTAAAGGCCTGCTGGGAAACCCCTTTTTTCTGATATGGAGTCTTATTCTGTAGCCCAAACTGGAGTACAGTGGCACAATCTGTGCTCACTGCAACCGCCACCTCCTGGGTTCAAGCAATTCTCCTGTCTCCGCCTCCCAAGTAGCTCGGACTAGAGGCACATGCCACCACACCCAGCTAATTTTTGGATTTTTAGTAGAGACGGGGTTTCACCATATTGGTCAGGCTAGTCCTGAACTCCTGGCCTCAGGTGATCCGCCTGGCTTGGCCTCCCAAAGTGCTGGCAACCTCGTCTTGACTGGGCCTTGTGCTTTTCAACTCCATGCTAGGTACGCAGTGACTCAACAAATTGGACACTTGATCAATGCACATTTATTAACAATTAGCACCGCTGGCTTCATATTCTGTTTCATTTTTTAAAGTGTGTTCCCCCATTTCCCTCCAGTCTGTAGGAAATCATCAGACCCTGTTCTTTTGCTCACTCCTCCCTGGCCCCGCCATGGAGGGCAGCTTTAGTGCCGACTGCTCCATTGCGTCGTACCTGCTAGTGTCAGGCTTCTGCCCAAAATACAAAACATGGCAGAGCGGTGTCCACTAGAAATAAGTTTCTTACAAACAGAGGGGACAGGGCTCTGACAGGACTCACACACACGGCACTCATGCTCCTGAAACACTGGGTTTGCGTAGGGACATTACAAAAACCAGGAAATAAACTTCTGTGATGCTCAGCCCATGTCAGCTCCTAAGAATACAGAGAAGGGGAAGAGCGGAGCAATTCTGAGGGCTGAAAATCCCTTTCCCAGTACAAAGACATCATCCTTCATCCCCACCAGCTCATGTGCATCTGAGGGTGGGGCTTTGTCTTCATGCTGGAAACCAAACTGCTCTAACAGCTTCTTGCTAAATTGCCATGGGCTAATAGATAAGCAGAGACTGTGACCATCAAGTCTGACTACTGAGCACTCAAGTAGTCTGTCCAGTAGTTACCTGGGAACAGGGGCAGACGGTCTGAGTGCACGTCCACAGGGCTGGACAGAGCATGGTTAGCCAGCGAACTGGGCGAGCCGGCGCCGAGCTTGCGTCAGCCGTGCAAGCCGCTCCTTCAGGAACTTCCGCTTGTCGCTGGTGTCGCTCCGCTCCTTCAGGAGCCAGCTATAGGTGTCTTTGTCCTGCAGGAGCTGCAGCATGGCCTTCTGAAGCTGCTGGCCATATGTCTGGAGCATGAAGAACTGGATGATCAAAGGGATGTGGCTGGAGATGCGCTTGCTGGCCTCCTGGAAGGAAAGAGCAGTTCATGGGAGGGTGGAGGGGACACTGTGAGGAAGGGCCGCTCACTTCACCAGGTGCACATCAGAGGATCCAGATTCTCACTGAGGGACACCCTCGCAAGTCAAGGACCTTCCCCTGGGTTTCAAACCCATCAATCTCCTCCATGGTGGCGGCAGAGAAGAGCAATGCACAGTGCAGAGAATGTCCCAGCTATGAGTCATATTCCCACCAGCTTTTCCTGACCATTAAATGGGTACCTCTGATAGAAGGGGGCAAAATGTGCTCTATAAAGGTAAGCAGTCAGATAGTGCAAAAACTGCACTTCCAGACCAGACTGGTCAATGTGGTGAAACCACCTCTATTAAAAATACAAAAACTAGCCAGGTGTGGTGGCAGGTGCCTGTAGTTCCAGCTACTTGGGAGGCTGAGGCAGGAGAATCACTTGATTGCACCACTGCACTCCAGTCTGGGCGACAGAGCAAGATTCCATCTCAAAAAAAAATTTAAAGAAAAAAAACTGCATTTCCAAATTATTTACAAGCCTTCCAAAGAGATTTGAAGGCTGCTGCTGCTTTTTAATCAACACTCAAGTGACTCGGTAGAAAAAAACATTGGGCTTTCAAAAGCCACGGAATGGAGCTGAGCTACCTGCATGTAGATAGTTTCTACCACTTCCTCTCTCCCTCCCCGAAGTCCCACCTGTTAGCAAAACTTTTTTCTTTCCCAGGATGGGTGGATCTCAGGAAGCTGCAGTGTACTGGTCCCTTAGCAAGGTTCTAGTATCTTCTCTATAAAACAGGGCTAATGTGAGGCACTGGTCTCATGGGGTGGTTAAAAATATTAAAGGACTTAAAAGATGAAATTTTAGAAAGATGCAAGTTTAGAAAGATGCCAGGCATGTAATAAGCACTTCATATTGGTGAGACTGAGGCGGAACTCCCGATCCACGTTCTGTGACCAGAGTGACCGAGAGGCGGGGCGGTCACCACCTGGAAATGGGGGAAAGGAGACAGGACCAGGCTGAAGGCAGGCATTCAGGGCAATGCTGGAGCCCCAGACAGCGGCAGACGGTGTGAGTCCTCACCAGGAGAACCGATGAGAATCAGCTGTAAAACTGCTACAGAGTCAGGACAGGTGTGAGGTATGGCATTGATACATCTAAAGCTCATATACCAAAATCGCGTCTAACACCAACAAACAGGAGACATAAAGGGAGAAAAGCCACTTTACAGTACACAACAATGAGAACATGTAGGCATAAACCTTAGAGATGTGCACCTTATACAAAGAAAACTTTAAAATACTCCTGAAGCCCCGGCAAAAGGAGGCCTTAAAAACAAAGACTTGGGAGGCTGAGGCAGATGGATCACAAGGTCAGGAGATCGAGACCATCTTGGCTAACACAGTGAAACCCCCTCTCTACTAAAAATACAAACACACTAGCTGGGCGTGGTGGCAGGCGCCTGTAGTCCCCGCTACTCAGGAGGCTGAGGCAGGAGAATGGCGTGCACCGGTGAGGCGGAGCTTGCAGTGAGCTGAGATTGCGCCACTGCCCTCCAGCCTCAGAGACAGAGATCAGCCTTGCCAACACGGTGAAACACTGTTTCTACAATAAAACAACAACACTTAAGCAGGGAATGGTGGTGTACACGTGTAGTCCCAGCTACTTGGGAGGCTGAGGCTGGAGAATCACTGGAACCTGGGAGATGGGAGTTGCAGTGAGCTGAGATCGAGCCACTGCACTCCAGCCTGGGCGACAGAGCGAGACTCTCTCAAACAAAACAAAACAAAATCAATAAACCGGAAAGACTCAAGATGTTCTTGGAAAAAGACATGATGTCAGCACAACGTCAGCGCTCCCCACGAAGGGCTATGCGGTGAATGCAATCCCAGTACATACAGCAGCAGTTCTCCTCATTCATGAGAAACTGGATACACTAATTGTGAAATTCATATTGAAACTGAACACACACAAAGAGGCAGAACATCTCTACATAAAAACAAGTGGGAACCCAGATAACTGGACACCCATGTTCCCAGTAGCACTATTTACAACAGCCAAAAGGTGAAACAAGTATCCACGATACAAGAAATGGGTAAAAAAAATGTGGTGTGTCCATCAATGGAACAGTATTCTGCCTTTATTAAAAAGGAGTGAACCTCTAATCCCAGCACTTCAGGAGGCCGAGGTGAGGACTGCTCGAGCCCAGAAGTTCAAGACCAACCTAAGCAACACAGGGACACCCCGTCTCTACGAAAAATTAAAAAACCACCCGGGTGTGGTGATGCATGCCTGTGGTCCCAGCTACTTGGGCGGTGGAGGTGGGAGGATGGCTTGAGCCTGGGAGACTGAGGTAGCAGTGACCTAGGATCACGCTACTGCACTCGAGCCTGGGCAATAACAGCGAGACCCTGTCTCTAAAAATAACAACACTTTGGAAGGCCTAGGTGGGCGGATCACTTGAAGTCAGGAATTCCAGAACAGCCTGGCCAATATGGTGAAACCCTGTCTCTACTAAAAATACAAAAATTAGCCAGGCGTGGTGGCGAGCACCTGTAATCTCAGCTACTCAGGAGGCTGAGGCAGGAGAATTATTTGAACCCAGGCAGGGGGAGGCTGCAGTGAACTGAGATCATGCCATTGCACTCTAGCCTGGGGGACAGAGTGAGACTCTGTCTCATAATAAATAGGCGTGAACCTCTGACACTTGCTACCACCTGGATGAGAACATCATGCTACATGAGATAAGCCAGTCACAACTCCTATGAGGTACTTAGGTTAGTTGAACTCACAGAGACAGACAGTAGGATGGTAGCTGTCAGGGACTTGGGGACAGAGAATGGGGAATGTTTAATGAGGACCGAGTTTCAGTGTGGGAAGGTGATAGGGTCCTGGAGGTGGCTGCTGGTGATGCTGGCACGATATGAATGTACTTAATGCCACTGAACTATGTACCCCAAAATGGTTAAGATGATAAAATAGACATGATGAATATTTCTGCACAATTTAATGAAAGAAAAAGTGAGGGTGATGGGGGGGTGCTGGCTGCACTAAATGGTGAAACATGGGATAGGGATGTACCAGTGTGACCTGGGTGACACTGACAGATGAAAAGAAGGAAAACAGGGCCGAAGACAGGGTGCAGACAGGACCCAACGCAGAGAGGAAGCGAGTGCCGGAGCGGACCAGCGGGAACTAGACGACCCTCCCAGGACGGGACTGGGACCTCTGCTGCCGTCTGGATCCTGCCTCATTCTTGACATCAAAGCACTCCAAATGGACCAAAGGTATCATGTAACAGTTAAAATAAGAAATTAAAGAAAATATTGTCTACCTCATTTATCATCTCAGGGAGACAAAGTCCTTTTAAAGTATGACAAAAACCACTGAAGCCCAAATCCCACTCAAATTTTCTGCTCTAGAAAACTTGAGCATAGTCTAAAACCACCGTACACAAAAATGACAAAGCAAATGACAAAATGCAGAGCGTCTGCATCAGAAATCGCAGATGTCTACTATCTCGCCATGCCGAGACACTCCTCCTGCATGAACTGTTCGCTGAGCAAGAAATAGAAATAACTCTCAACACACAGAAAGATGCACCACCTCATCGTCATAAGAGGATGCTAATGAGATGTCATTTTCATCTATTAGGCTGTCAAAAAACCCCAACGAGGCCGGGCACAGTGGCTCACGCCTGAAACCCCAGCACTTTGGTAGGGCGAGGCGGATGGATCACAAGGTCAGGAGTTCAAGAGCAGCCTGGCCAACATGGTGAAACCCTGTCTCTACTAAAAAAGAAACAAAAATTAGCCGAGTGTGGTGGCACGTGCCTGTAGTCCCAGCTACTCAGGAGGCTGAGGCAGGAGAATCACTTGATCTCAGGAGGCAGAGGTTGCAGTGAGCCAAGATTGAGCCACTGCACTCCAGCCTGGGCGACAGAGTGAGACTCTGTCACCAAAAAAACAAAAAACAAAAAAAACCCAGCCACTTTAGTGCAGACTAAACTGGCCAGTGTGGATGCAAGCATGCCTTCTCTGGGTAATCTTTATCAGTCTAAAACAAGCCATCCTTTCCCCAGCTGTGATGGTCTGTTTCATGTGTCAACTTGGCTAGGCTCGAGTCCTCAGTGATTCCATCAAACACGAATCTGGCCAGGCGCGGTGGCTCAAGCCTGTAATCCCAGCACTTTGGGAGGCCGAGACGGGCGGATCACGAGGTCAGGACATCGAGACCATCCTGGCTAACACGGTGAAACCCTGTCTCTACTAAACACTACAAAAAAAAACTAGCCGGGCGAGGTGGCGGTGCCTGTAGTTCCAGCTACCCGGGAGGCTGAGGCAGGAGAATGGTGTGAACCCAGGAGGCGGAGCTTGCAGTGAGCTGAGATCCGGCCACAGCACTCCAGCCTGGGTGACAGAGTGAGACTCCGTCTTAAAAAAAAAAAAAACAAAAAAAAAAAACCACGAATCTAGGTATTGCTGAGGAGGTATTCTGTAGACGTGGGTAACGTGTAACCCCCTGTAAGTGAAGGAGGCCATTCTCGGTGATGTGGGATGGGCCTCATCCAATCAGTTGAGGGTCTTAAGAAAAATGAGGTTTCCCTAAAAAGAAGAAATTCTGCCTGTAGACTCAGTCTTAGCTCCTGCTGCAATTTCTGGTCTGCCCTCCCTGCTGGCATGCCCTGGGATTTTGGACTCTAAAATGGTAGAAGCCAATTCCTTGAAATATATATATTTGTTTCCTTTTTTTTGTTTTTGAGATTGAGTCTCACTCTGTCACCCAGGCTGGAGTGCAGTGGCGTGATCCTGGCTCACTGCAACCTCTGCCTCCCAGGTTCAAGCAATTCTCGTGTCTCAGCTTTCCAAGTAGCTGGGACTACAGGCGTGGGCCACCATGTCTAGCTGCTTTTTTTGTAGTTTTAGTAGAGACCGGGTTTCACTACGTTGGCCAGGCTAGTCTCAAACTCCTGGCCTCAAGAGATCCACCCACATCAGCCTCCCAAAGTGCTGGGATTACAGGCGCGAGCCACCATGACTGGCCGAAATATGTTTCTTTACATATATATATCCGTGGTTCTATTTCCCTGCACAATCCTAACATAACAGGAATCTCATTTCTGAGAATTGATGCTTCCACACACATGATATACAAACAAACCTATTCACAGCAACACGCCTGCATTAGCAACAGACCCAAACCAACTGTTCGCTTAAAGAGCTGGCTCAATACACCACAACCATACAGTGGGATACTCAGCAGCCATTGAAAAGAACAAGGCAGCCCCATCAGAACTGAGGCAGAACAATCTCCCAGGTACAGCGAAAGAGGCAGGGTGCAGAGCAGCACATCTACTCCTCTGCTAATCTTTGTGTAAAAACCACTACAAAATGTACATGCATGGGAGCTTCTGAATGCATGAGTCGCCCTCGGAGGACAGAGAGGAACCTGGAGAAGGGCTGCTTCCGTCCGGGGAGCTGCTTGGCTCAGAGACTTCTTTGCCATTGTCACTCATCCTATTGTTTGGATTCTGTGAATGTATATGCCTCACCTACTCTCAAGGTAACTATTCATTCTAGGAGGCAGTGTAAGCAGTAGACAGGTGTGAGCTTGGTTGCAGGAGAAGCCAATGTGCATGCCAGTCTACCCCTTAACTGGCTTCATTCACGTGTGTGCAGCTCCCAGTGTCTGGAGGAACGGAGGTTGACCCTTGGTTTAGAGCCTTGCTGCTCAAAGTGCAGTCTCCATCCAGTAGTATGGGGACCCCGAGAGCCCGTTAGAAATGCAGACGCCAAGCACGGTGGCTCACGCCTCTAATCCCAGCACTTTGGGAGGCCGAGGCAGGCAGATCACTTGAGGTCAGGAGTTCAAGACCAGCCTGGCCAACATGGTGAAACCCCATCTCTACTAAAAATACAAAAAAGCCAGGCATGGTGGCAGGTGCCTTTAATTCCAGCTACTTGGGAGGCTGAGGCAGGTGAATTGCTTGAACCCAGGAGGTAGAGATTGCACTGAGCTGAGATTGTGCCACTGCACTCCAACCTGGGCGACAGAGACTCAGTTTCAAAAAAAAAAAAAAAAAATGCAGAATCTCAGCCTCATCCTGATCTGCAATTAGCATCTGCATTTCCACAAGATCTCCCGGAGGCCCCTGTGCTGGGTGAAGTTTGAGAGGCACTGCTTTAAAGCATCCAAATAGTGAGTCAATGGGGACATCTGATAAACCGAGAGATTACAATTTGCTTTACCTCCTCAGGTGTTTACACATCCCAAGGGCTCTACCTGAGTTGTGGCTGTGTTCACCGCCTCGTTCCCCAGGATGAATTAGATGGTACTTCAGGTTATCTGAATCGTGCAGTATCACCCAAAGCATGTGTCTATGAGATAGCTTCCATTTAGTCTGCTACCACTGCATTCCAATGCTGCACTAAGGAACTTGTTAACCAAAAATAAAATCCTATACCTTCCAGTCAACTCAACAGACCCCCTTCTTGGCCAAGTGGACCCCAGAGAAACCTGAAAATCTGTATTCCTGGCCATAACAGGCAGAGAAGCCAGGCCCCTTTTGGAGTTTAGGTTGAAATTGAGATACGACTGGCAAACAAGACTCTGTGGCAGTAAGACACCAGATTATAAGGTCATGCGAGGCAGGGGTTAAGTCACACATGCCCAACAAACCATAAAATCTCCTTGGATGGGTTTTCATGAACTCGGTATAATGTGGCTTACTTTCCAACCCGACTCTCGTATAGCATCACAAGACAGATAGCAGACCCTAAAGGAAATACAAATATTTTACCTAAAAATACATTTTTTGGACATATGTTGAAACGGCTGTTACAGGACCAACAGACAGAAACGGCCCTGCCAGGTTTTGTGGGGGGAATTTGCACCGTAAAGAATCTCCATGAATGCAGCCAGACCTCTCCCCTTCTAGGCCTTCCCTGAACCTAGGAGATTAACTGAGAACCTGCTGCCTCTAAGGCCTGAAAAGAAACATTTACCATTTATTCTCTCTGAAGGCTGCTACCCAGAGTCTTCATCTATATACCTTTGGCCTCTAACACTGCCCTTAACTCAGGTACTTCTTTCTATTGATGTCAGGTCTGTAGACAAAGTTTAACTCAAGCAATTGCCAACTGGAAAATCTCTGAGCCCACCTATGACTGGTAACCTCCCCCTCCTTCAAGGTGTCCTGCCTCTTTAGGGAGGACAAGTACATCTCCCCCAAGTATTTATGATTTTACCTACAATTCCCGCCTCCCTAAAATGTATAAAATCAAACCGCATCCTGACAGCCTCAGGCCCTCCCGAGACTATTCCCAGAGCCATGGTCCCTCATATTTGGCTCAGAATAAACCTCTTTCAAATATTTTAACAGAGTTTGGTTTTTCCATTAGTAAGCAATTAACATCATCCACACTTGCCTCCTGGAATATCCACTAGAATCTATGAGGAGACACCATTTTACAAAGAAAGCTGGGGCTCAGAGAGGTTAAATAACTTGGCCAGAGCTAGACAGCCATCAAAACCAGATGTCAGTGGCTCTAAGCCACCACCTCTCTGTCTGAGGTTGAGCTGCTTCTATGGAGGCGATATGATTTGGCTGTGGCCCCACCCAAATCTCATCTTGAATTATACTCCCATAATTCCCACATGTTGTCGGAAGGACCCAGTGGGAGATAATTGAATCATGGGGGCAGTTTCTCCCATGCTGTTCTCGTGGGAGTGAGTCTCACGAGATCTGATGGTTTGATAAGGGGAAACCCCTTTCACTTGGCTCTCATTCTCTCTCTTGCCACCACTGCCAGGTAAGAGGTGCCTTTCGCTTTCTGCCATGATGGTAGAAGGCCTCCCCAGCCACGTGAAACTGTAAGTCCTTTAAACCTCTCTCTTTTATAAACTGCCCAGTCTTGGGTATGTCTTTATCAGCAGCATGAAAATGAACTAATGCAGGAGGCTAACAAGGAGGTGAATGACAGAGCTAACCAATGTCACCTACAGAGAGAGCAAGACTAAAGAGACAGGCGTTTAGAAGAAAAAGAAAGAACGGAAGTTGCCATCCTGAACCACGTGAAGATGTAAGGGAAGCTGCCATCCTGAACCATGAGAAGATGTACCTGGTGATAGGCCATCAGGTGCTGAAAGATCTCCTCCATGGAAGAGTCTGTCGAGGAGGGCTGGAAAGTCCCTACATCCCAGGATTTCTTCTTCTTTTCTTCTTCCAGCTCCTTCTCTCTGACCTTCTGCAATGCACTCCTGTATACCTGGTCCTGGCAGTAGACAATCTGCTCCATCTGGAAGTGGAGGCGGATCAGCTTCTCACTTTCTCTCTCTTGTTCTGTTCTAATGTCTTCGATTTTGGACTATAGTTAAAAAAAAAAAAAAAAAAAACAACTCAGTTTCCCGAGTCACAGGAAAGTAGGTAAGAAGTCCATAAATACCAGGTTACCCGACGTGAGTGAAACAGCACGTTTCCTGGGAACGGCCCTCTGGGCCATGCCCGGGTGTATCTAAGGTGGCTTTCTAGCCCTGGCTGAGGGTCAGAGCTTCCCAGGAGGCTTGAACCACAGATGGGCCAGACCCCCATCCCGGGGCCTGGGGACCTGCATGGGCTTTGCTTGCAGGTTCTATAACTCGGCTTCTTTCCTTTCTCTTTTAGCAGCTTTTATATCTGATGGTGAGGACTGTCATATCAGATACTCCACAGGGATGAGCAGGGGAGCCAAGTTTAAGTCAGACAAATTCTGTTGTATGTTCCTGGGGTTTAGAGAAACTGGTTGTCAAAACCCGAGGAGGAGAAACTTCTCACCTGGACCCTCCAGGCCTTGATGAGAGGCACAGTGCATGGTGGCAGGTGCATCCTAAACATCTTCCTCCGTATCCATCTCGACCTTCTGGGGAAGGCCTTATTAGTGTCATTTTATGAATGAGGAGTCGGGGCATAGACTGGAAGTGGCACATCCCAAGGCCTCCAGCTGGTGAATGATGGGGCTGGGCTCCTCATCTGTGCCAGGGATGCCTGTTTCTAAGAGTGGCTAAGTCTGGTCTCTTGGCCCAGTCTGTCCCCCAGGCTCATTTCCTGTAGGCTCTTTCTTCACTCTGGAAAGTTTTGAGACAGAGTCTCGCTCCGTCATCTAGGCTGGAGTGCAGTGGTGCAATCTCGGCTCACTGCAATCGATTCTAAAGTGTCAAGCCTCCCAAGTAGCTGGGACTACAGGCATGTACCACCATGCCCAGCTCCTTTTTTGTATTTTTAGTAGAGATAGGGTTTTGCCATGTTGGCCAGGCTGGTCTCAATCTCCTGGCTTTAAGTCATCTACTGGCCTCAGCCTCCCAAAATGCTGGGATTACAGGCTCATCGTGCCCACTCGGGCCAGAAAGATTCTATTTTTATACGTAGCTTCCTCAATGAGTTTCTGGATTTGGAGCCATTGCCTTTAGATGTGCTAATCTTCTCCACTAACTGTGGATCTCTTGTTCTATGTGTTTAAGCACTCTCTCCTTTATTGCTTTCAACCAGACATCACCGGTAACACCAGAAGAAGCACTAGTGAGTGATGTTATTTGCTGCTCTAAATGTATACAATAAAATTGAAATAATCCTCATTCAAGAAATCTGTTTTCTAGTGTCAAGCTTAGTTTTTTTTTTTTTTTTTTTTTTTTAAATAACACATGGTTGGTTTTACCTTGGCGGTTCTGTGGAGGTTAAAAAGTTCTTCAAAATTTTTCATTGAAACATCTGTGAAAGCAAGCCGGACCATATCTAATCAAAGAGAGAAAAACAGTTCAATATTGGTAGGATCATTTGTTCTCTTCCTAAGATGCAAAAAAAATATGAGGATCAAATGATACGAAGTCAAGTTTCCCTTCTTCCCCCTCCCTTCTTCTCTTTACCATGAAAAAGGAAGACGGGTTCTTTTTGCTTAATAACTTGCTGGAAGAATCTTAAAAGCAGATGACCCCTGGCATACATTTATTTGATATTTAAGCTTTTTATCCTAAACAGCTGCAAATCATATAATTTCTGTTAAATTATAAATATTAATATTTTATGATACAACTCTTAATATAAGTCAAATCACTCTTAATGTAGACATTCAAATTCCATTGATATAATTTATCTATTTGAAAAAATACAATAAGCTTTTAGATTTAAAAATTTATATTATTTATCTTTTATTGTTGAAACTCATTTCCATTCTACTTCCTCACAGAATTTTATTGTAATACAGCATATAATATCTTTATGACTGAAAACTTCTTATTGATCTCCATGTCATATATTTCTGAAAAAGAAGTAGGTATATCTATATTGATTTTTATGACTATAAGGCTCTAAGTATTACAAACTTTCCTCTGGAGTGAGTTAAGAGTCTACAATGGACCAAAACAACATGATTGCAAGTTTTGGTATATGATTATTAAGGCTAAAAGGTCAATTTTACTGGAAATACGCCTCTGAATGAGCTGTTCTGAGGCTATCTCCAGCTCCTTAGTTCATGGATCCATGAGGGATTATTAATTACTCCTAAGATGAGACAGCTGAAGTGTGAGTAAGGATGCTGTCAGTCAAGGAGAGGATGAAGAAAAGAGATTCAATAACGTGTGGAAAACCAAGAAAGCAAAGCATTTCAAGAAGGGAGTGGATCCACAGTGGGATCTAGTTTCCTATCTATCTGTGACACACCTAGATTCCTGCAGCACTTGAAAATGCTCCAAACACGTCTACATGTGCAGTTATTTAACCACTGGCTTTACTCCTTGGAGATGTCAAATGAACAGCCGATTGAGTGTGAATTTTGAGTGTGAAGCCAGCATAGCAGTGAACAGGGTGGAGGTGTGGTGTGATAGGAAAAATAGAAATATTTTGTCTTTGTCACCAATTCCTAACACAGAAGCCCCTACATCTCTTGGAGTGTCGGCCTGTTAAGAGTATCTCGTGTTTTTAAGAGATGATGCCCTGTGGGCCCCTACATAGCTTCAGGATTGGGGCCGGGCACTAGAAAGACCAAGCCTTGACTAGAAACTTAGAACTTCCAGCTCCACAGAGGAGGGAGAGCCTGGAGATTGAGTCAATCATCCATCATGCCTTCGTGATGAAGCCTCCATGAACCCTTCTCAGTGGTGAGGTTCTAAGAGCTCCCTGGTTGATGACCAGGTCCCTGTGCCATGAGGGTGGTGCCCCCAACTCCGTGGGGACAGAAGCTTCTGTATTCAGGCCCCTACTATGTGCCTGTCCAACAGCTTCATTTGTGCCCCTTATCAAATCCTTTCTAACAGACCAGTAAATGTTAGTGAAGCGTGTTCCAGAGCTCTTGGCTGACCTGAGGAACAGGAGGCAAGAATCTTGATTTATAAACAGTCCGTCAGAAGAATGGGAGGTCTGGGACTTGTGACTGGCGTCTGCAGTTGGGGCCAGTCTTGTGGGACTGAGCCCTTAAGCTATGGGAACCACACAGACTCAGGGCAGTGTCAGAATTGAATTGAATTGTTGAACACCAACCTGACACCTACAGAATCAGAGGTTTGCTTGGTGGTGTGGGATGTGCCCCAGGAGGAAAGTGCTGAAGTCTGGTGCTGGCTTTGGTTCGAACCTTTCCCTTCTTTAGAAATCAATGCCCAGAAGTGAAACTGAGCACTCACCCGTCACGGTGTGTAGCATATTCACAGCTGGCTCTTCCAGCGCCTTGATTTGCTGTTTTATGATTGTCTCAAATGTCCTGTAATTCACAAAGCCTGGCAGCTCTCTACCACGATACTGATTTTCAAATTTCTGCATTTTTCTAGTCGTAATTTTATGGCCTATAGCAGGAAAAAAATAACACTAAATTATCTTACAAAAATAATCTTGCACATTTTTCTAAACATAATACCATTCTAGATTTTCTGAAAATATAAATGGCAAGAAAAAGTGTTATCAAATCAAATCTAACTGGTAAACTAAAAATATTCAGGGATCACACACACACACAAAAAGCCAGATCTCAAGATAATTTTCCTTAGTCATCTCAGGAAGGGGAGTGCAGAGACAGGTACAATGTCAGGAACCTGCACATGCAGAAACTTCGAGTAAGACCCCCTTTTGTTTTGAGACGGAGTCTTGCTCTGTCACCCAGGCTGGAGTGTAGTGGTGCAAATTTGGCTCACTGCAAGCTCCGCCTCCCGGGTTCATGTCATTCTCCTGCCTCAGCCTCCCGAATAGCTTGGACTACAGGTGCCCGCCACCACGCCCAGCTAATCTTTTTGTATTTTTAGTAGAGACAGGGTTTCACCATGTTAGCCAGGATGGTCTCGATCTCCTAACCTCGTGATCCACCCGCGTCAGCCTCCCAAAGTGCTGGGATTACAGGCGTGAGCCACTCTGCCTGGCCAAGACCCCTTCTTAAAAACGTACTCGAGTATGGACTGTTGTGAACCTAATTTTAGTTTTACCAAAGAAATTGTACCATAACACATTCCTTGCCCTCAACTGCATGCCCATTAGAAATGAGCATGAACACTGTCTGGAATTAACAATATATCATATATTCATGTGTAGAAAGTGTTTACAAGTCAAATGGGATAACAGAGTAAACCAGGTACATCAACTTGTATGAATGTGATACAGTAGCACTGTTCACTGTGTAAGATGCTGCATTTTTCTTTAAACTTTTGGAATTGTTTGTACTCCCAACAGTCCACACTAGAGAGAGTCAGCCCCATCAGAAGTTCAGAGGGTTTGAGTTCCTTTTTGAATGGTAATCCAGTACCCTTTTTCAGTCAGGATGTTTCTTACTGAGATATCATTTATATAGTATAAAATTCACTCTATTGAAAGTATATGGTTCAGGCCAGGCGCGGTGATTCACGCTCATAATCCCAGCACTTTGGGAGGCTGAGGCTGGTGGATCACCTGTGGTCAGGAGGTCAAGAACAGACTGGCCAACACAGTAAAACCCCATCTCTACTAAAAATACAAAAATTAGCCAGGTGTGGTGGCAGGTGCCTGTAATCCCAGCTACTAGGGAGGCGGAGGCTGAAGCAGCAGAATCACTTGAACCCGGGAGGCAGAGGGTGCAGTGAGCCGAGACTGAGCCACTGCACCCCAGCCTGGGTGACACAGCAAGACCCTGTCTCCAAAGAAAAAGAAAAAGAAAAAAAAAGTGTATGTGTGAGTGAATTTTAGTATATTCACCAAGTTGTGCAACCATCCCCAGACATAACTCCCAAACCCCACACCCATCACCCATCAGTGACCACTTCCCACTTTTCCCTCCCCAGCCCCTAGCAGCTACTATTCTGCTTTACGCCTGTCCGGGTTTGCCCACTCTAGCCATTTTCTATCAATGGAATCAAAGAATATGATATGTGGCCTTTGTGGCTGGCTTCTTTCACTCAGCATGATGTTTTCAAGGTTCATCCATGGGGTGTTGAGGACCAGCGCTCTGTGCCTGTCTGCGGCTGGAAATATTCCAGGGCTTGGTGTTATGGGCTGAGTTTGAGTTGTGACCTCTTCAAATTCCTATGCTGAAGTCCTAACCCTCAGAAACTCAGAATCTTACTGTGTTTGGAGACAGGCAAAGAGGTAATTAAATTGAAATCAGGTTACTAGGGTGAGCCCTCATCCCATCTGCCTAGTGTCCTTGTAGGAGAAGATGAGGACACAGACACACACAGAGGGACAACCCCACGAGGACCTAGCAAGAAGACGCCATGTGCAAGGCAAGGAGAGAGGCCTGAGAAGGAACCAACTCCACCAACACTTTGATCTTGGACTTCCAGCCTTCAGAATTGTAAGAAAATAAATTTCTACTGTTTAAGCCCCCACCAAGTCTGTGGGACTTTGTTATGGCAGCCAGAGCCAACTGCTACACACAGACACATGCCAGTTAGTTTACCGATTCATCAGCGGATGGTCACTTGGGTTCAGTGGTATAGAAGAGAGCAAATGTGGCTTTAGTTGTCACCAGCTCCTTATCCTGACCATCCTCCCCCACTGCCCCCCACTCTCCTCTGTCTTAAGCCAACGTATCAGGCTCACCACGCTATCGACTCATTGCTATGGTCTACATGTTGGTGTCCCCTAAAAATTCCTATGTTAAAACTCAATCCTCAGTGTGATGGTATCAACAGAGGAGATCTTTAGGAAGGATTGGGTTATGAGCGCTCTGCCCTCACGAATGGGATTCCAGGCACTTCAGATACTGTATTTTTTGCAATTGAAGGTCGGTGGCAACCCCATGTCAAGCAAATCAGCACCACTTTTTCCAGTAGCACGTTACTTTTTGTTTATCAGCAATTTTTTAGCAATAAGGTGTTTTAAACTAAGGTCCGTACATATTTTTTAGGCCTAATGTTATTACACACTTAGTAGACTACAGTATGGCATAAACGAACTATTTATGCACCAGAAACCAAGAAGTTTATGTGACTTGCATTATTGCAATATTTCTTTTGTCTGGAACTGAACCCACAATCTCTCTGAGGTATGCCTCTGGCATCTCTGTAAAAAAAAAGGTCTGGGGAAGCTTGTTTGTCCCTTATCCCATGAGAGGACACAGCTAGAAGGTGCCATCTTTGAAGCAGGGAACAGGCTCTCACCAGACACCAGATTTCCTGATTCCTTAAGAATGGATTTCTTGCCTCCAGAACAATGAGCAGTAAGTTTCTACTGTTTATAAATGACCCAGTCTCAGGTATTTGGTTGTAGCAGCTCAAAGAAGGGACTGAGACACTCACCTTCTTGCAAATTGTTTTCAATTATGATATCCCATTTGTGGAATTCACGTCGGAGTCTGGTAAACAGTCGGCTGTCTTCTTCCCCTACAGTTTCCTCCCCTTGTATGAGAGCAGTGATGTCCTGATTAAAGGCATTAATTTTCTGTCAAGAAGAAAAACATCAGTATAAGCGGATAGACTTCAAATCCAAGGTCAAGGTCGTTTGGAGGCCGTGCCTGTGTGGAGGGTGGGGAATCATTCTTTGCTTCCTTATGGGACACTGTGGATCAGAGGAAAACAGAGGTTTTGGCACCAGAAAATCCTTTCCCACCCCTTACTGCCTTAAGGATCTGGGCAATGATCATGACAGAGCAGGCACAATGCAGCCTGAGCATCCCTCACTGCTGACGGCCCCCCGCACACCGGCACCCCCTGCCCTGCCTTCCTCAGCCCTGTCCACCCTTTGAGTGCTACGGGCCAGACGTCTTTGGATCAGCCTTGGGGGAGTGAAGAAGGAAGTGCATAAGGCCCAGGGTCCCTTTTTTGACCATGACATGTGCTTCTCCAGCTCCATGCAGCTGGCAACACTCACGTCTATCAGAAAGAACATTTTTTCAGTGTCATCTTCCGGTATGTCGACACCATACTTTTGTAGCTCCTCTGTTATTCCCTGGTGACTCTCCTTGATTTGATTTTCTAACAGCGGCAGAGATTTCTGAGGAAAATGGAGAGAAAATAATGGGAATTGATAAAGATGAACAGGGAATGAAAAGGAGGTGCTGGGTCTCCCTCTATATAGGAGCTGTGTGGGCCGTCTGACTTCCTGGCTTCCTCTAAAAGGAAGCTTTTCCAGACCTGGGGGGCAGGAGGACACACGCTAGGGGCACTGTTTTCTGCCCAGGTCTTCCCCCTTCCCCACTCCTATGACAGCAGCCTCATAAGCAGCAATGAGGCACCCACTGTGCATGTGTGCTGGGCCCTGGTAGAGTGACCCAGGGGCAGTTCCTCCTGTCGTCGAATTAGGTAAACTCTCTGGAGGGAGACTGGAGAGACCCACTTGTTTAGTAGGTTCTGAAGAAGTGGCATTTGGAGCAATTGGAGATTCAACAACTTTTATGTTGTTTGCAATCAATAAACAGTGATCAGAGACTTATGTTTTTAACAATACGGTTGACACCATATGCTGGCTCACACTTCCATAGCAAACATCTAAAAATGCCAGCTGACATGTGAAAGCCATACCTTTAAAATGTATCGGTGGACTGACGAGTTAGTGAGGGGTACTCAGATGTCAGCCCCAGTAACAGTGGCCATGGAGGAGGCTCAAGAAGGAGGCAGCAATGGAGCCTATCTCAGCCACAAGGGCATCTGTCTAGGTAAGACAACTCAAACATGAACCTACGAGCCTGACTTGGTGCAATGGCAAAAAACCCCCCTGGGCTTGCTCGAGGTGGGGAATCTAATAAGGAAGCATCCCTTTTCTGCACACAATGGGACCCCAAAGAGCTCTGCGCTCATCACAGTCAGCTGGAAAACAACCCCATTCTGCACCCACATTCCTGGGGACCACGTGGAAGACCTTGCACTCTGGTGCTGAGTTGAAAATTTGAAAAAGGCCAGCCTGCCCAACATGGCGAAACCCTGACTCTACTAAAAACACAAAAATCAGCTGGGCATGGTGGTGTGCACCTGTAATCCCAGCTACTCAGAAGGCTGAGGTAGGAGAATGGCTTGAACCCAGGAGGTAGAAGTTGCAGTGAGCCGAGATCACACCACTGCACTCCAGCCTGGGCAACAGAGAGAGACTCTGTCTCAAAAAAGAAAAAAAAAAAAAAAAAAAGAAAAAGAAAATTTGAAAAAGGAAGAGACTACATTCAGGCAGATTTTTAAAAAGAACCACAGAGCTTTAACAAAGCTTTTTGAAGTTAAAAAATACGTTCATTAGAATGACTAAGACATTATAATAGTGGTTGTCAATGGGAAAGGAAGAGTTAGTAGCTTGTGCGTAAGATTTTAATTTTTATCTTGGCCCAGTAGAAATAGTCCGTCAGCATCCCCCCCAGACTGTGGTCCCCTGAAAAGCAGTATCCGCATCGTCTGGGGGCTTGCTGGAAATGCAGAATCCTAGGCCCTACTCCAGACCCACAGAATCTGAATCTGCATCTCAACAAGATCCTCAGAAGATCTGTGTGTACAGCGATGTTTAAGAAGCCAGCAAGGGCTGGGCAGGGTGGCTCAAGCCTGTAATCCTAGCACTTTGGGAGGCTGAGACGGGCGGATCACGAGGTCAGGAGATCGAGACCATCCTGGCTAACCCGGTGAAACCCCGTCTCTACTAAAAAATAAAAAATTAGCCGGGCGAGGTGGCGGGCGCCTGTAGTCCCAGCTACTTGGGAGGCTGAGGCAGGAGAATGGCGTAAACCCGGGAGGCGGAGCTTGCAGTGAGCTGAGATCGAGCCACTGCATTCCAGCCTGGGCGACAGAGCGGAAACCCTCTCTCAAAAAAAAAAAAAAAAAAAAAAAAAAAAGAAAGAAGCCAGCAAGGTTCAGCTCTGTGTTCGTAGTATTCTTTTCAAGAACCCACAGCTCTGCCCGTGCTTACACAGATGTGTGCGATGAGCTCGCTGGTAAGTTTCTCTGCCAGGCAGGGAACCGTGGCCTTTCCTTCCTCCAGCAGATCCCTAGAAGAGAACACAGGATCGATTTCCACCTTGATGTAGCCAGAGGCATGTCTGCCTTCTGCTGTTGGGAAAAGTCAAGGCGAATTTCAGTTGTTTACAACTGGATGCAATGTCTTGCAACTGGTACCCAACAAATACTCAGAATTGGATTGAATAGGATTATGACTGAATTTTAGCAATCTAGGATATTTCAACAATGATATGGAATGAGCCCTTCCAGCTGATATAATAAATGTGTATCATGGTATTTGACTATAGACTTGGTCACCACAAAACTACACAGGCATGTACAGACACGTTTATATAACACATATCCCCTTCTATGTGTAATATGTGTAGGTAATCATAATGATACATATCTTCATACCAATACATTGAAGCATACTGAGATAAATGGGTAGCAGAACACTGAGGAGAAGAGACACAAAATATCTTGTCCAAGATAAAAACTTAAAACATGGGCTGCCTGGAGGAAGGAAGTCGAGCATCTTCTAACCCGATCCAAATTTATGCTCCCAGGGTGAGTTATGACAGGGTTTCTCACATTTTATAGGACATTTTAGGATAAAGGAAGCAAGCAGCGAAACATGAGTTTCTGTGCCTTTTTGTGAGAGTATACTCATACCTGAGCTTCCGTTTCTGTCAATTTTCTAGATTGTGGTAAAACACATATAACGTAAAATTGACCGTTTAACCATCTTTAAGAGTACACTTGAGTGGCATTAAATACGTTCGCACTATTATGCCACCGTCACCACTGTCTTCAGAACGTTTCATATTCCCACACTGAAACAATGGCCCCATTAAACGCTACCTCCCCGTTCTCTCTCTCCCAGCCCCTGGCACCCACCATTCTTTCTGTCTCTATGAATCTTACTACTCCAGGGACCTCAGCTAAGTGGAATCAGAAAGTATGTGTCCTCTTATGACTGGGTTCTTTTACACTTAGTAGAATGTTCTCAAGCTTCATCCATGTTGTAGCATGTGTCGGAATGTCCTTCCCTTTCTAAGGCTGAAAGTATTCCACGTTTTTGTACAGACCACATTGCTTTCTGCATCCGTCCATCAATGACACTGAGTCATCTTCATCTTTTGGCTATTGTGAATATACAGAACAGCATGTAAGTTTCTGATATTTCTGGAATTCTGAGTAATGGCTCTCTGTAGGCTTCTGAGAGAACTGAATACAAGAATGTTTACAACTCTACATAGTCCCATCATTTTAAATCTTACCAATTTATCAGTATTTTCCTTTTAAAAAATGTCACTTTTGGCAGGAGGGATAGAAAGGCCTTATAAACTATTCACCTACCTTTTCTTCTGGGATGCTTATTGCTTCCTTTTAATATTTGACTTTAAACTTTAACTATTTTGGTATAATGAGGTAAGTAAGGGCAGTTTTTTAATTTTTTTCCCAAATATTAATTAGCCCAACACCATTAATAGATAATCAAGCTGATATAGTCCACTATTTGATTTGAAATGCTGCGCTTATCATGTATCAAATATATTCATCCAGGTCTATTTCTGGGCTTTCTACTTTTTTTCTATTCATGTTTTTATAAAATATGGTTCTAGCACCACACTATTTAAATTATTGTACATTGTTTTCTCCCTATTTTCATTTTGATTGGTTTTTAGTGTTTTTTTTTGGCAGTATTTTGTAATCCCCTTTCTATTCTTCTAGCTGAATTCCATAGTCCTCGTTGGGGAACAAGCATAGTCACACACACACACTCCACACATCTGTGGGATGACTGCCACTTTCCCCAGGAAGGCCTGACATCCTGGGCTTGGACTGATCCGTGATGAAACCCAGGCTAGCGCACCTGAAATGTGGGTGGTCCTCAAAGAAGATCTTCTCTCTCTGCAGGGCTTCAGACAGGCTCAGCTGGTCCTGGATCTCCTGCTGGCCGCGGCACTTGACGATCATGTAGCCCTTCTTCAGGTGGAACACGAGGTTCCGCACCACATCCACAACCTTGTCTTCAGTTCCTTTGTCCACCAGATCAGGCTTCGTCAAGATTCCTGCGAGCCAGATGTATTTGGGGAGAGAACGTGCCCAGTCACGACGCAGAGGTGAACGAACAACCGCTCACGCCCCCAGTCTCCCAGGGTTTCCTCCCATCCTTGCCTGAGGGCAGGCCATGGGCCCTGCAGAACCATGGGGCCAGTGGAGCCCCGCTCCAGAAAAGAACTCCATGGCAAGCCGCATGAAGGCAGGAATGCCTCCCAGAACAGTGTGTGGCTCTCCCCAAGCTCCTTCACCCAGGTCCGCTGTAGAACACGCCACGTTTTGTTTGTCCCTTGAGTTACGGACGTCCCATCTCAAACACATGCTTGATGAATACCATGTGTTCCTGAGTTTGCCCTGCTTCCGAGCCCACTGTGCCTTTCTGAGCAAGTAGATAAGGGTTACAAGCTAACCTAGCCAGTGAAAGTCAAAAGCAGCTCATTTTGCTTGGCCTTGGTGGGCACCAAACCTGCCCCCATAGCAGGTCTTAGTGGAGGCAGGTCCCCACTGAGCAAAGCCCATGGAGACTGGAGGGACACTTGCCCACTGGCAGACCACTGAGCACAGTCAGGCTTCCCCATTCTCACCGATGGTCCTGTCTCCCTCGGGGTCCACCTCCTGGGCCATGCTCAGCGCCTCTGTGGTGGCGATGTCCACATTACTGGGGACCACCACCAGGTTGATCGTCTCCTGCCTCTGGATGTACTTCCTGATGAGTGTCTTGATCTGCAAGGAAATGAGAAGAGGTGACTCATGAGTATGGCAAAGGCAACTGAGAGGTGAGACAGCTCCTGACCTTGTACTTGCTTCAGGCCCTGAGAGTCCCAGGGGTATTTCCCCCAAAAGAAGTAACTTTGGAGAAATGAACCCACAAAACGCAACCCTGGAGGTACCTACCAAGCTGGAATTATGAGAAAATAAATTATCTGGGCAGAAACAGAGCTGTAGGCTCAGGAAAAACCATGAGGTTTCACGTAATTAACCCCCAAGAACTTAGATCTGATGGTCACAATGAAAAACGGTGGCCAAAAAACCCCACTTCACCCCTAACTCTTTAATCTGTAAAGTAAGATTCACTGATACTAAACTATCATTATACCTATTTCTTTCTTGCTTGTTTGTTTTGTTTTTGTTTTGAGACAAGTTCTTGCTCTGTTGCCCAGGCTGGAGTCCAGTGACACAATCATGGCTCATCACAGCCTCCCTGGTTCCAGCAGTCCTCCCAGTAGTTGACAGGTACACGCCACTATACCTGGCTAATTTTTTAACCTTTCTTTTATAGAGAAGGGGGTCCTTCACTATGTTGTTCGGGTTTCTGTCAAACTCTTGGGCTCAAGGAATCCTCCTGCCTCAGCCTCTCAAAGTGCTGGGATTATAGGAGTGAGCCACTGTGTGTGGCCCATTATACTTCTTTTTAATGCTCTCTTCCCACATAAGACCCCTTCCTAATACACAGCACTTTAGATATGACATTGCATAAAACATAGAACAAATACATAGAAGATGTTTCCAATGGGCCCATTGGCCTCACTTTCTCCAAAGAAGCTTCCATTCAACTTGACAGAAGAGAATGACCAATGGGCTCTCTGAATTCCCCACTCACACCTCCAAATACCAACTCAGCTCTGGACTCATGGTTACTCTAATACAGTACCCCCTTTCTCCTCCCACCCCTCCCACACACCCCCCATCCCCACACCAATGCCAAGGTCAGAATGGGTCTGAAGTCTGACCTTATACCCAATGTCAGCAGGCTGATTGCCCACAGCCACTCTGGTTATCCCAGGAAGGTCTATTAGAGTCAGATCTGGGACATCTCGGGCGCTGATCTCCAGGGTAATTAGCTCATGACTGATTCCCATTCCTTCCCCGGCGATGGTATTCTGGGCTAGAGAAGAAGCAGGGAAAGTTAAACCCAGAGCTTAAGATGAAAGGATCTCATGACAGTGAATACTCTGAAAGCATCTTCTCCTCTCTGTGAGTCATGGATAAAAGCGTATTTGGAGCAGGTTCAATTTCCTGTGATTGGGACGAAAGAGATCACAAAGGATAACTCAATATTTTCCCTGCTGTTGGCCAGCACTGTGTGTAGAGAGACTTTGTGAGAATATCACCATGAGTGACACCCACTTAGACCAGTCCAAAGCTGGGCTGAGGCCAGAAGCTCTTCCTGGTAGCATTCCTAAATCCTTCTCATTGATGTCAGCAGGAAATCAGCAACCAAGCAAAATAAAAACAAAAATATATGGAAATTCCTAAAATATAAACTGGAAAACCATATGGGGAAATGTACTTATTTTAGCTAAGATAAGCACTGGCTGTTAACATCCCAATAAGATTTTATTTTGCTCCTTCCTCCTTAATGAATTTTAGGATAGGAATTTGTTTCAGCAAATTGTTGGCTAATACCACTTTCCTCTTTTCTACATCTAGAATGTCTTTTTGGGATGTTTGATATCAATTTAGAACTTAGGAAATAACAGTGGTTATGGTCCACTAATTGTTCCCCCAATATCCACGTACCTGCCATGTGGTCATGAGATCGGGTTCTGGCCAGTGGCCATGTGAAAATGTTATGTGCAACTTCCAGAAAGTGTGCTTATGAAGGCGGAGATATGCCCCTTGCCATGGTCCAGCTGGCTTCAAAGTGGATTTGCTGACTAAGTCACAGCAGTGGGGGGGCCTTGGAAACAGAGGCCACACCCAATGAAGAAATGGGATCAGAATAAGTCTTGGTTCCTGACACTGGAATCCCCAGTCAGCTCTGGTCTGTCCCCCCTTCAGACTTATATGAGAGGGACAGAAAGCTTCTACATTGTTTAGACCACTGTGTTAGCAACTTGCTGGCACAATGGCATCCACATTCCCTTCCATCCCTGTATGCACGCTACTTCACAGGGTGCCTTTGTCACTTCCATGGAGAGAGAGAATCTGTCCCTTGAAATTGGGCTTGGCCACTTGACTTTATCTGGCTAAGGGAATGTTACACAGTGCGACGCCAGGAGAGACTGAAAGGTGTTAGATGCTGGGTCTTGCCCTCTTTTGCTGCTAGGAACCCCTCCACTCAAATTGAGAAGTCCAGCTTAGCCTTCTGGAGGGGAGAGACCACACAGACAGAAGGTCTGGTCACTCCAGCCAAGGGCCATCCTGGACCACCAGCCCCAACCCAGCTAGTCCAGAGATAGCTGGTCCATCAAATCATGAGAAATCAAAGTGGTTAAGCCATTAGTTTTAAGATGGGTTTTACACCAAGGGCTGACTAACACACACAGTTATTTTGAGTGTTCTGCTGCAGGCAGCCAACCTAATCCCAACTAATTCAAAATCATGGTTTGTCAATAACATTATTTATCTTTCTGTAAACAGTCAACAAATGTGATTAATGCTCCATCTTTATAAATGCTAAACTTGTCCCTTCCTACTGCTGGGCATCAGTTCATGTCACTTCAGTACCTTCCCAGTGTGAATGAAACTTAATCATGTGACATGCTAGAAAAACAGAAAGGTCAAGAGGAAGATGTTATCCGTGCATCTCACAGTGGCTGCTCTTTGTCAGCTACTCTGCCCTATCTACACTGCTGGTGTTGTTTCCCCTTGCAGAC
This sequence comes from Piliocolobus tephrosceles, assembly GCF_002776525.5. NCBI lineage: Eukaryota > Metazoa > Chordata > Mammalia > Primates > Cercopithecidae > Piliocolobus > Piliocolobus tephrosceles. Next base: position 37,729,703 of record NC_045452.1, read on the forward strand.
AACTTCAAATTGATCATTGTGGTTTGCATTTATGGAGGCCTGCCATGAGTTAGCCTAAGCTAGGATTATGCAGACCCAGGCACTCCCCTTTCTTAGGAAAAGGGTGCTGGTTCTGAGTGGGGTTCAGTGACGATCCCGTCCACAGTGTAGAGCTCTTTGCACAAAGGAAGAAGGGGAGGAGCTCCCTCACCCTCACATCTGGCTCCTCTTCTGCCAGATCTAAGTAGGGAAGCCCTTGATTAAGGGACAGATCGTCCGTATTTGGGGACAAGTTTTACATTTCAAAATTCACATTATTCTAGATACTCACATATTAAGCAATAGATGTGTTTTTGAGACAGGGTCTCACTCTGTTGCCAGGCTAGAGTGCTGTGGCAAGATCACAGCTCACTGCAGCCTTGACTTCCCAGGCTCAAGCAACTCTTCCAGCTCAGCTTCCTGAGAATAGCTGGGACCACGGGTGCATGCCACCACGCCCAGCTATTTTAATTTTTTTTTTTTTTTTTGAGACAGAGTCTCACTCTGTTGCCCAGGCTGGAATGCAGTGGCCGGATCCCAGCTCACTGCAAGCTCCACCTCCCAGGTTTACGCCATTCTCCTGCCTCAGCCTCCCGAGTAGCTGGGACTACAGGCGCCAGCCACCTCGCCCGGCTAGCTTTTTTTTGTATTTTTTAGTAGAGACAGGGTTTCACCATGTTAGCCAGGATGGTCTCAAACTCCTGACCTCGTGATCCGTCCGTCTTGGCTTCCCAAAGTTCTGGGATTACAGGCTTGAGCCACCGCACCCAGCCTATTTTAATTTAAGAGACAGGGTCTCACTATGTTGCCCTGGCTGGTCTCGAACGCCTAGGCTCAAGCAATCCTCCTGCGTCAGCCTCCCAAAGAGCTGGGATTACAAGCACAAGCCACTGTGCCCGGCCAGAAATAAATTATTGCTATCAGATGCTGATATCCAAGCATGCTGGTCATAATGAGGTAAAAGAAGTAGAAGGAACTGGGGCCTGATGTGCAGGAGAAAGGGGTCCTAAGGAAACAGCACAGGCCCAGGGAAGTGGGAGTATAAACAGTTACCCCAGGCATGTCAGAAGGCTTGACCAGGCATCCAAACGGGGGTACTCACCTTTATTAATTTCCTTTTCTACCTCTGAAGCATCCAAAATCTCAATCTCGTAGTCCTGGTAACTGACCTTCCCTCTCCACTCGTCTTCGTTCACAAGTTTCTTCAGTTTCAGCACCAGCGGGCATCTAGTCACGATCCCTAGGAGGCCACGCGCACATCAGTGCTCCACTTTGCTCTTAAAAGACCTACATAGTGCCTTAGGCCCATGGTTCTCAAACTTTTATACACTCATCTGGAGAGACATTTAAAACTGGAAACTTTCTGGTCTTACCCTCTGGTATGTGGGGACATCGCACTGTGTCTGGGTGACCTCAAGAACATGCATTCTGAATACGTAACCCAGGTGAGTTTTTGCTCACTAACGCTTGAAAGCCACCAGTCTTGGCTTCCTGCCTCATCCCAGTGTTCTGCCATCAGCTCAGGTGGTAGACCACATGGGGAAACCCCCCAAGCTCATCTGAACATCTTCCATTATCCTCCCAACATACACACTCTACCCCCATTAGGAAAGTATCCTGCTTCCACCAGGCCACCTTACCACTGTACTCCCACTGTAAACTCCTTCCATATTCCACCTACCATGCCTGACCTGTATTGCAAGACCCATTCCAAGCCTGAACTCTTTGAGCCCTCACTGATCTAGTTCTGAACTAGGGGACCCAAATGCATTTATTCAGATCCTCCTCAAACTGTAGATTACATATTACTTACGTGAAAAAAAAATGTGCAAAGAGATAGTGTTATGAAATGGTGTTCCCTCCAAATTCCTATGTTGAAGCCCAAACCCCTAATGGGACTGTATTTGAAAATAAGGCCTTTAAAGCAGTAATTAAGGTTAAATGAGGTCATTAGGGTGGGCCCCAATCCAATATGACTGATGCCCTTACGAAGAGGAAGAGACAGCAGAGATGCTTGTGTGCAGAAGGCCGCATGGGGGAGCGGTGAGGAGGTGGCCATCTGCAAGCCAAGGAGAAAGGCCTCAGGAGAAACTAAACCACGATATTGGACTTCCAGTCTCCAGAACTGTGAGAAAAAAAGCTTTTGCTGTGTAAGCCACCCCGTCTGTGGTATTTTGTTATAGCAACCTGAGCAGACTAATATAGAATGTAAGTTCTTACCGCTGCCTCTGGGAAGAGCAACTCCTGATAGTGCCTCCAGCACAGAGCTCTTGCCCGAGCTCTGGTCCCCAATGACGGCGATGGCCGGCAGGGCCAGGTCCTGCTCCACACCCAGAGCCCGCAGGGAGTCGATGAGGTCGATGCAGGGGCGCACCTTCTCCTCGTACTGGCTGCACAGGTTGTTCTCAGCCACCTGGAGGAAGCAAAAATGGAGAATTCTTCATGGCCTGCAGATCATGTTCATGATATGGTTTGGCTCTGTGTCCCCACCCAAATCTCATCTCAAATTGTAATCCCCATAATCCCTCCGTATGAAGGGAGAGACCATAATTGGATTGTGGGGGAAGTTTCCCCCAAGCTGCTCTCATGATAGTGACTTTTCATGAGATCTAATGGTTTTATAAGTGTTTGACAAGTTCCTCCTTCAGTCATTCTCTCTCCTGCCTCCTTGTGAAGAGATGCCTTCCTCCATGATTCTAAGTTTCCTGAGGCCTCCCCAGCCATTTGGATTGTGAGTCAATTAAACCTCTTTTCTTTATAAATTACCCAGTTTCAGGCAGTTCTTTATAGCAGTGTGAAAACAAACCAATACCCTCCATTAAAGACGGCCAACTTCAATAAGTCTAATACACAGGTTACTGGAATCCCCAAAAGATAATGCAAGAGACACGAAAAAAAATTCAAAGAAATACACACAATTCCCTCAAACTTAATGAAAACCATAAACCCAAAGATCCTAGAAACTCAACAAACATCAAGCACAGCAAACATAAACATCATCAAGCCATTAAGAGGGTCAAATTGCTCAAAACCAGTAATAAAGAGAAAATGATAGGAGCAGCCAGAGAATGATACAGTGTGAGCAGAGGAACACAAATGAGAAATCTGCTGTAAATTTTATCGGAAACAATAATAAGTGAGAAGACAGTTAAGCAATATTTTTGAAATACTGAAAAACACCATCAATCTAGAATTCTACACCCAGCAAAAATATCTTTTAAAAAAATGACGGCAAAACAAAGACCTTTCTAGCCATCCAAAAGCTTAACTAATTCATTACCAGTAGACCTGCACTACAGGAAATGTTAAAGAAGTTCTTCAGGTAGGAGGAAAATGACACTGAATGGAAATCTAGACCTACACAAAGGAGTCTACACTAGAGAGGGTAACTACTAGACTTTTTCCTATTACTTTGCTATCTTTATTGAATGTTTGAACATAAATAATAACAATATTGTGGAATTTATGATGTATGTAAAAGTAAGATGCATGATAGAAATGGTATGAAGGCTGGGAGCAGAGAGATGGAAGTACACTATTCTAAGGTTCTCACACTATACATGAAGGGACAGACTATCACTTGAAAGTTGACTTATTAAAGATATATACTATAAACACCAAGAGTTATACTTAGTAAGACAACAAAGGAGACATGATGGAAGCATAAAAAATAATTAATCCAGAAGGCAGAAAAAGAGGAAAGGGGGAATGAAGAACAGGTGGGATAAATAGAAAACAAATAGTAAGATGATATTCTCAAACCTAATTATATTATCAGTCACATTAAATATAAATGATCTAAATATTCTTAGTCAAAATGACTTTGAAAAAGAAGAACAAAGTCAGAGGACTAGCATTACCTAATTTCCATAATTACTATAAAGTTAAAGTAATCAAAACAGTGAAGTACTTGCATAAAAACAAAGAAAGCAGCAGACTTCACACTCATCCTGCCCACCTACCAGCAGCTGGGCACAATTTTCCAAATGTGGGCTGACTGGGGTTCAGGAAGAAGATATGAGAAAATCATCTCATCTTTTACTTCTTTCTTTTTAATGACTATTTTTATGCATGCTTCAACATAGACATGAGTTTTCACTAGAATAGCTTCTTTATATCAGGACAAGAAGCTCTTCATATTTGGGGTCAGATGATTCTTTGTTGCAGGGGCTGCCCTACACATTGTAGGAGGTTTAGCCAAATATCTGGCCTCTATTCACTATTCACCCTGAGTTGTGACAACCGAGATGTCTCTAGACCTGGCCACAAGTTCCAGGAAGCAAAACGGCCCCTGACTAAGAACCACAGCCTTACCAAATGCATGAATACCATCAGTAGCCTCGGTCTTCTGGAACTTTTTGTTTTGATTTCTTTATACTATTTATTTACAAAAGTGTGTCAAACATAATAAAGCAAATACGCATGTACTAACCACTTGGGTTAAGAACACAAACACTCCCAGTACTTAGGACATTGCACACACCTCCCTGGTCACCTCCACCCTGTTACACCCTCACCTCCAGAGGGTCCCTCTATCCTGAGGCTTGCAATCATCACATCCTTGCTTTTCTTTATAGTTTTGCCACCTATATGTTTTTCCCATAATGGTGTATTGCTTATTGCTGCCTGTTTGGGAATTTTATATAAGTGGAATCATTTTGTGTATTTCCTGTGTTACTCGATTCTTTGGTTCAACATTGTTCATTTGATGCAGCCATTTTGATGCCTGAAAATCTAGTTCCATTCCTTTTTACTACTGCATAGAATTCTGCTACATGAACACGTACCACACTCCCAGGATCCATTCCACCATGACAGGCACGTGGACAGAGTCCGGGTTCTGCTGTTATAAACAGTGCTGCTATGGAGGTGGCTCCCAGGGGGATGTGCAAGAGTTTACACATGGTTCTCAAACTCCAGCATGCAGAATCACCTGGAGAGCCTGGTAAAGCACAGGGGGTGGGCGCTGCCCCAGAGTGTCCAATTCACCAGGTCTGAGAGTGGGAGGAGGGGCTGGTCATTTGCATTTCAATCAACTTCCCAGGTGATACTGATGGACTGGTCTGCGGGCCACACTTTGAGAACCACCGTCTATCCCCAGAAGTGGAAACTGTCAGATCACAAGACACACTGTGTTCTCCTTGACTGGAAAAGGCCAAGCTGCTTCTAAAGCAGGTGAGTATGAGTGAGGGCGAGTTCCTCCTGCCCCACACCCTGACATAATTACATCTCTTACAGCCAGACAAGAGATGCACGAGGGAGGGAAATGCAGAAAAATGTAAACAGTGGTATCAGGGTGGTGGAAAGGTGGTGGTCCTCTGTGTTTTCCTAAATGATTCAATGTTTTTAAAATATTGTTTGAAAAATTGTTTAACATTGCCTAGGAAAACAGAGCCAGCCTGAAACAGACCAGTGATCCATGGTAACAGGAAACTGAGCACTCTGAGTGCCCGGTCACTCCCTGAACTTACTCCTCTCAACAGCCATATAAAGCAAAGACTATTATTCTCATTTTAGATATGGAAAACCAGGCTTATAACAGGAGGAATAACTGCCCACGATCACACAGCTGGGGGTGTCAGCGTCGGGACCAACTCAGGTTGGACTGATTCCAGGGGCCATGATTGCCTCCCACCAAAAATATGTCTTGATTCTAGGCAAAAAATGCACCACGTGGCTTCCCTACAGAGATAATATCCCAATGATGCCCTACGGTTTGTAGCTTGAGACTGAATCACGATGTGGGCAGGAGAAACAAACCTAGTGCTCCTTGAACCCAGGGCCTGGGCCAATTCCTACATGAACCCATCAACAGCTCAGCCAGTGGCCCCAACCCCAGCAGCACCTCCACCCACAGTCGGCTAAGGCATGAGTCTACACTTGGTTGTAAGTTGGCAAGTACAGGGTCAGGATCTGCGTCCTGGCACAGAAGAGGTGAGAGAGCAGGCATCGCTGGGGCAGCAGCAGCACCTCTGTAGAGAAGGGCAGCCTCGAGTGGACACGGCTCACATCACATGGATAGCGACTTTCAGAGAGCAACTTACCGAGCCCGGACTTTTCTGGGCCACGTCAGCATCTCCATTCAGTAATGGAGGGTGGGATGCAGCAGCTGGATCAGCTTTTACGATGTCCACTTCAGAAAGAACCATCTTCCTTCTTTCTAAGTTAAGCTTAAAATAAAGCAGATGCCTATTCAACAGATAAGCAGCTGAGTGTATTCAACCATGGAACCAAACCCACCACCAGAAGGGAAGGCCCCTGGGGGCGGGGACTCTGATTAGTTGCTCTTGGTGATGTCCCAAGAGCCTAGAAGAGTGCCTGGGACACGGTGTGTGCTCACTGGCTCTTTATTCACAGAAAGAGAAACAGAGGGACCCAAAGAAGCAGAGGTCAGATGAAGACACACACGCTGCCTCCCCGCTCAAGATGCTTCAAGAATATCCCTCTAGGCCCGGTGCCGTGGCTCACGCCTATAATCTCAGCACTGGGAGGCTGAGGTGGGTGGATCATGAGGTCAGGAGTTCAAGACCAGCCTGGCCAAGATGGTGAAACTCGTCTCTACTAAAAATACAAAAAAAATTAGCTGGGCATGGTGGCGGGCACCTGTAATCCCAACTACTCAGGAGGCTGAGGCAAAGAATTGCTTGAATCCGGCAGGCAGAGGTTGCAGTGAGCTGAGATCACGCTCCTGGACTCCAGCCTGGGTGACAGAGCGAGACGCTGTCTTAAAATAAAAAAATAAAAATAAAGAATATGCCTCTGTCCCCCAAAAGATTTTCTATGTATTCTCCTGTCATAATTTTAGGCTGAACTTCTAAAATGTTTTCAGTATAAATTTGAATAGGATAACAAAGGACACAATTTCTGATGCAATTGTAATACAATTAAAAACTTTACATTTAAAGGCCGGGAGAGGTGGCTCACGCCTGTAATCCCAGCACTCTGGGAGACCAAGGCGAGTGGACACCTGAGGTCAGGAGTTCGAAGCTAGCTTGGCCAACATAGTGAAACCCTGTCTCTACTAAAAATATAAAAATTAGCTGAAGTACTGGCACATGCCTGTAGTCCCAGCTACTTGGGAGGCTGAGGCAGGAGAATCACTTGAACTTGGGAGGTGGAGGTTGCAGTGAGCCGAGATTACACCACTGCATTCCAGCCTGGGTGACAGAGCGAGACTCTGTCTTAAAAACAACAACAAACAAAAACAAAAACTTTACATTTAAAAATAAAATTGTTATAGAACTGTTTCCAGTGTAGCCAAAGGAATCCAAATATTATGGTAATTTGACACCCAAACCTTTAGTTTAAAAAAATATGTGAGCTCTAAATCTTTTATGCTCTTTCTTTTGATCATCAATTTCATATTTTCACGCTTTTTCTCTCATAAGTGGGGGAAATGAAATGTCATTCATTTTACTCTTGAAAGCATGTAACTGACTGCCTTATACTTGTCTGCACTACAAATACACATGTATTTGAAATTCATTTTTAAAATGTTGTAGGACAAGTGTCTAAATACAAAATTTTAGTGTCTAATAATCTTGGATAGAAGTAACTGAAAATCTTTCTCCTATGACTCAAAATAAATGTTATAGAAAATAGCATGCACCAACTTACCTCCAATATACGTTTCTTCAAATAAAAGTAACGTCAACAAGTTAGATGGTATCACTGAGCTGTTCTCCTGCACCTCCTTGAAATCAAGCAAAGTATACAAGACAGACCCAAACCCGCAGAACACCCAAGAGTACCCACCCACCCAGTCCCATTCCCAAGGCTGAGAACCGTGCAAGTGCAAGAGGTCTGAAGCCGATTCCGATTCCGATTTCCCAGAATCCTTTTCTTATGTTTTGACTATTTTAACAGATGAATAAAGCACAGAGCTTTGCTGCAAATCTGCTGCCTGGATCAATAATATGTAAGGATGCTCTCCTTGCTTCTCCTCACGGGAACCTTCCCCGAGAGCCACGTGATCTTTGTCAATATCATGGGGGTTGAAGGGAGAGGTTAAAACACACTCATCACCCCTGCTGGTCGCCCTGCTCTGTAACCTATCTAGCTGCACACCTGAGCCAACGCCATTTCTCCTGTCACACTGGAGTTCACAGAAACGCCCATGTCAGGAAGCGCTGCCACGGCTTCACGCCGCCTTGGCTAAAGAACACATCCCTGACGCCAATACTTAAAACTATCCTTTTCTGTCTCCCTTCCCCGGGTTTAAACGCTTCCAGGACAGGCATCGTTGTTTGATTTCGATGGGAAGGAAGGGATGTACTCCTTTTTTTTTTTTTTTTTTGAGACAGAGTTTTGCTTTGTTACCACGCTGGAGTGCAGTGGCGCCATCTTGGCTCACTGCAAGCTCCACCTCCCGGGTTCAAGCTATTCTCCTGCCTCAGCCTCCCGAGTAGCTGGGACTACAGGCGCCCGCCACCGCGCCCGGCTAATTTTTTGTATTTTTTTTAGTAGAGATGGGATTTCCCAGTGTTAGCCAGCATGGTCTCAATCTCCTGACCTCGTGATCCGCCCACCTCTTTTGTCAGCTAGGAGTGGAATGGTTACAAAAGGCAATCCATTGTAAACGGTACTTCTGGAGTCTGACAACCTGAAAATTTATTCCCTAAAACTCCCATGCCTTTGGAAAGACCTCATGTGCCCAGGGCATCCCAGGCTCGATACCAAAGATCACCACTTCATCTGGCTCTCAGGAGTGCCAGTCTTCTGGGCTATGGTTGCCTTAGTTGGACTTTCTGCAGCCAGATACCGAGCATCGTTGAGACCAGGACTTGCACCTCACGACCACGGGCTCCACTCAATCAGCTGAAACAGGACTTGGTGAGTAGATTCCCTTCCCTAATTTGTTTCATCAATTGAGATTCTCTGAAAGCTAAACCTTATGGGTTTTGTCTGTAAACCATAAACGTTTGTACCTTTCCCTGATCATTCGGAACATCAGTTTGGATTTCAGAGACAGGGCAGTCTCGGGAGTTCAAACTGGTTTCTTACTCCTCCATGGAGCTCAGCATCCAGCTGCAGTCTTCAAACTAAACCAGCTCTGGCCTTGGAAGAGCCAAGAGGTGGTGACTCCTAGCTCTCCATCCCAAAATGCTCCTAAAATGTCTCGGCTCCACCCTGTGTTTGCAGAGGAGGCTGCAGGGAGCCTGGACATGCCTCCCACCTCTCTCTTTTCCAGTCCTCTATCCACTGGCCACTGCACAGCCCCACTGGTCAGAGCCTGAGGTGTTAGGTGGGCATGGATGGGGTTATGCACCAGGCTCTTCTCACATCCTGAGCAACTGCCCCCGTGCAGGGGCTTCCTTCCATTCCTGCCCAGAGCAAGTTTGTGCCCATGATATATAATAATGACTTGTGACTGTAATGTCTCAAAATGGAGGCACTCGTATTAGGTGGCATTAAGCCCACAGGAGGTTTTTTTCTTTAGAAACAATAAACATACATGTTTCTCACTTTCGCTCTTAGTAAAGGAGTTTTCCTTCAAAGTGGTAAGCGTGTGTGTGGTAGACTAAGGGGATGAGGGAACACTTCCTGTGGCCCAACGCCACCAGAGACCCCACTGGATAAGGACCCGGTGGCACGCATACCCATGGAGGATCGCACAAGCAGCAAGGGACTGGCAATGTCTGAAGCATTTTCAGAATCTTGGCGGTGAGATTTCTGAAAGCTTCTTCCTGACTTTGGCAGCTGGGCAGCCCAAGAAGAGGCCCCTGGAGGAACAGATTTCCCTCCACCACCCAGCACTAGAGAGGGACTTCCGATTCCCTGGAGTGGCTGTCAGTGGGCTGGCCTCCAGAGCCTCCACTGTGGGTCCCTACCCTAATCACTCCCTTTAATCATTGTACTGTGAATGTGTGCTCAATTGTGTGTGTGAATCTCTCACAATACATTCTGAATTTGAGAATCACTCATTGCCTACTGGGTCATCCTGAAACCTTTTGGGAAAGTGACAGCACACAGCTGGAGGAAACCTGGTTAATGGTTAAAATCAATCTGACTGGGCACAGTGGCTCATGCCTGTAATCCCAGTACTTTGGGAAGCCAAGGTGGGTGGATCTCTTGAGGCCAGGAGTTTGAAACCAGCCTGGCCAACATGGTGAAACACTGTCTCTACTAAAAAGATACAAATTAGCCAGGTGTCATGAAGTGTGCCTGTAAACCCAGCTACTTGGGAGACTGAGGCACCAGAATCGCTTGAACCTGGGAGGTGGAGGTTGCAGTGAGCTGAGATGGCACCACTGCATTCCAGCATGGACAACAGAGTGGGACCCTGTCTCAAATTAAAAAAAAAAAAAAAAAAAAAAAAAAACCCAACGGCCCACTTCATTTCTGCTATCCCTTGGAATGGTGGTGGCTGGATGGCGGCCTTCTCCACTCCAGATTTCAGGGAGCGGGAGTTTCCTGTAGCCTGGAGACCCAGAAACGATCTCCCAGCAGTGTGGCCACAGAATTCCTGCAGTGAGGGTGGAGAAGGCATCCAGGGTTGCCAGGGGGTTTCTCTCCTTGTGGGGACGCTTTCTCAGCTCAGACCCCATAGAGGAGCAGGGATGGGAGGTAGGATTCAGCCCCCTTCCTCTCCCAACACCCCTAATAAGCACCACCTACTACCTACGTTCTAGGAAATACCTAAGATGCAAGAGTCTACTACTTTCCCAACATAATCCAGTCTAGTTTTTTCTTTCATATACTTTTAAGTTCTGGGGTACATGTGCAGAACGTGCAAGTTTGCTACATAGGTAATACATGTGCCAATCCAGTCTAGTTTTAAAACTAACTCTTGCATGACTGACATTCACCTTTTCTTCTGAAAGCGTTTTTCGCCCAAACCCCACTAGCATTTAAATTTGTTATGAATAAAAGAGAGAACATCTTGCACTTTAGACCAAATGTACTGCTACCTACCAAAGCCCCTGAGCTGGGTGAGCAGGTGGGCGGCAGGGCAGCGAGGGCGACGCTGGGATTCCTGGCCGGCAACTGCGGTCCAAGGCTGAAAGATGACAGAGCCATTTTAGGACCCCTTTGGGACTGATGACACCGGGGGCGGGGTGGTGGTGGAGGTAAAGGCGTGGTTAGCATCACTCCACTCCACTTCCCAATAACAAACGTGATTTAAAATTTGACCAAATAACTTGGGCCATCCCAATTGCCCAACTCGGCAGTCACCCGCTGTTAGTGTTGATAGGGTGGGGGCGCAGGTCTCAGCTCTGCCCGGGCTCCCTCTGCCACCCCCGGGACTGTCCTGCCTCCCTTCGTCCACCGCCCCCACTCCACGATCCCAGCCAACTACGCTGGACCCCGAGGGTGCGTCGGCCCCACGCGCCAGGGAGGCCCCACGCATCGCATCCACTGGGGCAGCTGCAGCACGGGAGCAGGGAGCAGCGGTCTTCCCGCGCATGCCCCATCTCGGCCCAGCTCGGAACCCCCTTTATTTAACAGGATTGGCGAGGACTCCTTGAACCTTCCCTCCCCAGCGACCTCCGCACTCTGACTTGGGTTTGCTTTGGCGCGTTCGCAGGAAACAAAAGTCGACGGAAAGCGGTGGTCGGCGTTCGGGTGGGCTCGTGGCCCGCGCAGCCGTGGATCTGAAACTTTCCCGGCGCCCTTTCCCGCTTACTAGAGTCCCTCGGAAACGTCCCCAGAGCCCTGTCCCCCACCCCTTCCCAACCTCTCCGGCAGGAAAGCCGCGGGTTGGGGGAGAGGGGGTGTGTCTGATGAGTCATCAGGAGCCTGGGCAGCCTGGTGGAAATCAGAATCAGGCGTGCTCCGAGCCCGCCCATCAGCGCCCTTGCTATTATTATTATGATATTAGTTACTAGCAGCCGAGAAGATGCCCCCGCCGTGCCCGTGCTCCGGAGTGCTAGTCTCCGCCACGAAAGCCGCTCTCCCAATGCCCGTTTCCGTGCGCCTAGCGCGGTTTCTGGGCGCTGCCCCCAGAAGCGACACTCACCAGTCCCTACGCAGTGCGACAGTGCGGCCTCCCCTCTAGCTCCGCCGCTTTTACCCGGCGCCCAGCCCCGCCCCGCCCCGCCCCGCGAAGAAATGAAACTCACAGACCCCGTGCTGAGGGCGGCTCCGGGCTCAGAAACGAAACCTAACTCCCGGCCGCGCACCGGCAGCGCGTGCCTCCCGGGAACTCGCGGGAGACGCAGGTTCTCGGGCCCGAACCCAGGCCTGCTGAATCAGGAGCTCGTTTCATCCGGCCGGTCTGAGGATCCAGGTGCTCCAGAGGCTCCCTAAGGGCCCGGAGTCATCCAAGCCTGCACGTATCCTTGAACCTAGGCATGCCCTCCCCCCGCCCCCGTCGGTTTTGAAAACAGATGCATTGGTAATTGGGGGTCTTCAGTTCCTGCCCAGGGCTCACTGGGATGATCCCAGGACCAGCAGGGATTCCCAGGCATTGTGTGCCCCTATTGTCCTGAAGTCCGTCCAGCACTCCGACGCCCACTCCCCCTCCATCAGACACACCCATATCATCTTTCTCCTTTCCTACTTCTAGGCCTCCCTGGAGTTTGGCTCATCTGGTCTCTCCAGGGTGGAAACAGGTGTGTGGAAGGAAAATAAAATAAAATAGTAATAATAAAGTTTAAAATAATAAACATAGGTAATAGTCAACATTTAGTATAAGCTATTTAGAAGTAAGACACAGGCTTAAATTTTAAGCAGCCTCTCCCAGCACTGCTAACAAGTTGCAGATGCACGCTTATCTCGAAAGCTTATCACCTGCCTCCGGACCCCAGCCTTGTCCAGCTTAGAGGATGACTAGTCAAGATAACTAAATCGCCAATTTCCTCAGAATTGTCACAGGTTAAGTAATTTACTGTCTTTGTCTGAAACCTGTATCCTACCTTGTTTTTCCTGTCTCAAAGGACAAATAAGCAAGCTGCTTTCTTTGTTGGGGTCGGCAATCATTTGGGGCATGAGCCTGCTGTGAGCCCGGGTGCCCGAATTAAAAGTTCTCTTTTGGTCTCCAAAGGTCTCTTTGTCTTCCTTGGATAGAGTTTTACTGCAACAAGTGAAAGGGGTTGGGGAGGGCTGAGTCAAGCAGACCCATGGGTGGCCCTCCCTTTGGGAGCTCCCATTCCTGGCTAACTGGCTGTTGAGTGGGAGATGGCATTTCCCTTTGGGAGCGGTTGGCACCCCACCTCCATTCTCCTTTGCTCAGCTCAGAGTCCCTTATAAGCCCCCGCTAAAGACTTCCATGATGGGACTTCCTGCCCCAGCTTTAGGTCCTGGGGTCAGGGGCAACCTGGATGGAATCAAATTCAATACTGCTGTACCTACAAGTTGGGGAGGAGCCCCCCAGCCCGCTCCCTGTGCTGAAGTCTATTTTGCTTTGCAGGATCCACTCCTAGGGCTGGGCAACCCCATCCAAGGGGTTCTTCATCCAAGGGGTTCATCCAAGGGGAACACAAGTTCTCCCAGGAATCAGCAATGACCTCATCTCAACACACACACACACACACACACACACACACACACACACTCATCCCCTCTAGGCCTGTTACTTCCTGGTCAAGAACCCAGGCAAGAGCACATCCTGGGGGGCTGTGAGCAGGCTGGGCTGATGCTTTCTGAAGCAGGAACAGTGCCTCGGGAATGCAGGGTAGGTGTGAGCAGAGCTGGCACTTGTGAACAGACACTTAGTGATGCTGCTGCTGCCTCCAACAGTGGGAAGCTTCCCTAAGGGCCCTTGTTCACAAACAAAATCAGAAAGAGCTGCAGGCAACTGAAAATCAGATAGAGGCACAGCCTTAGCCAGGGCAGGATGTGGAAGGGCAGTGAGGCACCCTGCCCAGGAAGGAGCACACATAGCTCACTCCCAGTTGGTGCAATGCCTCCTGAAGTTTTTAACGCCCTAGGCACTTCCCTTGCCCACCCCAGTCCCTCCCTGGCCTTAGATTTTGGTGCTTCATTGCCTCTAATATGCATATGATATGGCAGGGCCCTGGGGAGCACAGGTGACTGTTTTGGGGTGTAATTCAGCAGTCATACAATAATAGCTCCTGTCTCCTGAGCATGTAGTATGTGTTAGGTCTCAGAGAGAGACAGGACTAGCTGGATTTCCTAGGCCAACTAAGAATCCCTAAGCCTAGCTGGGAAAGTGACCATGTCCACCTTTAAACACGGGGCTTGCAACTTAGCCCACACCCGACCAATCAGGTAGTAAAGAGAATTCACTAAAATGCTAATTAGGCAAAAACAGGAGGTAAAGAAAGAGCCAATCATCTATTGCCTGAGAGCACAGGGGGAGGGACAGTGATCGGGATATAAACCCAGGCATTTGAGCCGGCAATAGCAACCCCCTTTGGGTCCCCTCCCATTTTATGGGAGCTCTGTTTTCACTTTATTAAATCTTGCAACTGCAGTCTTTTGGTCATGTTTGTTATGGCTCGAGCTGAGCTTTCGCTTGCCGTCCACCACTGCTGTTTGCCGCCACCCCTCCAGATCCAGCAGGGTGTCCCCTGTGCTCCTGATCCAGAGAGGCGCCCATTGCTGCTCCTAGTCGGTCTAAAGGCTCGCCATTGTTCCTGCATGGCTAAGTGCCCAGGCTGGTCCTAATTGAGAACACTCACCGCATGCCCCAAGATTCCATTTCTTGGAATCTGTGAGGCCAAGAACCCCAGGTCAGAGAACAAGAGGCTTGCCGCCATCTTAGAAGCGGCCCGCCATCATCTTGGGAGCTCTAAAAACAAGGACCACCGGGTAATAGCAGCTAGAGGGACTCATGTGCAATCACTCACCTTAACAGCCAGCCTCCCAGAGGAGTAGGATTATCACACCATGTTCTCCATGAGAAGACTGAGGCCTAAGGAGCTGGGTTCCATACTGGTAGAGCTATGGCTCCAATCCAGGTGATTATTCTCCAAATCTGTGCTCTTCAGCACCTCCTCGCTATGCTGAAATCAAGAGGCAGCTTCTGTACTTAGGAAGCTCACAACCTCCCACCTGAATTGCAGGGGATGTGCGCTCTACTAAACAAACAGCAGTTACTCTTTTTTTTTCCTACCAGATAAGTTTCACACTCTTATACTTTGAGAATGGCCCTCTGTTCTTCCAGGCAACTTCTGATCCAGCCTCAGTCCTCCCTTGCCATCCCTGAACTCAGCACCCAGGTCATACTCAGAGGCTTCGTTGATGCCCGTCCCTCTGCCAGGCTGCCCTCTGCCCACAGGCTCAAAGGGAAATTTATCTCCCCTGCCTGAAGTAAAGGAGTAAGAGAATGGCTACTCCACAAAGCAACCCTGAAGGCTGCTGGTTGACCATTGTTATGGTTATTCTTGATTATATGCTAAGCAAGGGGTGGATTATTCATGCCTTCCCTTTTTAGACCATATAGGGTAACTTCCTGATGTTGTCATGGCATTTGTAAACTGTCATGACGCTGGTGGGAGTGTCAAGATGAGGACCACCACCGGTCACTCTTGTGGCCATCTTGGTTGGGGTGAGTTTTTGACCAGCTTCTTTGTTGCAACCTGTTTTATGAGCAAGGTCTTTATGACCTTGTGCTGACCTCCTATCTCACCCTGTGACTTAGAATGCCTTACCCGTCTGGGAACGCAGCCCAGTAGGTATCAGCCTGGTTATGGAGTTGCTCTGGGTACGCCTCTGACAACAGGGGTCTGTTTGGGAAAAAGAATGGCAGCATTGATGGCTCAGTTCCCAGGCCTGATGTTTCCCTTGGCAGAAGGAGTTTGGGGGTCCTGAGATGTTATTTTCTTTTGCACACCTGTCCTCCTCCAGGCCCAGGTGGACTTACATGCCTGACACCACAGGCTCCTGGGCGGGCAGGGCCCAGTGGAGCCTGGCCTTGTGGCACTGGCCTGGCCTCTGCTACCAGGCTGAGGACCGGGTCAACCGGCAGCCCCAGGCCCACGCTGGGTGCCACTGCACTTGCGATCCGGGCACAGCGTGGTTTGGTGCTCCTGGAATGAATGAATGGGGAATCGGAAGGCCGGCCCTGGTCTTGCAAAAGGGGCCTCAGGGTTCTCCACTGGGCTGGCTTCTCCCTGCTCTCCCTGCCCCCATCGCGAATTTCCCAGACAATTCAGTTTCGGTTTCATTTCTGCTCCCTGGTTTCCAGAAACGAAAAGTCAAATTGTATGACTTCAGGCTTCAGAATCCAGGGGGCGGGGAAGAAGGGGGCGGTGCCACGAGGAGGGGGTAGTGTTGCTCACAAACGCCACTGGCACCTCCCCCAGCTTGGACTCTGTTCTGCTGGGCCGGGGAGGGGGCGGTCGTGGAACGGTGGAGCATCCCATAACCTGCCAACCTGCCCATCCTCCTGGCTGCATTGCCTGCAAGTCCGTCCGCCTGCCAGCACCCCCGGCCCCGCCTCTGCCCCCACCCCTGCCCGCTTTGTCCTGCCTGGGCGCGAGTACAGGGACTGGTTTCCTTTGCCTCGTTTTGTTTCCTCTTCTGTGGGTGTGGTATAGATCCGTGCTTCTCAAAGGGTGGTTGTTCCTGGAACAGCAGCATTGGCTTCACCTGGGAAATTATTAGAAATGAAGGGTCCGGGGCCATCCCAAGACCCCTGCATTAGCACCCATATTTTAAGGGCCTGCCTCAGGTGATCCCTTGGCAACTGGGCATGAGAGCGCTGGCGTCTGGCGTGGTTGCTCTTGGCCCTTAAGGTCAGGGTGGGACTGTTTCTTCATGTGTGCCTGGGGCCCACCAGAGAGCCCTGCAGGGAGGAGCAGAGGCTGAAATCCTTTTATACTGGTGAGCTTTAGAGACCCCAGCTGGGGGCAGCAGGACCTGGGTTCAGGCATTGTGTACAGGTGGCCCAGCTACTGAAGGAAAGTAAAATATTTTACCCCAAAATCTTTTTAAAAAAAATTTTTTTTTTTTTTTTTGAGATGAAGTCTCACTCTGTCATCTAGGCTGGAGTGCAGTGGCACAATCTCGGCTCACTGCAACATTTACGTCCTGGGTTCAAGCGATTCTCCTGCCTCAGCCTCCTGAGTAGCTGGGACTACAGGCCTGCGCCACCACGCCTGGCTAGTTTTTGTATTTTTAGTACAGACAGGGTTTCACCATGTTGGCCAGGCTGGCCTCTAACTCCTGACTTCAGCTGATCCACACGCCTCCTAAAGTGCTGGGATTACAGGCATGAGCCACCATGCCCGGCCCAAAAGCTATTTCTTTCACATATTTTGAGATGGCTGCTCAGAAAGCCAGCCCACAGAAGCACCCCTGCGGAACTGTCTTGCCTGGGGAAGATTTGCATCTTAGAGGGTCTGCACTGAGGCGGTCAGGCTTGCTTTTCTTGCCCTTGTCGGGATCTAGGAAGGGAGAACTGAAAGCCTGACCCCTTTAAAGGTCTGATAGAGGCTGGACATGGTGGCTTACACCTGTAATCCCAGCACTTTGGTAGGCCAAGGTGGGCAGATCATGAGGTCAGGAGTTCAAGACCAGTCTGGCCAACATAGTGAAACCCTGTCTCTACTAAAAATACAAAAATTAACCAGGTGTGCGCCTGTAATCCCAGCTACTCGGGAGGCTGAGGCAGGAGAATCATGTGAACCAGGGAGGCAGAGGTTGCAGTGAGCTGAGATCACACCATTGCACTCAAGCCTGGGCGACAGTGCAAGACTCGGTCTCAAAAAAAAAAAAAAAAAAAGAAAAGGTCTAATAGAAACAGTCATCATCTATTCTCCCTGAGGGTTGTTCCCTGGTAGTTTCTCCTAGGTAACAAGACCACCTTTGCCAGCCAGGCCTCCTCTCCTCCCTCTCGCATAGACTGTTTTGCCACCATCCAGGGACATTCTTTTTTTTTTTTTTTTTTTAAGGATTTTTTTTTAAACGTATTTTAGGTTCAAGGGCACATGTGAAGGTTTGTTATATTGGTAAACTTGTGTAAGAGGGTTTGTTATACATATTTCATCAACCAGGTATAAATTGTTCCTCTTTCCACTCCCACCTCCACCCTCAAGTCGACCCCAGTGTCTGCTGTTCCCTTCGTGTCCATGAGTTCTCATTTCGCTCCCACTTCTAAGTGAGACTGTCTGGAGTTTGTTCCTTCCAGTAGGTTTGTGGTCTCGCTGACTTCAAGAATGGAGCCGCAGACCTTCGTGGTGAGTGTTACAGCTCTTAAAGATGGCACAGACCCAAAGAGTGAGCAGCAGCAAGATTTGTTGTGAACAGCAAAACAACAAAGCTTCTACAGCATGGAAGGGGAGCAAGTGGGTTGCCGCTGCTGGCTAGCGGGTGGCCAGCTTTTATTCCCTTATTTGTCCCTGCCCATGTCCTGCTGATTGGTCCATTTTACAGAGCACTGATTAATCCATTTTACAAACCTCTAGCTAGCTGCAGAGCACTGACTGGTGCATTTTTACAAAACACTGATTGGTGAATTTTACAAGCTTCTAACTAGCTACAGAGTCCTGATTGGTGTGTTTTTACAGAGCACTGATTGGTGCATTTTATAAACCTCTTGTAAGACAGAAAAGTTCTCCAAGTCCTCACTGGACCCAGGAAGTCCAGCTGGCTTCACCTCTCAAGACCACGTGGTATTTGGTTTTCTGTTCCTGCATTACTTTCAAAATACCATTCTTCTGTAACCTCAAGATGGTGTGTAAGCTTCTGCACCCCATGGCTGGAGAGGTAGGTGGCGGGGAGGTGGCAGGGCGAGGTGGAGATAATCAATCCATGGTTCGCCCCTGTGAGCACCTCCGTAAATGAGTATGCCTTTTCTCCAATGCATCTGCCTTCTCTGTGTTGATATTTCATGACTCTTCAGAGGGTGGAGGGGGAGTGTTCCCTTGGCCCCTAACCCATCAACACTGGTGTTTACAATACTGGGAAAAGTCTGGTGGCCCTTCCCAAATCATTTTTTTCCCAGATAGGACCAGCTGTCCACTGGCATTCACGCACAGGAAAGAAATAGTGCACTGTGGTAAATTCCATTACATCAGGATTCAGTGAGCAAAAAAACATCCCCTCCCTTGCCTTTCTTTCCTTGCTCTGTCTCCTCCCTCCTTCACCTCTTCCCTTTCTTTCTCTACAAACACTTACTGGGCCCCATGCTGGCTTCAAGGCTGGATGTTCATGGTATGCAAATGAGTAAGACAAAGTTACTGCCCCTAAGGAGACAGGTGGGGGGCACGGGTGAGCAAGGAACGAGTGAGTTGCTAGGAGCTGGAGCTAAGTACCACTCTTGGGGCTCATTCCAGAAGCTGGGAGCCCAGGAGACAGACTTTGAGGGGGTCGTGGGAGCAGTGGCCAAGAAGAAAGTGTTCAGGAAGGATTCATGGAGGAAGTGAATAGCCCACTTCAAAAGCTCATTTTCCATTTCCTGATACACAGGAGTTATGGTGAAAAGTAGGGCATGTTAATGCTTTCCTTGAGCTGGGCTTCCAGCTACTCTGGAGGCCAAGGTGGCAGGATTCCTTGAGCCCAGGAGGGTGCAATGAGCTATGTTCACACCACTGCACTCTAAGTTGGGCTACAGAGTAAGGCCCCAAATTAGAAAAATAAAAAATAAAAATAACAAAAACAAAACTTTCCTTGATCCTTGTTTGTGTCACAGATGTGAGGGCAGCTAAGCCCTGAAAGCTCAGCCCTGTGCTCTAGATTTCTGTACCCTGCAGTGCCAGGCACGTGCTAGGCACTCAGCACATGTTTGAGGGGTGCTCAGGTGAGGTTGAGCTTGAAGGCTCACAGTGATGAGAGAAGAGCTCAGCTAAGGGTCAGGGTCTTGCCCCCAGGGAGATCCAGAACTGATATTTCAGATTGTGGCCATCTCTTCTTTATTCCTGCTCCTTCTACCTGAAATATAAGTGCCTACAGGTGCCATCCCAAGTTTGGTATTTCACAGCATTCTCCAGTACTAATATGGATGAATGCCCATGAAGTTTATCCAGTAGAAATTGGGCTTCCCTAACCAGCTTCCAAGCAGCCACAATCAGAGGTGCTGCAGGCACGGGTAGCCAGGCAGCCTTTCTCCCTTGTTCTTGGAAAAAAAGAAAAGAACTTGTATCCAAAGAATGCAAGGCTTTTTAAATTATCAGGCCCAGAGAGACATTAAAATAAGACAGCAACCTCTCCCTACTGCCCACTTTCAGCTGTGTGTTCATCTCTTGAAACCTCTTACTATTGCCACAGGTATTAATAGCTATGGATTAACCTAATAATGCCACACTGGACACTGTAACCCACACCCTGTAGCTTAATAACGTATAGCCAATCACTCTAGTATGGTTTGGCTCTGTGTCCCCACCCAAATCTCATCTTGTAACTCCCATAATTCCCTCTGGTTGTGGGAGGGACCCGGTGGGAGATGATTGAATCTTGGGGGCGGGTCTTTCCTGTGCTATTCTCATGATCGTGAATGGGTCTCACAAGATCTGATGGTTTTAAGAAAAGGAATTTCTCTGCACAAGTTCTTTTTACCTGCTGCCATCCGTGTAGGATGTTACTTATTCCTCCTTGTTTTCCACCATGATTGCGAGGCCTCCTCAGCCATGTGGCACTGTAGGTCCAATAAACCTTTTTCTTTTGTAAATTGCCCAGTCTCAGGTATGTCTTTATCACCAGCATGAAAACGGACTAATTCGCACTCATCAATGTTATTCCTGTAAGCCAATGAGAATTCCTGACAAACAGCTTTGTATCAGCCCTCTCGGTCTCCCCCTTTTGCCTTTAAAAATCCACTTATAATCCCAGCACTTTGGGAGGCCAAGACGGGCAGATCACGAGGTCAGGAGATCGAGACCATCCTGGCTAATACGGTGAAACCCCGTCTCTACTAAAAAATACAAAAAACTAGCGGGGCGAGGTGGCGGGCGCCTGTAGTCCCAGTTACTCAGGAGGCTGAGGCAGGAGAATGGCATAAAAACCCGGGAGGAGGAGGTTGCAGTGAGCTGAGATCCAGCGACTGCACTCCAGCCTGGGTGACAGAGCGAGACTCCATCTCAAAAAAAAAAAAAAAAAAAAAAAAAAATCCACTTATAAATGCCACTTATCAGAGTGTAGATTCAGGGCAACTTAAATCTGTGCTCCAACGTTGCAATCCTCAAGCTTGACCCAAATGCACTCCCTACTTAATTTAACCTCAACTTTTATTTATTTATTTTTTATTTCAATAGTTTTTGAGGAACAGGTGGTGTTTGGTTCCATTGACAAGTTCTTTAATTGTGATTTCTGGGATTTTGGTGCACCCATCACCCAAGCAGTGTATACTGTACCCAATGTCTAGTCTTTTATCCCTCACCCCGTCATCACCCCCTTGAGTTCCCAATGTTTATTGTATCATTCTTATGACTTTGCATCCTCATGGCTTTGCTCCCGCTTATGAGTGAGAACATACAATGTTTGGTTTTTTATTCCCGAGTTAATTCACTTAGAATAATGGTCTCCAACTCCATCCAGGTTGCTGTGAATGCCATTATTTCATTCCTTTTTATGGCTGAGTAGTAGCATTCATATATATATATATATATATATATATATATATATATATATATGAATATATATCACATTTTCTTTATCCACTTGTTGATTGGTAGGCACTTGGGGAATTGTGCTGCTATAAACGTGTGTGTGCAAGTGTCTTTTTCATATAATGACTTATTTTCCACTGGCTAAATACCCACTAGTGGGATTGTTGGATCAAATGGTAGATCTACTTTTAGTTATTTAAGGAAACTCTACTATTTTCCATTGGTTGTACTAGTTTACATTCCCATCCAGCAGTGTAAAAGTGATCCCTTTCACCACATTAATGCCAACATCTATTATCTTTTGATTGTGGCCCTTCTTGCAGGAGTAAGGTGGTATCCCATTGTGATTTTGATTTGCATTTTCCTAATAATTAGTGATGTTGAATTTTTTTTATATGTTGGCCATTTGTATATCTTCTTTTGAAAATTGTCTATTCATGTTCTTACCCCACTTTGTGAGGGAGTATTTGTTTTCTTCTTGCTGATTTGTTTGAGTTCATTATAGATTCTGGATATTAGTCCTTTGTTGGCTGCATAGTTTGTGAAAATTTTCTCCCATTCTGTGGGTTGTCTGTTTACTCTGCTGATTATTTCTTTTGCTATGCAGAAGCTTTTCAGCTTAATTAAGTCCGATCCATTTGTCTTTGTTTTTGTTGCATTTGCTTTTGGGTTCTTGGTCATGAAGTCTTTGCCTAAGCCAATGTCTACAAGGGTTTTTCCAACGTTATCTTCTAGCATTTTTATGATTTTAGGTCCTAGATTTAAGTCTTGAGTTGATTTTTGTATAAGGCAAGAGATGAGGATCCAGTTTCATTCTTCTACATGTAGCTTGCCAATTATCCCAGCACCATGTGTTGATTAGGGTGTCCTTTCCCCACTTTATGTTTTTGTTTGCTTTGTCAAAGATCAGTTGGCTGTAAGTATTTGGCTTTATTTCTGGGTTACATATTCTGTTCCATTGGTCTATGTGCATATTTTTATGCCAGTACCATGCTGTTTTGGGGACTCTAGCCTTTTAGTATAGTTTGAAGTTGGGTAATATGATGTCTCCAGTTTTATTCTTTTTGCTTAGTTTTGCTTTGGCTATGCAGGCTCCTTTGTTGGTTCCATATGAATGTTAGTGTTTGGACAAATGGAGGCAAGATGGCGCAGTTCTGGATTCTTCACCGTCAGCTTTCCCGCGCCTGGGAAAGACACAGGTGGACTGCGCAGGCGCAACCCGACCTCTGATGGAGAAAAACCGGAACCCGCCTAGCCACGCCTACCGCCCGGCCCCTGACCCACCTATGTCCCGCCCACTGCCCTCCCACTCCCAGGCCCAGGACATAAAAGCCGCTCCCGGTGGGCACGCGGTGCGAACTTCCTTGGCCCCTGCTCGTGTGCGGACCTAGGAACCTCACCCGAGAGCTCCACTGGGTGACTTCCCCGGCCTCCCCTGCCGGAGACCGATGGACCTCACCCGTCCCCCACACCTTCTTTCCTGAAGCTGGGGGACCAAAAATAAATGTGTAGTTTTGCTCCTAGCCCTGCCTACTCGCTGGTCCTTTAATACTCACCCTGGTGAGCCTAGAAAGCAAATCAGCTTCCTAGAAAGCAAATCAGCTTCCTGGAAAGCAAATCAGTTGGTGCCAAAACCAGGGAGGAGACCCCTCCTCAGGCCTCTAAGGATTGAGGAACCTCCTCCTGCTTCCACGCCGCGGATGGACCAGGACCTGAGACCCGCTTCCCTCACTCTCGTGGCCTCTCTGGGGTAAGTGCCCTTGTCTCCTCTTTACTTCCCTCGGCCAAAAATCCTGCACAGGTCCGAGGCCCACTTTTGAGCCACCAAGTGGCTCGGGACACCCGTTCAGGACGGAGACGTCCGCCTGAAGGTAATCTCCACCTAGGCTCCAAGAGCCTCCAGTCTGTCTCTGCTGGTTCCAAAGGACACTTTGAAGCCAGGCAGAGATCCACTTCCATTTCCATTGTGTCCATTGTGCAAGTAAAGAGGAAACAAATCGGAAACCCCCAGTCCAGATTTCCAAAGAGCACCCCTTTAGGGTGCCTCCTAGCCAACCTAAAAACTCTACAACTCGAACAAGACCTCAAAAGAAAGTGGTTAATTTTCCTCTCCACTGTGGCGCGGCCCCAGTACAAACTAGACAATCAATCTCAATGGCCACCAGAGGGCACCCTAGACCACAATGTTCTGATCAACCTCAGCAATTTCTGCCAGCGGCTAGGCAAGTGGTCCGAAATTAATTACATACAAGGCTTTTGGGCCTTACGCTCTTGTCCCGACCTGCCCTATAGTCCTCCTTCTCTCCCCGCTCTCTCCACCCCCTCCCTTCCTGCCCAGACTCCTCTTCCTTCCTCCTCATCGACTGGTAGCCCGCTCACTCCCGTGCCCCCTTTCACGTCCTCAGCCGGCCACGTAGGGTCCCCTATCTCTGCCCACACCCGCTCTAAGTGCCCTGCTGATGCCTCCACTCCTGCCCCACATCCTCCTACAGTGTTAGCGCCTTTGCGAGAGGTAGCTGGGGCGGAGGGGGTAGTCAGAGTACATGTCCCTTTTTCACTGGCTGACCTTTCCAAAATTGAGAAGCGTTTAGGGGAGGAATTTAGATATCTTTGTCAGGCCTATGACTTAACTTGGCATGACCTCCAGGTTATCCTAACCTCTACCCTAAACCCTGAGGAGCAAGAGCGCATCCTAGTGGCCGCCAGGCAGCACGCCAACCAACAACATTTAACTGACGCCACCATTCCACTAGGGGAGCAAGCAGTCCCCTCGGCAGACCCAGACTGGGACTACCAAGTAGGCCAGCCTGGGCGCTGTAGGAGAGACATCATGGTCCAGTGCCTGTTGGCTGGTATGCAAATGGCTTCAAACAAAGCTGTAAATTTTAACAAATTGAAAGAAATTTCTCAAAATCCGGAAGAAAATCCAGCCGCATTCCTAAATAGGCTAACTGAGACTCTAACCCAATATACTCGGCTAGATCCGGCCTCCCCACAGGGGCCACTACTTTGGCATCTCATTTCATTTCCCAATCAGCTTCGGACATTCGCAAAAAACTCCAAAAGGTGGAAAATGGTCCCGAGACACCAATACAAGACCTAGTTAAACTAGCCTTTATATAACTCCAGAGAGGAAACGGCTGAGGCACAGCGGCAGGCTCGCCTCAAACAGAAGGTACAGCTCCTAGCGGCAGCTTTACAGCCCAGTCGTAACCCCAAACCAGAGAGCACACACCCCGCAGACTCCAAGGCTAAAAAAGGAGCCTGCTATAAATGCGGCGAGGCAGGACACTATGCCAACAGGTGTCCACAAGGCCCCCGAGCCCCAACGCAGCCTTGCTGTAAGTGCAAGGCGTCAGGACATTGGGCCAGCGAATATCCTAACCCTTGTCCACCAGCAACTCCCTGCCCTGCTTGCCAACAGGAAGGATACTGGAAGTCTGATTGCCCCACCCTGAGAACAGGTGCCACGTCTCAACGTGACACCCTTTCCCAGGATCCTGGGAGCTCCTTCCAGCTCCTACATATGGACGACAATAACCGAAGGTGCCCAGACTCGGGGACCCCCATCACCCTCGCCGAGCCGTGGGTAACTCTCCTGGTAGTGGGTAAGACAATTAATTTTTTGATCGACAGTGGGGCTACCTATTCTGTTTTGCCATCCTTCTCTGGACCTAGCCCTCCATCCAATATCTCTGTAGTAGGAGTAAACGGAAGGCCGTCCCCTCTGCAAAAAACCCCTCTCCTTAATTGCTGCCTGGCCAACAACTACTTTGTGCACTCCTTCCTCATTATACCCTCATGCCCTACCCCCTTATTAGGCCGAGACATCTTGAGCACCTTAAAGGCCTCCATATCCATTCCCACCAACTCATCTACTCCCCTCCAATCCCTCATGACCTGTTGTTCATGCTTTGTGCATGCACACACGTTCCTCCTATGCCACCCCCACCCCCCATCTTCCCTATTTTTGTACACCCTCAAGTGTGGGACACTTCCATCCCGGTCATAGCAGCCCACCACCCACCAGTTCTTGTCAAGCTCAAAGACCCCACTGTTACTTTAGAAGTTTGCTCCTATCTAAATCCAGCCACTTTAATACCAGACCCTCTTAAACCACTTCACACTAAACATTCTTGTCCTGAAGTCCTGGAGGCTCAACCCCCAGCCACCCACACTTGCATGACTGGCCCCTTCAGAATGCACAACTAACCCTATTTGTGGATGGCAACTCCTTTATCAACCCTCAAGGAAACAGACAGGCAGGATGTGTGGTGGTTGCCTCCTCCACAGTTTTGAAGGCAAAACCCCTACCACAAGGGACCACATCACAGCAGGCAGAACTCACTGCACTAACCAAGGCACTCCTCCTATCAAAAGGAAAAACAGTAAACATATACACAGACTCCAAGTATGCCTTCTTAATTGCACACACCCACTCTGTCATCTGGAAAGAGAGAGGGTTCCTAACCACCAGTGGTACCCCTATAGTCAACAAAAAACAGATACTCAAACTGCTAGACGCTTTATCAGCACCTTCCAGAGCAGCCATGATACACTGTAAAGGTCATCAGACTCCATCTAACTCGGTGGTGGCTGGCAATAACTTTGCCGACACCACTGCCAAGTCGGCAGCCAGATTCTCCACTCCCACGCTTCCCTCTATTTGTTTTCTCTCTCCTCAATATACCCCTACTTATACCCAAGAGGAAAAGGCCAAACGATTACAAAATCCAACAGCCAAACTAACTACAGACGACTGGATATATATTGATAACAAATTAGTTATTCCTGAAACACAACTCTATACCATTCTAACAGACATACATAATTCTTTACATATAGGACCCAAAGCCTTATACAATTTTCTTTTTTTTTTTTTTTTGAGACAGAGTCTTGCTGTGTCTCCTGGGCTGGAGTGCAGTGGCCGGATCTCAGCTCACTGCAAGCTCCGCCTCCCGGGTTCACGCCATTCTCCTGCCTCAGCCTCCGGAGTAGCTGGGACTACAGGCGCCCACCACCTTGCCCGGCTAGTTTTTTGTATTTTTTTTAGTAGAGACGGGGTTTCACCGTGTTAGCCAGGATGGTCTCGATCTCCTGACCTCATGATCCACCCGTCTCGGCCTCCCAAAGTGCTGGGATTACAGGCTTGAGCCACCGCGCCCGGCCCCTTATACAATTTTCTAAATCGCCTCCTCCACTGTCCAACACTACAAAAACACTTACTTATAATCAACCAGCAGTGCTCTATCTGCCTAAAGACAAATCCTCAAGGCGCATTGCATAATCCCCATCCCAGCCACTAACTCAGAGGACACCAACCAGGCGAAGACTGGCAAATTGATTTCACACATATGCCAAAACATAAAAAATTCAAATACCTCTTAACCCTTGGGGACACTTTTCAGGGTGGATAGAGGCCTATCCCACCACAGGAGAAAATGCTAACATTGTTGCTTCAATACTCACTGAACATATTATCCCTAGGTTTGGCCTCCCGGTCACCCTTCAGTCCAATAACGGTCCAGCATTCATCTCCAAGGTAGTCCAACAGGAGGCAGCCCTCCTACACATTACCTGGAAACTCCACATCCCTTATAGACCTCAGTCATCTGGTAAGGTAGAAAATGCTAACGGACTCATCAAACAACAGCTCACCAAACTCTCCCTCAAGACTCGACAATCGTGGGTAACTCTCCTTCCTTTAGCCCTAACCTGGCTGCGAGCAGCCCCACGGAGTCCAACAGGCCTCAGTCCGTTCGAATTAGTTTATGGCCGGCCCCTCACCCTCCAGCAGTTACCCACCCTTTCTTCCCCGCTGGCAACTTATCTTCCATACCTCACCCTCTTGAGACAACTCCTGAGACAACATGCAGAACTAGCACACCCCCCTCCAACAGACACCTATAGCCCACATCTCTCTCTCAGCCCAGGAGACCAAGTATACTTAAAAGATATCCAAGCCAAAGATCTTCAACGCAGGTGGAAAGGTCCCTATACTGTCCTCCTATCCACATACACAGCAGCCAAACTTCTAGGACACACGCACTGGGTCCATATATCACAATTAAAAAAGGCCCCCACAGAAGACAATCAGTGGACATCTACTAGACTTGCCCGTACCCGCCTCAAATTCACCAAACTCTCCCAACCACCACATGTTCCCTGACCTCTTGTGCTTATCCCGATTTCTCGCCATACTCTATATAAACATAACAGAATTCCAATATATTACCCCAGATCCCTACTTGCCTCCAGGTAATAGCCCATCACGGTGGATTTCCCACTTACCTTTATAGAACATCTTCAGTGGCAAGGTGTACTCGGTGATTACACTGAAGATGAAGTCCTATTTCATATTTATAGTACTATCTTTTTCTTGCATTTCAATCTCTATTACTAACCCAACTTTCATATGGAGATTCTCTATAGTTGAGACCTGGTCACGCAAAAATAAACAGCACTCACAGCTACAAGGCACCGCTGACTGCCCCCCTTCAGGCTGCCAACCCCATCTTATATAAATTTCACCCTATCATGTCGCAGTGTGGCCGGAGCTAAGGCTCTCTGCTTCCTGCATGATCAGACACATTACAATTGTAAGACTTACTGGAAACAAAAGAACCTAGGATGCCCTTATATTTATTGTAAGATCCATTATGCAACCTTGAGACAGGAGAAACCCACTGCTCTCTTCACCGATGCGAATCCACGAACCCCCCTTCAATACCAATTAAATATCAAAGACCCATGGGACCCCCGATGGGCAGATGGAGTCAAAGGTGGACTCTACACAGGCTACACAATTCTTAGTTCATTTCCCATGGCTACTCTCCTGATAGAAAGAACACTTGTCTAGCAAAAATCCCTTCCTCAAAACATACAAGTCCTACAGAATTTAACCTTAGCCATACAATCACAAGAACAGGCCTTACAAGATCAATTACACTCCTCCAATAAAGACCCCTTCTCATGGTTAAAACTAGTCTGTCAAGGGTTAAACCTAACACAGGCAGCCAATATAACAAATCTCTCCCTCTGTTTTCTCTGTGCGGCCCTTGAAAGAGCCCCCTTAGTGGCAGTCCCTTTACCTACTGCTTTCAAGGTTACAACTAACTCCACAGGCACCTCCCAAAAACCGTTCTTACTCCAAGTCCCACTATACCAAAACCCAGAAAGTCCAGTGCTTCCTTTCTGCTACTCTACTCCAAACACCTCCTGGTATAATTATACCCAGCCAACCGCTAAGACCCAGACGGCTCCCATCGGAGGTTATTTCTGGTGCAACAAAATCCTCTTCAAGGTCTTTAATCACACATCCATTGGTCAATCCCTCTGTGTCCCAGTGTCCCTAGTTCCTAGTTTAACCTCATATAGCAAAGCAGAAATAGCTGAACTTGCCATACAATTTAACCCTCCTCCTAATGACCTCCAAAAATGGGCTGTCTTCCTTCCCTAGTCATCGGAGCCTCCCTGGCCTCCTCCTTAGTGGTGTCAGGGCTTGGAACTGGGGCACTTGCCTACTCGGTACAGTCTACCCGATCTCTAACAGCTCAAATCCGAGAGGCCATAGAGGCTTCAGCTGAAAGCCTGGCCTCTCTGCAGCATCAAGTTACCTCACTGGCCAAAGTAGCAGCACAAAATAGACGAGCATTAGATTTACTTACTGCCGAAAAAGGAGGAACATGTCTCTTCTTAGGAGAAGAATGCTCCTATTA
The DNA here is from genome assembly GCF_002776525.5 of Piliocolobus tephrosceles. Taxonomy (NCBI): domain Eukaryota; kingdom Metazoa; phylum Chordata; class Mammalia; order Primates; family Cercopithecidae; genus Piliocolobus; species Piliocolobus tephrosceles. Next base: position 37,758,891 of record NC_045452.1, read on the forward strand.
CGTAAACGAGTCAGGCCTAGTAGACACTAACATTCAAACCCTAAACAGGATTAAAGTGGAATTAAAAACCTACAATACCCCCTTCACCCCCGGACCACTGGTATGGCTGCTGCCTGTAATACAGCAGATGCTCCTGTTCCTAATTCCCATACTGATCCTCTGTTTTGTCTTATGTCTCGCTCCTGTTTTAATCAAATTTCTCCGAGCCAAAGTTCAAGAGATCACGCGCGTCACCTACAACCAGATGCTTTTTCATCTGTACGTCCAAATACCAACCATAGACCGCAACCTTAACAACGTCCCTTAACAGCAGGAAGTAGCCAGACAGACCACGGCGCCCCTTATCACTATTATCAATAAAAGGTTGGACTGTTTGGACGAACGGAGGCAAGATGGTGCAGTTCTGGGTTTTTTACCGTCAGCTTTCCCGTGCCCGGGAAAGACACAGGTCGACTGCGCAGGCGCAACCTGACCTCCGATGGAGAAAAACCGGAACCCGCCTAGCCACGCCTACCGCCCGGCCCCTGACCCGCCTATGTCCCGCCCACTGCCCGCCCACTCCCAGGCCCAGGATATAAAAGCCGCTCCCGGCGGGCGCATGGTGCGAACTTCCTTGGCTCCTGCTCGTGTGCGGACCTAGGAACCTCACCCGAGAGCTCCACTGGGTGACTCCCCCGGCCTCCCCTGCTGGAGACCGATGGACCTCACCCCTCCCCCACAAAGCTGGCTGACCAAAAAATAAACCTGCAGTTTTGCTCCTAGCCCTGCCTACTCGCTGGTCCTTTAATACTCGCCCTGGTGAGCCTAGAAAGCAAATCAGCTTCCTGGAAAGCAAA
>NC_045452.1:37760126-37853649 GCF_002776525.5 Piliocolobus tephrosceles
TGTTTTGTCTGATATAAGAATAGCTACTCCTGCTTGCTTTTGATGTCTATTTGCATGGAATATCTTTTTCTACCCCTTTACCTTAAGTTTGTATGAGTTTTTATGAGTTAGGTGTTTCTCTTGAAGACAGCAGATACTTGGCTGGTGAATTCTTATCCACTCTGCAATTCTGTATCTTTTAAATGAAGCATTTAGGCCATTTACATTCAACATTAGTGTTGAGATGTGAGATACTATTCTATTTATTGTGCTAGTTGTTGTCTTGAATACCTTGTTTGTTTGTTTTTTCCATTGTGTTGCTGTTTTATAGGCCATGTGAGATTTATAATAAGGAGGTTCTATTTTGGTGTATTTCCATGTCTTGTTTCAAGATTTAGAATTCCTTTTAGCAGTTCTTGTAGTGCTGACTTGGTAATGGTGAATTCTCTCAGCATTTGTCTGTCTGAAAAAGACTATTTTTCCTTCATTTATGAAGCTTAGTTTTGCTGGATACAAAATTCTTGGCTGACAATTATTTTGTTTCAGGAGGCTGAAGATAGGACCCCATTCCTTTCTAGCTTGTAGTTGTTTCTGCTGAGAAATCTACTGTTAATCTGATAGGTTTTTCTTTCACCCTAATGCTTTTGCCTTATAGCTGTTAAGATTCTTTCCATTGTCTTAACTTTAGATAATCTGGTGACTATGTGCCCAGGTGATTATCTATTTGCAATGAATTTCCCAGGTGTTCTTTGAGCTTCTTGTATTTGTATGTCTAGATCTTTAGCAATGTCAGGTAATTGTTTCTCAGTTATTTCCTCAAATAAGTTTTTCAAACATTTATATTTTTCTTCTTACTCAGGAACACTAATTATTCTTAAGTTTGATTGTTTAACATAATCCCAAACTTCTTTGAGGCTTTGTTCATTACAATTGTTTTTTTCTTTGTCTTTGTCAGATTGGGTTAATTTGAAAGCCTTGTGTTTGAGCTCTGAAGTTTTCTTCTGCTTGTTTCATTCCATTGTTGAAACTTTTTCCAGTGTATTTTCCATTTCTCTTTAAGTGTGTCTTTAATTTCTAGAAGTTGTGATTGTTTTTTATTTATGCTATCTAGTTCTCTGAAGATTTTTTCATTCATATCCTGTATTATTTTGTAAATTTCTTTTAGTTGGTATTTACCTTTCTCGTGCCTCCTTGAGTAGCTTAATAATCAACATTCTAAACTATTTTTCTAGGAATTCAGAGATTTATTCTTGGTTTGGATCCATTGCTGGTAATCTGGCGGGATCTTTTGAGGGTGTTAAAGAACCTTGTTTTGTCATATTACCAGAATTGCTTTTCTGGGTTCCTTCTTATTTGGGCAGACTATGTCAGAGGAAAGATCTGGGACTCGAGGGCCACTGTTCAGATTATTTTGTCCGAAAAGGTGATCCTTTGATGTGGTGTTCTCCCCCTTCGCCTAGGAATAGGGCTTCCCGAGAACTAGACAGCAGTGATTGTTATTGCTCTTCAGGGTCTAGCCACCCAGCAGAGCTACCAGGCTCTGGGCTGGTACTGAGAGTGTCTGAAAAAAGCCCTGTGATGTGATACATCTGTAGGTCTCTCAGCCACGGATACAAGCATCTGCCCTGGTGTAGGTAGCAGGGGAGTAAAGTGGACTCTGTGAGCGTCCTTGCTTGTAGTTTTGTTTAGTGTGCTGGTTTTCTCAAATGCTGGTTATGCTAGCAGTGAAGTTGTCACATGGACAGACTCGGGACCTCTGGCTAGCCAGGATATTACAGGCAGTGGAATTAGCTGTTGTTTTCTTTTTCTCTTGGGGCAGGATTGTTCTGAGTTGCTGTAATGGCTTGAGTGGGTTGGCCTCCAGCCAAGAGGTGGTGCTACAAAGAGGGCAATAGCTGCCATAGTATAGGAAGGATACAAACTTGCCCTAAGGTTGCCTGGATTAAGTATTTCTGTTTCTTAAGTGATGGGTGGGGCCATAGAGCTCCCAGGAGATTATGTCTTTTGTCTTTGAATACCAGGGCAGGTAGAGAAAGACCATCAGGTGGGGGCAGGGTTAGGCTTGTCTGAGCTCTGACTCTCCTTGGGCAGAGCTTGTTATGGCTGCTGTGGGTGATGGGAGTGTGCTTCTCAGGCTTATGGAGATATATTCCCAGGGGGATTATGTCTGCCTCTGCTGTGTCAGAGGACACCAGGAAGGTGAGGGAAAGCTGGCAGTGACAGGCCTCATCCAGCTTCCATGCAGCCAAGAAGGCCAGTCTGGCTCCCACCATGCTCCCCCAACATCCAACAGAGCCGAATTTATATCCAGGCCTCCAGTGCACAGGACTGAGATCTTGCCCCAGGCTACAGCCTCCCTGCTGAGAAAGCAAGCAGGGCTTTCAGGCCACATCCCTCCCTGCCTGTCATGGCTTCTGTGCTCCTAGCTGTACTTCCCATCTCCCCTTCTCCTTGCCCTGGATGCTGCCCAGGAAAATTCACGATCAGTCAGAATCATTACAAAGTTCAGCTGGAAGTCTCCTCCCTGTGGCCCTTCCCCACTTCTACTGGCTGCCCTCCCCAGGGACCCCTTTGAGATTAAAGTCAGAAACGACTTCCCTGGGTTTCCCTGGGGACCAGGAGTGCCTGCAGGGCTCTTCCCACTGCTTCTACTCCTTTTTTTTTTTTTTTTTTTTTTTGAGACAGAGTCTCATTCTGTTGCCCAGGCTGGAGTGCAGTGGCACGATCTTGGCTCACTGCAAGCTCCGCCTCCCGGGTTCACACCATTCTCCTGCCTCAGCCTCCTGAGTAGCTGGGACTACAGGCACCCACCACTGTGCTCAGCTAATTTTTTTTGTATTTTTAGTAGAGACGGGGTTTCACGGTGTTAGCCAGGATGGTCTCAATCTCCTGACCTCATGATCCACCTGCCTCAGCGTCCCAAAGTGCTGGGATTATAGGCATGAGCCACTGCACCCGGCCGCTTCTACTACTTCTATATTTCACTCAGCTCTCTAAATTTATTTCACCTCTAGGTACTGTTAAATCCTTCCCCCATGATCTGGGATTTTTGGGTTCCCCAGTGAGGATGTGTGTTTGGAGGTACTTTCCCCTCTTACATCGCGGGCGCTCACAGTTTTTCGGCTCTCTCACAGTGTTTGCAGTGACAAGCCACTTCTTTCAAAGGGTCTGTGAATTCCTTTGGTTTTCCTGCTGTGTTCTTGAGGTAGTTCCTGGAGAAAAAGCTCACAATGTGAGTCTCCACATGCTGTTCTGTCCATCCAAGTGGGAAATGTACATGAGTCCTGCCTCTTAACCACCATTTTCCCTCTGGAAAAAAAAAAAAGCCAGCGTCTTCCTTTTAGGTCGACATTCTTAATTTTGGAAATCAGTGCTAATGAAACCCAAGTGTTCCTTATGGAAATGCAGTTTGAAGAGTGAGGCTCCCTTGGACCTCCCAGCCTCGTCTAGCTTCTGTGTGACTGTGATGCATGGGTGAGACAAGCAGAGGAACAACACCAACTTCCCACAGAATCCACAGAAAGAATACATCTGCTGTTTTAAGCCACTAAGTTTTGGGTTGATTGTTACACAGCAATAGATAACTGGAACATATCCCCGAATTCCACGTTTGGAAGATGGCAAGTAATCGATCAATGTCAGTCTTTCCAGATCATTTGGTTTGCTTCAGGCCAGATCCGCTGCCTTTTGAATTAGAGATACCGTTTTCCAAGTTTTTGGTCATTGCTCGAGTTTTGTGTTCAGAATGCACATGTCTATTTTCTTACTTGCTGTAATGGACCAAATTATGCATCCCTCGCCCACCCCCCACCCCCCACACAAATTCATATGTTGAGGTCTTAATGTGACTGTATTTGGAAGTAGGGTCTTTAAAGAGGTGATCAAGCTTAAATGAAGCCCTGAGGGTGGGGACCTGATTCAAGAGGACTGGTGTCCTTGTAAGATAAAAGAAAGATGCCAAGCATAGACCTGGTGAGAAGGTGGCAGTCTGTAAGCCAAGGAGAGAAACCTCAGGAGAAACCAAAGCTAGCAACACTTAGATCTCAGACTTCCAGCCTCTGGAGGTGGGAGGAAATAAATTTCTGTAGCTTAAGCCACCCAGCATGTGATATTTGCTATGGCAGCTATGGCAGACTAATACACTAGCATTTGAACACAAATCAAAGAGACCTCTGCAAGAGACCTCTTGGGGATGCTGGTCAAGCTGTGATTTTTGACTTGAACTTTCTTTTCCAATATCTTTTACAGCAAATGAAGAAAGAAATTCATGTAATCTTTCGTGTCTGTACCCCTGAACAAAGCTGAATGTTTTTGATGCCCTCTTTCCATCTCAAACTTGGGTTTTAAAACAAATCAGATTTGATATTTATTCTATTGTCTTTTTATTAAGGAATCTATATGTTCATAGTTTGGAACATACAGGAAAACATGAAGAAGAAAATAAGATTACCCGTAATGATGATCACTGGTGTGAAGTTCTGTGTGTGTGTGTGTGTGTGTGTGTATTCAGAGACAGTCTCGGTCTCACTCTGTCACCCAGGTTGTAGTGAATGATGCAGTCATGGCTCACTGCAGCCTCAAAGTCCTGGGCTCAAGGGATCCTCCTGCTTCAGCCACCTGAGTAGCTGGGACTACAGGTGTGCACCACCGTATGTCTGGCTACTTACAAACAAATTTTTTTAGAGACAGGGTCTCACTATGTTGCCCAGTCTGGTCTTGAACTCCTGGGCTCAAGCAATCCTCCTGCTTCAGTCTCCAGAGTCACTGGGATTACAGGTATGAGTCACTGAACCTGCCTACGTTTTTAAAAAGTTTCTTTGCTTTATTAAATTCCTCTTCAAGACTTAACAGAGCAATGGTAGCTCATCATAATCAGGCAAACAAGAAGAAAAGAGAATCACTCAGGCTCGTTTCTGGAGGGGAAGTGGAGAAGCCGGGAAACACAATGACAGTGAACCATGGGAAGCAGGGGGCATGGCCAGTGGATCTGAAAGGGACCAGCTAACGGTCACTAAATGTCCAAGGCCTGGGCTTCAGCGATAGCCTCAGGTATCTCTGTCACTCCACGGCACTCATTCGTTCAGTGAGATGTCATTTATTAAGCAGTTACAATGTTGCAGGTGCTGTGCAAAAGACTGGACGTACAGAAGAAGAATTTGACCCGGACCTTCCCACTCTGGGGTCTATAATCTTGTAGGGGGAAGGGAACACAAATGCAAATTAGTAAAGAATGAGAGCAGTAGCTTAGGACACTGCAACTGTGTGCTACAGGGCCCAAGGACTGGAGACCCACCCCTTCATGAAGGTCAGGGAAGAGCTGGGTGGTGGAGAGAGCTGAGCCTGTGTGGCGCCCTGATGTATGCTCTGACGCTGAGGGAGCACGGTAGAGATGGACACAGAAAGTAACAGAAGAGTGTGGCCCCGAAAGCAGAAGCAGCATCCTGCACCGTCTCCCCTTAGAATGAATGAGTATGTACAAGAAAACGACCACAGGCATCGCCGCCCTCAGTGGATCTCTTCGCTGGAGAACTGACAGAGCACGTGCCGTGCCTGAGTGAGCCGGTAAATTCTCTCCTTAAGGATTCTTCTCTTGGTGGCGGTCTCACTCTGCTCTTGAAGCAGCCAGGAATAGCGATTTTTTTCCTGTAGTATCTGCATCATGGCTTTCTGCAAGGAGTCACCATTCTCTCGGAGCATAAAATACTGAATTATAAATGGGATCTGGTTGGCGAGACGATTGGTGGTTTCCTGGAAGAGGGAGAAAGAAGGGTTTGCTGGAGTGGTCTCAGCCCAGGCCTGTGGTTGCACAGAGAAGGCCTGGAGTTCTTGGATGGGCATATGGTTGCCTTGCGAAGCTCTGGTGGGCCCGCCCACCTCCACTCCGGTGGTCAGCATCAAGCCCCATGAAGGTTCCATCTGCACTGACCCCTCTTTACTTCCAGGCATCCCCTCTAGCACTAAGAATCCCCCTGCTAGGCTGGCAAGCCCATACCACCGCTGGCCTATACCACACTCCTCCCTGCTGGAGGGAACCCCCGGCCCAGGACTCCCCTGGCTCCCTTCTGGGTGTGCATCAGGGCCATTTCGAATCCTCCCCTCATTCCATCTTCATAGATGCAGCCAGTGTGTCTGGCAGCCAGGTGCCCATGGCTGGGAAACCACTCTACTCTGATTGAGAAAGGGCTTCGGGAGGTGGGTGTCTTTGCAGTTTAAAAGCTATTTTTCCTTCCTGGGCACAGTGATACTTGCATACTGGATAGAAAGTCAGAGGCCAAAAAGTTCATTGGGTCACAAAATCTAGGGAAAGGAAATTTCATTCCTATCTTGTGGGGCTGGCGAGTGTGGCACGTTAGTGCCTTCTGAACACCAAAGAAAGCTGATTCATAGCCATTATCATTGACGTTTGTTGTATTTTGCTGTATGCTGATCATAGTAATTTTGTAATTCATGGACTGCACATGAAATATAAAGAATTTTGGGGTCGGAATTAATTTTGAGTACACGCTCTGCTCACTTTAAAAACTGATTGTGGGGAAATTAATTAAAAATGCCTTCGCAGGGCTCGTGTAAAATTATAAATGAGAAAATACATAAGTAGTTTATCATAGTACAAAAGGGCTTAATACCCTGTAGTGGTCCCTCCCTCCTTCCCTCAGCAAAGCCTCTCTAGGTTAGCATAGTCCCTGCTCAACTCCACAAATGCCAGAGAGCACAGATCCTGCCCTCCGGGGAACTCACGGAGAAGTAGGCGTTCAGGTGGATGCCTATTTCGTTAAAGGAGGAAACTGAAGACTCATTAATGGGAAAATGAGAGTTCAACTTCATATTCTGTGAAGGCCTCGCCAGAGGGTTAAAAATCTCTTCTCGGACTTTCTTCACAACAACACTGTAAATCTGATCTTGACAAAAAACAATCTGCTCCATTCTGAACTGAAGTTGGATCATGTTTTCTGCCTTTTCTGTGTGTCTCACTTTTATGTCTTCAATCTTGCTCTGGTTAGGTAAGAAAGACAAGCACATTACTTCTTTTTCTTCTTTCCTGTTGGCTTAAACAAATTTGGAGGTACTATGATGCTGAACTCAGAATTAAAATGAATCTGAGGTCAAAGATGTCCTGAGACTTGAAATGGTGATTTTTAGAAAGTCTCACTTCGCCCTTTCTGTCCTTATGAACCTGGTTTCTTCACTCCCCGCTTGCAACATACCTTCTGTCCCGCCCTTTCTTCCTCTCCGGCCATCCCCGGTCCCTCCCACACCACCAGCTTTCTGCTCCTTCATCAGGAACAGGCTTAGTCCATACTATTGGGATGGTGTCAGTCATTCCTGGAGTTCTACTTCTGCTGGATTGGTTCCAGTGCTGACACTGCGATAACAGTGTGATATACCTGTTTCCCAGGAATCCCAGGGCTCCTACGTCACCCATGCAGTCAAGGAAGAAAGAGGTTGACTGGGCACGATGGCTCATGCCTGTAATCCCGGCACTTTGGGAGGCTGAGGAGGGTGGATCACTTGAGATCAGGACTTCAAGACCAGCCTGGCCAACATCGTGAAACCTCATCTCTACTAAAAATACAAAATTAGCTGGGTGTGGTGGCGAACGCCTGTAATCCCAGCTACTTGGGAGGCTGAGGCAGGAGAATCACTTGAATCTGGGAGGCAGAGGTTGCAGTGAGCTATCACACCATTGCACTCCAGCCTGGACAATAAGAGCAAAACTCTATCTCAAAAAGGCTGGGTGCGGTGGCTCACACCTGTAATCCCAGCGCTGGGAGACTGAGGCAGGTGGATCACCTGAGGTCAGGAGTTTGAGGCCAGCTTGGCCAACATGACAAAACCCCATCTCTACTAAAAATACAAAAATTAGCTGGGTGTGGTGGCAGGCGCTTGTAATCCCAGCTACTTGGGAGGCTGAGGCAGGAGAATCACTTGAACCCAGGAGGCAGATGTTGCAGTGAGCCGAGATGGTACCACTGCACTCCAGCCTGAGTGACACAGTGAGACTTCATCTCAAAAAAGAAAAAAAAAAAGAGGTGATGTAGCAGAGAACGGGGATCACAGGGTCACTGCCACAGACTGAACATTTGTGTTCCCCACCCCCGAATTTACATGTTGAAAACAAAGCAGAAAGGTAATGGTATTGGGAGGTGGGAGGCAATTAATCATGAGGGTAGAGCCTCATGAATGTGACTGAGGCCCTTATAAAGGAACCCCAGAGAGCTCCTTCCACTGTGTGAGGGTACACAAGAAGGTGGTGGCCGTCCGCAACCTGAAAGAGAGCCCTCACTGCCACCTGACCATGCCCACACACTGATCTCAGGCTCCCTGCCTCCAGAACCATGAGAAACAAATTTTTATTGTTAATAAGACACATCCAGTTTGTGGGACTTTGTGATAGAAGCTTGAACTAAGACTGTTATGTCCTGGCTTTGAGTTTCTTTTTCTTTTTTTTGTTTTTGAGATGGAGTCTCGCCCTGTTGCCCAGGCTACAGTGCAGTGGCATAATCTCGACTCACTGCAACCTCCGTCTCCCAGGTTCAAGTGATTTCTGGCTAATTTTTGTATTTTTAGGAGACACAAGGGTTTCACTGGGTTGGCCAGGCTGGTCTCGAACTCCTGACCTCAAGTGATCTGCCCACCTCGGCCTCCCAAAGTGCTAGGATTACAGGCGTGGGCCACTATGCCCGGCCTAGGCTTTTGAGTTTCAAACAGACTTTTTAAAACTGAAAGCAGAAGCAGTGGCTTGAGAGTAAGAGGGTGAGTTTCAGAGGTGAAGTTTCACAGGTGCTGGTTCTTTCTCTCTCTCTTTCTTTTCTATTTTTTTAAGTATATGTGACAACTGTGAAAGAAAAGTAGAATCTTGGGGCCACAAACTTACTATACCAAAGGGAAAGTTAACTGTCTTTCTTTTGTTCCCAAACAGAAGCTGTGATTTCACACGCACACTTTATCCGATGTAAAATGTACATTTACTGAGCGTGAGATGAATGCATGATTGACTTGCCCTCCACACCTTTCTTTTCACATATAACATGTAGATTCATTGAGTGCTGGTCAGAGTCTTACAAGAGCGTGACCTCTGCCTCATTGCCTACCCTCCTTCTTTCTTCCCCGCTTGCTCTTTCCTTTTCAACTACTGAAGTTCCTCTAAAATCTCAATAGGAAAAGCACAGGTCACAGGTCGCACTGGGACTTGTGTTTCTTTTTCCTAGGTACATCCTCGACCTGGGCAAAATAAACCTCGAATCGAGGCAGATCTGCCTCAGTCACTTTTCGGTCTATACAACGATGGACAGTAGACCCTCTGGGAGCAGAAGCAGCCTGTGCTGCACTCCTCAAGATTTGTGACCCAGGAGGCAACACGCCCCCCAGGCTCTGATGTGGCTCTGGGGAGTGTGCAGGCCACGGCCTTGGAGAGCCCCATAGTCCCTGGTATGGAGCTGGGAGCTGCTGCAAGGTTGTGTCTATCCAAGGGCAGCACAAAAGAGGTGAAGAGCCTTGGTGGATGCCAGAGTTCCCATGGCCCAGAGCAGTCGGGCCTGCAGCAGAGTGCTTCATGTGTGCCGGCGGGGGTTGGCAGGAGCTCAGGGACCAAGGGGACCAAGGCCTGGGAAGGACGATGGACATCTTGGTGACTGCGGACCAGGCAGGTCACCCACCCCATGAGCAGGCACCTGGGACTCAGACACAGCCCCTGAGAAAGTGGGCGAGAGTCAGAACTGAGATTTAATTTTTACCAACAGGCCAAAAGGGTGAAAGAAGAAATTAATTTACCTGGTGGAAAAATGACAGAAATTGTCCCTCTTGCTTGCCTGCATATGGAATGAGATTTCAATCCAGGAGCCCAGGCCTGGGCAGAAGGGGACTTTTATTTAGAGCCCATGTGGCACATGCCCTCTCTTGCCTTTGCTGAAGGTAACTCAGGGAAGAGTTGCTAAGTAGAAACCCACAGAGCAACATCTTTGAGTCAAACATACAAACTTGGGAGTAGGACTAGTGAACAATGCTGTGCTTTATGCTTGAAAAAGATTCAGCCTACCAGCTCGTCCTCGGTGGAGCCCCACGTCCTGCGCGAGGTCGTGCAAAACAGATAGCAGGGCATGGGCCTCCTTTCATTTCTCCTGGGGAGTGCAGCCTCCTCCTGAGCAGAAGCCAAGCAGGCAGGTGCTCCTGGAGTCGCCAGCCCCGCCAGCCCCACCAGCCCCGCCAGCCTGCCATTGCATCCCTGGCCTCATGGTTCCAAACGACAGTGAACATATCCAGCTTCTCTCAAGGTTAAACAGCCAGTGGTCCAGGTGACTGGCAAGTGAACTCTGGGTGCTTACCTGAACAGTATGGTTAAGGTTGAAGAATTCACCAAAATGTTTTTTGGCCATGTTAATGAAAGCTTGCCGGATAATTTCTGACCAAAAAAAAAAAAAAAAAGAAAACATCAGTAAAATACAAGCAGAAATAAAATGGTTAAAGACACAGGGAGGATGACCGGTGATACCCGGACCCATTCCAGGAGACTGCGTTTCCTAGGCCGGCAGACCAAGATAGGAGAGGGTGGGACGTCATTCCAGGGACATGCAATCCAGCCCTCATGCAGCCTGGGCAAGTCCCGTCCATTTCCCGTGCCTGTGTGCATGTTAACCTCTGACTATTCCTTACATCATCAGGGGTCCGCAACCTCCGGGCTGGACCGATTCCAGTCCATGTCTGGCAGATGTGCAGTGAGCTAGTGAGCATTGCTGCCTGAGCCCCACCTCCTTTCACATCGGCGGTGGCACTAGATTCTCACAGGTGCACAAACCCTGTTGAGAACTGCACATGTGAGGGATCTAGGTTGCATGTTCCTTATGAGAAACTCATGCCTGATGATCTGTCACTGTCTCCTATCACTTCCCCGGTGGGACCGTCTAGTTGCAGGAAGACAAGCTGAGGGCTCCCACCATGATGAGGATTCTACATTATGATGAGCTGTGTAATTATTTCATTATATATTACAGTGTAATAATCATAGAAATAAAGTGCACAATAAATACAATGCAGTTGAATCATCCCAGAGCCATCCCTCTCACCCCTCACCGGCCTGTGGAAAAATTGTCTTCCATGAAAGCAGTCTCTGATGCCGTAAAGACTGGGGACCGCTGCCTTACACAGCTGTGTTGGGGACTGCGTATGATACAGATGAAGCACGTGTGCACCCTCTGCCTGCCCCCTAAAGACAAGAGAAGCCACCTTCCCCGCCTCCTCCGTGTGTTTGAAGGACAGCGATGGAAAGCGCCTACGGCACTCAGCATGCTTCCCCATCTCCTAGAAACCTCAGTATGAGTTCTCAGGCAGAAGGGTGGAATCTGCAGCTCTGACCGGCTCCCAGGCCTTGCCAGTCTGCTGGCTCACAGACCATACCAAGTAGCAATCTAGCACGCCAGCGAGCTGGTCTGCAGGCTGTGTTCGGTAACTCCATTCCAATCTCTTCCTCCAAGGCACTGGGGTCTATGGAAGGTACGAGAGTGATGGTTTGGGAGCCCTGCATGAAAGTCCTCACCTACGGCTTTCTGCAGCATGCTAAGGGCGGGCTCCACCAGCTGCTGGATGTACTGATGCACGATGGTCTCAAATGTCTTGTAGTTGACAAATCCCAGAAGCTCCTTGCCTCGATACTGCTTTTCATATTTTTCAACTTCTTCATGGATAATATTTTTAACTGCAACATTGAACAGACCTCCATGGTGAATTCTAATAATTCTGCAGACGTTGTAAAGCCAGCAACAGTTTTTTAAAGTCTTGCTTCCCACTGTACACAGAGGCAGTGTTGCAAAGTGGAGTTTTGTTCACAATGAGAAAAATATTCATGGTCTAATAACAGGAGTTTAAGAAATACTGACTTTTGGGAAACAAAAATCTTATTCTATGAAAATGTGTTTCAACTGAAAGTCATCACCCCAAGAGAGACGTTACTATTTCTAACTGGTAGGAAAACAAAAACAAAAACAAAAACAAAACAAACACACAAAAACTTGATTAGAAGCCAGGTGTGGTGGCTCACGCCTGTAATACCATCACTTTGGGAGGTCGAGGTGGGAGGATCACTTGAGGCCAGGAGTTCGAGACCAGCCTGGGCAACATAGCAAGATCCTATCTCTACAAAAATAAAAAAAAGATTAGCCAGGCATGGTGGTGTGTGCCCCAATCCCAGCTATCTGTGAGTGATCCCACCACTGCACTCCAGCCTGGGTGACAGCAAGAGCCTGTCTCTGAAAAATAAAAACAAAACTAAACACAAAAATCTGATCAGTTAAATGAATATGGAAAATTAATCTTGTACCCCTCACCTCCTAAGCATACAGCCACAGATTACAGTTGGACGGATCTTACCACGGAGGTAAATAGTACTGTTTTCTCCAAGTGCCAGAACGAAAACACAACAGCATACACACAATGAGATGGTTTGGCTTCTGTGTGCCCACCCAAATCTCATCTCAAATTGTGTTTGGCTTTGTGTCCCCACCTAAATCTCATCCCAAATTATAATCCCCATGTGTCAAGAGAGCAGGTGAAGACACCTTGGGGAGCAGTGACCCCAGGTCCTGCCCTGGTGGACGAGGATGCTGCGGCCCCTGGGCAGGGGGAGCTCCCTGGGACTTGGAGGTGGTTTGTGGGTTAGCATGTCAAGGCAAGACAGGTCACGCCAGGAAATTGATAAGGTCTCCTGGTGGGAGGTGATTGGATCATGGGGGTGGTTTTTCTCATGCTGCCCTCATGATAGTGAGTTCTCACAGGATCTGATAGTTTAAAAGTGTTCGAGGGCTGGGAGTGGTGGCTCATGCCTGTAATCCCAGCCCTTTGGGAGGCGGAGGAGGGCAGATCACCTGAGGTCAGGAGTTTGAGACCAGCCTGGTCAACGTGGTGAAACCTCATCTCTACTAAAAGTATAAAAACCAGCTGGGCATGGTGGCACGCAACTGTAATCACAGCTATTTGGAAGGCTGAGGCAGGAGAATTACTTGAACCTGGGAGGGTGAGGTTGCAGTAAGCTGAGATCACACCACTGCACTCCAGCCTGGGCAACAAGAGTGAAACTCCGTCTCAAAATAAATAAATAAATAAAGTGTTTGGCGTCTCTCTCCTTGCTCTCTCTCCTGCCACCTTGTAAAGAAAGTGCTTGCTTCTCCTTTGCTTTCTGCTATAATTGTAAGTTTTCTGAGGCCTCCCCAGCCATGTGGAACTGTGAGTCCATTAAACCTCCTTTCTTTATAAATTGTCCAGTCTTAGGTAGTTTTTTATAGCAGTGTGAAAATGAACACACACACACACGCCCTACTGGCACCTGGGCTGGAGCACATGGGAATTGAAACTTAGCCAGGTGAAGCCAGCAGGCTCTTGTCAAACCAGGGATCTCCCTGGTCTTGAATTAGGGGCAAAGAGAAAGAGGATTGGGATGAGTGGAATTGTTTGGGTGACCTGAGCACATTTTAGCACTTAAAAAACTGCTACTTCATCTAGTCTTTACTTATTGTTGAAACCAGATCATCACACCCTAGACCTTCCAGAGGGGGAGATGGTAAACAATTTCATGTAGACTCCCCCCTGCCGTGGTCCCCTGGCACCCATGCTGAGCTCTGTCTTAATACCACCAAAATAAATAAGTATCCCAGGTCACTTTTTCTACCAGGCTGAGGTTTAGCTGCTACTAACGAAGGCTTCGTGTCTGGTGTGTCTACAACAGGCACCATGGCCAGCCAGCAGTTGTGCACTCAACTCAGTGGCTGGAGAGCCTTCATGTGGGGCTGGCCCCCAGAGTCATCTGAACCTCTGCTTTGGGCACAGGCTTCCCTCCAGGCACTCAGAATAGCGGCTCTGAGGTACCCTGGGCTGCTCTGCGAATTCCTCAGGTGGGCATGGAATACCATTTAGCCTCAAAACCAAGACGCAAGGCCAGGCACAGTGGCTGACATCTATAATCCCAGCACTTTGAGAGGCTGAGGCAGGTGGATTGCTTGAGCCCACGAGTTCAAGAGCAGCCTGAGCAATGGTGTTGAAAACCTGTCTCTACAAAAAAGTACAAAAATCAGCTGGGTATGGTGGTTCACACCTGTGGTCCCAACTACTCAGGAGGCTGAGGTGGGAGGATCACTTGAACCCGGGAGGTTGAGGCTGCAGTGAGCCATGATTGCACCACTACACGGCAGCCTAGGCAACAGAGGGAGACCCTGTCTCAACAAAACAAAACAAAACAAAAGCAAGACGCAAGAGGACGTCAGAGGCAGTGGAATTGCCCTGTGTTGAATTGCTGAGGTCAATGCCCCATATTTCCGGGTCTTGGTCCTTGAGGGACAGTTGCTGATTACCAAGCGTTCCAGGGTCTTGGATGGGCGTGTTCTGCTCTGGGCACACTTACGTGCTGGACATAGCCTCCAGTCTAGGTAAATACCACCCTGTTTTGCGGGCAGCCCTGCCCAGAACTTACCTTTTTGGGTATTAGTTGTAAGTATGCCTATCCAGTTTTTAAAATCCTCTCTGATTTTGTTGTACAAACGGGTCTCATTCTCCCTTACAACTTCTTCTCCTTCTACTAACTTTTCGATGTCCCGATTAAACATCTTGATTTTCTGAAAATGATATAAAGTCAACAGTCTGTGCTGAAATCATATGAAAGAACTGGGACCGGCGTTGCAAGGAGATGTCCACCCATATGCCTCATCTCATGGGTGAGGAGGGGGAAGGACGCAGTGTCACGTGGAGGCCCACGGAAATCCTCACCTCAATCAGAAAGAACATCTTGTCGGCCTCCTGGCTGGGGATGTCAGCCCCGCAACGCCGCAGCTCTTCGGTCGCCTTCTGGTGGCTCTCCCTTATTTGTTCTTCTAACAACGGGAGCGATTTCTAAACAAAACAATTGCAAACAATCAAACTCCGGCTTAAGAGATTGGCCATCATATTTCTCTGGTATATGGGTAGGAACCCTTTAAAGCATGCAGGAAGATCTGGAATTTTTGTTATTTTGTGAATCTCAGTGAGACGGAAACCGGCCAAGGAGCCCAAAGAGAGTTTTGCATGCAACAGGCATGTCCCACAGCTTGGACGGCTTGGCTTCGAATTTTGCATTCTGCTGTGCAATTGGAGTGGTGAGGAATCGGGTGGGAGACAGTTTTTCCTTTTGTTTTGTGGTGGTTGTTTGATTTGGCTTGGTGCCTTGTAATTCCAGAATAAGAACACTTGAATATAATGTGCAATGTCTTAGTAAAATGGGATTTTTGGTGACAATGTGAGTGTTATAAACTGATAAACACTGTGTCTTGGGGTTGGCGACACACTCCACACCTCATTTAATCCCCACACTGTCGTATGCTGCCAGTTTTTCGTCAGAGAAGAAACTAAGGCTCAGAGAATCCAATTACTTGCTATCTTCACAGACCTAGTGAGCAGCAGTGGCCAATCGCACCCTGCCTACCGACTCCCCAACCCTGCTCATAAACACTGCAGGTGAAGACACCTTGGGCAGCAGTGACCCCAGGTCCTGCCCTGGTGGACGAGGATGCTACAGCCCCTGGGCAGGGGGAGCTCCCTGGGACTTGGAGGTGGTTTGTGGGTTAGCATGTCAAGGCAAGACAGGTTATGCCCGGAAATTGATAAGGTCTCCTAGGCTCCTTTTTGGGAGACAGTTTTTATCTGTAGGCAAAGTGTATTACCTTCTGATATTTCAAATTGTCCTTGTTTTAATTCAGTCGATTTAACATTTAAAAATTAATTTAAAATATTATAAATTTTAAATTAAAATATTTGTGTTGAAAGAAGTTATAAAAATACAACATTTTAATGTTTGCAAAAACCAGATGTTTTTCTCAATTAGACAGGGATATAGCTTTCAGAAACCTCTTCTGCAAACTTAGTGAATTCCACTGGAATCAGTGATTCTCAAAGTTTGTTCCCAGGAAGACCTGGGAACGTAGAAATGCAAATCCACGGGTGTTACTTCTAAGTCAGAAACTCTGGGTCTGGGACCCAGGAATCTAAATTTTTTTTTTTTTTTTTTTTTTGAGACAGAGCCTCACTCTGTCGCCCAGGCTGGAAGTGCAGTGGTGTGATCTCAGATCACTGCAACCTCCCCCTTCTGGGTTCAAGCCATTCTCCTGCCTCAGCCTCCCGAGTAGCTGGGACTACAGGTGCACAACACCACGCTGGCTAATTTTTGTATTTTTAATAGAGACGGGGTTTCACCATGTTGGCCAGGCTGGCCTCGAACTCCTGACCTCAGGTGACCCACCCGCCTCAGCCTCCCAAAGTGCTGGGATTACATATGTAAGCCACCATGCCCAGTGTGCCCAGCAGAATCTAAATTGTAACAAACTTTCCAGGTAATTCTTGTGTGCCTTAAAGTTGGAGAACCACTGGCTCCTTCCAACCAAATTTTCTTTGAGTATGTGCTTCCTGGCTCAAGTAAGTCATTGCTTTTGTTTAATACACAATTTAGCATGGGCCAAGTCCTAGGATCTGGAATAATCTTTGCTCAAAGGGTAAACTTAAATCTTCCCATGTTGCTTGGCCTCATTTGTGAAGGTTTAGGCAAGCACTAAAAATATTCAATTTCTCAATAACCACCAAACCAAAGTTTTTCTATAATTGATGATGTCATGAGGCCCTTGTCTGTAGTTGTCTGCTTTTGAGAATCCATAGAAATGGATTTATTTCTTACAAACCAATTATTTCTTAGAAGTTTGAGGCTAGAAGAATTTTTTTTTTTTTTTTTTTTTTTTTTTTAAGACAGAATTTCGCTCTTATTGCCCAGGCTGGAGTGCAATGGCACGATCTTGGCTCACTGCAACCTCCACCTTCACGGTTCAAGCGATTCTCCTGCCTCAGCCTTCTGAGTAGCTGGGATTACAGGCATGTGCCGCCATGCCCAGCTAATTTTGTATTTTTAGTAGAGATGGAGTTTCTCCATGTTGGTCAGGCTGGTCTTGAACTCCCAACCTCAGGTGATCCACCGGCCTCAGCCTCCCAAAGTGCTGGGATTACAGGCATGAGCCACCATGTCTGGCAATAAAATTTTTTTTTTACCAGGAAGTATTAACAACATACTGAAAAAAGAGAACTTGCTCGCTCAGTGGTCAGTCCTTTTTATATTGCTAAACTGGTATGACAGTTTGTTTCCTTCTCTTCCCCCTCCCACCTCTGTTGACCAATTCAGCCCTTTGTTTTAACACTATGTACTTGTTGCTTCCCCAGTTTGGAAGTTCTTCCTGTGAGCCTATGACAGTGAGTGAGACAGTTTTCAGAGGGTACTTGTTTGCTTGTTTGGACAGAACAGTGGGGCATCTTAGCCAATTCCAGAGCAAGAGAGTGACTTGGGCATGCTGTATTGATCACTTGTCACCCAACCCACGTGGCTCACTTGGATGTGCGTGATGAGTTCAGCGGTAAGTCTTTCTGCCAGTCGGGGAACCGTGGCTGACCCCTCCTCCAGGAGAACTCTGAAACGAGACATACACTCATGCATTCAGGAGGGACTTGTGTACCATCTTGCTAGTACCGGGCTTTGTATGTGGTAGGTGAGCCCAGCTCCCTGGGGCAACACGTGCCATCAGAACAGCCAGGTGGTGCATGAGCAAGACACTTGCCACCAGCCTGTACCCAAGCAAGTGTGGGCCAGGAAGCTTCCTTCCCTTCTCCCTTTCTATCATCCCCACAAACCCATGAGGTAGGTCATCTTAGCTACAGGAAAACAAACCCAGCCTCATAGAGATTAACTGAGTTGCCCAGATTAGTATTTTATTTCTCATCACAAAAGTATGGTGCTTACTAAGTTCCGGGCACCAATCTAAGGGCTTTATAAATATTAACACATTTAGTCATTTAACAACCCACTTTAGAGCAAGAAAAACTGAGACACAGAAAGGTTAAGCAGCTTGCTGCATTTGCTTGCTGCAGCCACACAGCAGGCAGCGTGGCTGCAGCGTGTTTGCCAATAGCAGGAATTTAGGATGAAGCACACAGGATTATCCCCTAGCACTGCCAGTGCCTCTCACTGCAAGGGCCAGCTCTCTGCAAGTAGGCACGCAAGGATTTCAGATTTCCCAAAGACCTTGAGAAGCGGTTCGCAAAGGGAGGTCCCTGGACTGGCAACATTAGCCTCAACCAGGAGGAACCTGTTAGAAGCAGAAAGTCTTGGGCCCCTCCCCAGACCTCAGGGCAGGGCAGAGCTAGCGCTATTTTAAGGAACTCTCCAGAGAGTCTGCTGCTTACTCAGCATGGAGAACCGTGGGCCTGATTATTTTGAAATCTCCCAGCTAGGGGAGGAGAGTTTTCTTCTCCTCATGTCCTCTAGTGCTATTGAAAAGAGTATGTTTAATCCACTCAGAGCAGGAGCATAGAGGAAGAAAGAAGGAACCGGTGGTATTTACTGAGTGCTGGCTGCTGGCGCTCAAGACCTTTGTGTGTGTCGTGTTATTTAATCCTAACCACATCTTGGAGAAGATGGGAAAGACAACATTCAGAGAAGGTGGCCCATATTGTAAGATCACACAGTTAGCAAGCAGCAGACCTGCTCCGCCCAAATTCACTGTTTTCCCATTAGCTGTCCTTCAAGCAGGAGTGACCTGTGTGCTACCGGATCATTCAGGAATAACAAGTTCCAGAATGAAGGGGAAAAGAGCTCCATTCAAAGGGGAAAATCCCAGCGTCCTACAAACTACAGCGTCTCTATAGGATAATTTCTATTTAATAAAACCAGTTATTATTAAATTTCTATGTAATAAAAACAAGTGATGTGCTGGCGACTGACTGTGGGCACTGGAGGCTCTAAAAACGTGGAGAGTTCCACAGAGCAGGTTTTCCTGTGTGCCGCTTACCGTGGTAAACATGGGTTTCTGGAAGTTACGAGCTCTGCGTTCAGTCCTGCTCCCATTCACTGTCGGACCTCATTATCCTTATCTATGAAAATGGGGGACACTTCACCTGCCTTATGTATCTCTTAATAAAAGGACTCAAGGCCGGGCGCGGTGGCTCAAGCCTGTAATCCCAGCACTTTGGGAGGCCGAGACGGGCGGATCACGAGGTCAGAAGGTCGAGACCATCCTGGCTAACACGGTGAAACCCCGTCTCTACTAAAATCTACAAAACAAAACTAGCCGGGCGAGGTGGCGGGCGCCTGTAGTCCCAGCTACTCGGGAGGCTGAGACAGGAGAATGGCCTAAACCCAGGAGGCGGAGCTTGCAGTGAGCTGAGATCCGGCCACTGCACTCCAGCCCGGGTGACAGAGCAAGACTCCGTCTCAAAAAAAAAATAAATAAATAAATAAAAGGACTCAAATCAGAAAGCAAGTGAAAACATTTTGGAAAACCAAAGTGTTCTATGCTTTACGTCATGATACATTCCAGTTTTTAATCAGCACCATCATTAGAATCTAAAAAACAATAATGTGTCTAAATAAGCCAAGAAATTTAACACCAAAATAAGGTGAGGCTAGGTTATACTACTTTGTGTAATTTGTACTTTGGTCATCATCCGGGCCACCTCTGGCAGATGGGCTGGCTTTTCATGGAGACTAATTCCAGGGCTTTCCTGAAGAGTCTCACCTGAAACATGGATGTGTTTGAAAGAATGTAATCTCTTTCTTGGTTGCCTCTGCCAAACTCAGTCTGTTCATGATCTCCTGCTGGCCCCGGCACTTCACGACCATGTAGCCCTTCTTGAGGGGGTATGTGAGGTTCCGTACCACATTAATGATGCTTTTCTCAGTGCCCTTGTCCATTAGATCTGGTTTGGTCAGGATCCCTGTGAGATGGTTAAAGAAGGGAAATGGAAAGGTCATTGATCCCCTCAAATAGATTTGACTCCTACTGGGCTATGGGCTCCTTTTTTGGCCAGCAAGGTCTTCTGCTGTCTTGATCCTCCAGTGCCTCATTCCCTCCTCATTCTCTCATCGCCCCTCTTCTTTGCATTTCTTTTGGCTCAGTATGTCACCCTCTCCCTCAGTTCATTCGTCCTGCATAGTTGGCTTAACAAATAGTTCTTGGATGCCTACTGGGTGCCCAGCACTCAGGCAGCAGGCATGGTTAGAATGAACTGGCTCCATGCACCATGTTTCCAAGAACGCCTCATTCCCTACTGAGGGGAGTCCCTCTCTAGTGTCTCCTGAACAGACTCTCTGGGCTCCTTCTTGTGGGTACCGCCTCTGATCTCCTCCTCCCCATTTTCCTCTCCCCCTCCTCTGTCCCCACTCCTTCCTGCTTACACTGGATTGAAAACTTTGAATTCCAAGTGCTTTTTTTTTGTTGATGTTGCTTGAGTGTCAAATAGCCACTGCATTTCTTGTTTGTGTGTGTTGAAAAGCCCCTTCCCTCCCTCCCTCCCTCCCTTCCTTCCTTCCTTCCTTCCTTCCTTCCTTCCTTCCTTCCTGACAGAGTCTTGCTCTGTCACCCAGGCTGGAGTGCAGTGGCTCGCTGCAACCTCCACCTCCCTGGTTCAAGCGATTCCCCTGCCTCAGCCTCCTGAGTAGCTGGGACCACAAGCGTGTGCCACCACGCCCAGCTAATTTTTGTATTTTTAGTAGAGATGAGGTTTCACCATGTTGGCCAGGGTGGTCTTAAACTCCTGACTTCATGATCCACCCACCTCAGCCTCCCAAAGTGCTGGGATTACAGGCATGAGCCACCGTGCCCGGCCTTCTTTTCTGCTATTTTGTCCTTCGTTTTAATTTGTGGGTAAGTCTGGCTATCTGGTCTACTATTTCTGAACCTCTCTCTCCAGATAAATTAATCTAGTAATATACAAGAAATAAAGAAGAGTGGATATTGATAAGGGCTACACAGAGAGTTAAATAAAGTGATGTGCTAGCAAATGACTGTGGGCAGAGATGCATGGTGCAGTCTCAGGTTGGGTGGACAGGGAGGGCCTCTCTCAGAAGGCAACATTTGGACTGAGATCTGAATGAAGGAAGGAGTCAGCGTAGTGGGGATGGAGAAGGAGCAGTCCAGACCCTGGGTGAGAAGCAGCAGGGAAGGCATAGCCATACTGAAGTGTCAGGAGCAAGGCAGAGAGCATGGGAACTGAGATCAGAGAGGCAGGCACCTGGG
The DNA here is from genome assembly GCF_002776525.5 of Piliocolobus tephrosceles. Classification (NCBI taxonomy): domain Eukaryota; kingdom Metazoa; phylum Chordata; class Mammalia; order Primates; family Cercopithecidae; genus Piliocolobus; species Piliocolobus tephrosceles. Next base: position 37,781,165 of record NC_045452.1, read on the forward strand.
GCTCTGCTTTCTAAATAAAGGAGTCCGGGGTTTATATGCATATGAAACGGCAGCAGGAGAGAATGTAAACAGGGAAGGGCATGACTTGATTGACATGTTTGAAGGCCAGTGGAGAGGGCACTGCCGTGGGCAAGGTGAGTGCTAGAACAGCAGGAGAATGTTTGAGCAGTACAGGCAGCAGACCATGGTGGCTTGGTCTAGGCAGTGACAGTGGGGATGGAGAGGAGTGGATGGATTTGGCACCCGTTTTGGAGGCAGAGTCACCAGGACTTCAGATACATTGGACTTGGAGGCAAGGGGAGGGAGGACTCAAATGGGACTCTTCGATTTGGCTTTAGAACTGGGTGGGTGGATGGGTTCTGTGAATGAGGTGGGGAAGCCTTGGGGAGGAGGAGAATCAGGATGGAGTATGAAACCAAGAGTTCTGTTTTGGTCATGTTTAACTGGAGACATCGGCCAGACAGCCAAATGGAGTAGTCCAGTTAAGCAAGGTCAAGGTTATAGATACAGATTTGGGAGTCACTGGCATGTAGATGGGATTACAAACCACAGCCAGATAAGATCACTGAATGTGATGATGTGTTGATAGAAGGAGAGCCCAGAACCAAGTTTTCCATACTTAGAGGCCTGAGAATTGAAGAGACATGAAAACAAGGAGTCTAAGAATGTGACTTCCAGCTGGCCAGTGATGGAAGCGACCTGAGAGAGAGAATGGTGAAGGAAGGAGGGAGGTTCAGGAAGGAGGGAGTGGGCAACTGGGGTGACTGCTGCTGAGAAAGGAAAGGTGAGGACAGAGATGTGACCATGTGCTCCTCAGTGCAGAGGGTGTGGGTGACCTTGACAGAAGCAGTCCCTGTCTCAAGAGGGGACAGGAGCTCGGCTGAAGCCGAGGGAGCAGACAGCGTCCATTTAGCAATGGATGGGTGGGGAACCAGCTTAGTGAGGGCCTGAAAGTATTGACCCACTGTTCTTTTTGAAACTTGATATTCTCTAAGCCACTGTTAAATTATCATCAAATTTGCTCTATTCTCATCCTTTGGGAGTATTGTGTAGATAGTCATTCAATTTTCTTTTTTCTTTTCTTTTTTTTTTTTTTTTTTTTGACAGAGTCTTTTTTTTTTTTTCCCGGGTGGAGTGCAGTGGCATGATCTTGGCTCACTGTAACCTCCGTCTCTCAGGTTCAAGTGATTCTCATGCCTCAGCCTCCCGAGTAGCTGGGATTACAGGCACGTGCCACCACGACTGGCTAATTTTTTGTATTTTTAATAGAGATGGGGTTTCACTGTGTTGGCCAGGGTGGTCTCGAACTCCTGACCTCAGTTGATCCGCCCGCCTTGGCCCCCCAAAGTGCTGGGATTACAGACATGAGCCACTGCTCCCGGCCTCAATTTCCTTTTTAAAAGAATTGTAAAATACACGTAACTCAAGTCTGCAAGGGAATAATTCAACTAATAAAAATAGGATGTTCCCTCCTACTCTGTCTTTAGCTACTTTGTTTTTTTTTTTTTAAAAAAAAGTTCTTTAAAAAATGGTAATAAAATGTACATAAAATGAATTTTCCTATTTAGCCAGTTTATAGTTAGGTATAATTAAGTACATTTACATTGTTGTGTAACCATCACCACCGTCCATCTCCAGAACTTTTCCAACTTCCCAAACTGAAGCTCCTCACCCATTAAACAACAATTTCCCACTTCCCCTCCCTCCAGTCTTGGGCAACTACCATTCTACTTTGTCTGTATGAGTCTGACTACTCTAGGGACCTCAAATAAGGTAGAATCATCCTGTGATTGTTCTTTACTTAGTGGAATTTCACTTAGCATAATGTCCTTGAAATTCACTCATGTTGTTGTGTGTTTCAGAATTTCCCTCCATTTTAAGGCTAAATAATACTGGCTTACGTATATGCCACGCTTTATTGATCCATTCATCCCTCTGTAAACACTTGGGTTGCTCCCACCTTTGGGCTATTGTGAATAATGCTGCTATGAACATGAGTCTCGTTCTCTTTTAAGCCTCGCACACTTTTCTCTATTTATATGCTTGAGCCAGAATGCATAGAAAATTTGCATTTCTGTGGGATGGAGCTGGAGGCCATTATCCTTAGTAAACTAACCCAGGAACAGAAAACCAAATGTCACAAGTTCTCACTTACAAGTGGGAGCTAAATGATGAGAACACATGAACACGTAGAGGGGAGCAACAGACACTAGGGCCTGTCAGAAGGTGGAGGAGGGAGAGGATCAGAAAAATAACTAATGGGTACTAGGCTTAATACCTGGGTGATGAAATCATCTGTACAACAAACTCCCATGACATGTTTCCCTGTGTAACAAACCTGCACATCCTGCACATGTACCCCTGAACCTAAAACAAAGGTTGACAATAAAATAAAATACCCCAACTTAAAAAAAAAAAAAAAAAGAAAACGTGCATTTATTTTACAATATAGTTTTGGGCTATACTAAGAGCAGATCGTGTATATCCAATGACTATAGTGATTGACTGAATTTATAATCATAACAGCTGGCTGGGGGCTGTGTTTCACACCTGTAATCCCAGCACTTTGGGAGGCTGAGGCAGGTGGATCACCTGAGATTGGGAATTTGACACCTGCCTGGCCAAGACAGTGAAACCCCATCCCTACTAAAAATACAAAAATTAGCCAGGCGTGATGGCATGTGCGTGTAGTCCCAGCTACTTGGGAGGCTGAGGCAGGAGAATCGAACCTGGGAGGCAGAGGTTACAGTGAACCTAGATCATGTCACTGCACTCCAGCCTGGGAGGCAGAGCGAAACTCTGTCTCAAAATAATAATCATAGCTAATATTTATTGATAACTATTGATTATCTGAGTTTGTGGCAATGAGAGGACCAGAAAACTGACTATTAAAAAGTAGTACTAAGTTTCCTTGGAGATGTTAATATTCAAATAGATTCTTTTTTTTTTTTTTAAACTTTTATTCTTTTCTTTCTTTTCTTCAGCATTAACTTTGTTGACATGCTCGGGTCCATCTACTGAGTAGACAATATTACCTACTTCAGCCCTCAATAAGCCATTCCTAAGGAACAAGCACAGTAGCACTTGTATTCAGCACAGGACACACGGCATATGATACGTTCCAGGATCTTCCAAAGACATGCGGCAACCCTCCCTCCCTTCTCATCCATGCCCTGGAAGCTTGGTTCTTTTTTTTTTTCTTGTGATAGAGTCTTGCTCTGTCGCCCAGGCTGGAGTGCAGTGGTGCGATCTTGGCTCACTGCAAGCTCTGCCTCCTGGGTTCACGCCATTCTCCTGCCTCAGCCTCCCGAGTAGCTGGGACTACAGGTGCTCACCACCACGCCCGACTAATTTTTTTTGTATTTTTAGTAGAGACCGGGTTTCACCATGTTAGCCAGGATGGTCTCAATCTCCTGACCTCATGATCCACCCACCTCGGCCTCCCAGAGTGCTGGGATTACAGGCTTGAGCCACCGCGCCCGGCCGCTTGGTTCTTTTCTCTTACCGATGGTCCTGTCCCCTTCCGGGTCCACCTCGTGAGCCATGCTCAGTGCCTCCGTGGTGGCAATGTCCACGTTACAGGGAACCACCACCAAGTTGATCGTCTGCTGCCTCTGGATGTACCTCTTGATGAGAGCCTTGATCTGATGCCAAAGAATCACACAAAAAAAGAGCACACGTCTCACTTCTGGTCACCCAGCCACATGGCCAGGCAGATAGGCATGATGGCGTAAAGGCAACATTGTCCCACAGCGTGACTCTGGGCTTTGCTGGGCCGAACCCCGTCCTGGGAACGCCTGTCCCAGCGGCCCTGCCCTGGTCTCTGATGATCTCCCACTTGTCCTTCAAGGCCCATGGCTGGCGTATCTTCTTTCCTGGAGACCCCCTGCACTGGGCATACGCCCCCAGAGCCTTACAGCCCAGGAGGTGAGACAAGCCATAAACACAATGGAGACATATCAGGGAGGGCAAGTGGAATGGAAAGGGCCAGGCACCCCTGGTAGGGCAGCCCTGCAGCAGAAACCTGGGAGGAATGAGGGATGCCCTCTTCAGAGAGCCAGGCGCACAGAGCCCTGGGCAGCGGGAAACGTGTGTGCACACGCAGGAGTCCCGGCAAAAGGGAGCCGGAGGGACCAAGGGCCACAGAACCAGATGTGGTGGGCTGGAGGAAGGGGCCATGGTGCAGTGACAGGAAATGTGGTCCATGAAGTAGGGGGCTTGGATCGCATGGGACCTTGGAACTTTTACACTGATTGACATGGGAGCCGCTGGGGAACTTTAAGGAGTGACAGCATCGGACTCGAGCCTTAAAACACAAGAGCTATGTGGGGAACACTCTTGGGAAGGGTGCTGCCCAGAAGCGCAGAGGCAAAGAAACCCAGCAGGAGGCCAGCAGAGGCAATAACCCAGGTCTGAGATGGCAGCAGCTTGGGTGAGGGTGCTGGTGGATGTGGGAGGAGACGTGGGCCTGGGCGTGTTATTTGAAGCAGAGCCAGCAGGCTTTGGACTGGACGTGTCGCGTGAGAGGAGGACAGAAGGGAGGCTGACCCCAGTGGTCATGGCCTGAGCCACTGTGAGGGTGGAGGTGCCACTGTTGGAAATGATGTCTATGGGGCAGGCAGATGTCGGGGGGAAGATTGGGTGCTGCTTGGACTCACTGAGTCTGTGTACCGATTAATGCTCAAAGGGTGATGGTAAAGCAGCAGCTGGAGATAGGAGCCTGGATTTCAGGGGACAGAGCTGGGCTTGAAATAATGATTTAGGAACTGCTGAAGTGGTATTTACAGTCATGACACTGGACTGTAACCCAGGAACACAGCAGGGAGAGTTTTCAATGGGAAGAAGGGATCTCTAGGGCATTGCACCATTTGGAGGTCAGGGAAGTGAGGAAGAATTCACTTAAGGAGAGACCAACAGGAGGGAGAGAAAGAACCAGGGTCAATGTGCCCAGATGCCAGCGAAGAAGACTTTCAAGAAGGAGGGAGTGATCCATTGAGTTTGAAAACTAACACATTTGGTGGGTGAACACTGCCAAGCGCTTGTTGCCGGGAAAGTGGAGCTGTACAATAAGGCCATGAGTACAGAAAGACCTTTCACAGGGACAGTCTAGGGAGACAAATCAGGCCAAGAATAGAACCCGCCCCCTTCCTTATGAGCATTAATCAGCTTTCACATGGAAGAGAGGCATGAATCTTTCAAATGAAAGACACATGTGTTCTTGCTGGAGGAGCTAAGATTTCCATGAGTTCTCAGGAAGACGGGGAGGGCAGGAAGACAGGGCACACATGGCCAGCAGTCTGACCTTGGCAGTGCCTCTGGAAATCAAACACGATGAAGAATCTGAGAAGAGACACAACAATATGATGGGAAAGGGTGGTGGGACTCCAGAAAGGCCCACGATTGTGTGCAGGAAGCTTTCACTATGTGACTAAGCTTGTCCAACCTGCCTTATTTTGTTGTTGTTGTTGTTGTTGTTCTGTTTTGTTTTAGGTTTTCAGCAGCCTGAAGCCATAGTTTTTGGTTTCTGTCTTTAGTAGTAAGTGGCAAAGAGGGATGAGGAAGGGGCTTTACTGACCCAACCAGAAACAGAAACTAAGAACTCGTGACTGTATTCTCTCCTTCTGACACCCCTGGACATCCTGAGGAGTTAAGACTCCTGAGCCAAGTAAGGGCTGAAGTTCCAGGAACGTGGAGGAGAGTGTTCCTTCACAAGCCCAGGAACGTGGAGGAGGGTGTTCCTTCACAAGCCCAGGAACGTGGAGGACGATGTCAAAGAATCGAGGAATCCCCAACAGTGGCTTCCTCGTGCTCAGACAGGCCACCTGGAGGCCTCAGCCAGGTTGGTTAGGGCAGGGCCCTGGGGCTCCATGGAGCTTGTGGGACCTGGAGGCCCCAATCTGCAGGAGAGAGGTCTAAGACAGACTAGAGGGGGCCAAGGAGGGTGGGAAGGTGGTGGAGAAGGAGATGTTTGGGGATGGATTTCCAGGCTGGTCTTGATCCAAATTCTCCCTCTGCCATTAACAGTTCTTATCCCCTACTCCTTCACACTCCCAGCCTCTCACAGCCACAGTGACAATTTTCATTGCTCCCTCTAAACTCCTGTGACCCTGTTCTCTCATGCAATTTGCTCTAAGAAAACAATTTTTTTTCTCTCTTGAAGGCAGCACTTATACCTGAGAAGGCTCAGATGTGGAGGGACTGTGCACTGGCAAACCTTCTTTTCTTGTGCTTTGCTGATTTTTATTTATTTATTTATTTATTTTTGAGACGGAGTCTCACTCTGTCGCCCAGGCTGTATTGCAGTGGCGTGATCTCAGCTCACTGCAAGCTCTGCCTCCCAGATTCGAGTGATTCTCCTGCCTCAGCCTCCTGGGATTACAGGCACAAACTCCCGACCTCAGGTGATCTACGTGCCTCGGCCTCTCAAAGTGCTGGGATTACAGGCACAGTGAGCCACTGTGACCAGCTTTTTTTTTTTTTTTTTTTTTTTTTTAAACAAATCAAAGGTTTGTGGGAGTTGACCAAGCCTATTGGTGCCACTTTTCTCAATAGCATGTATTCACTTTCTGCCTCTGTGTCTGGTAACTTTTGTGCTATTTCCAACTTTTTTATTATTATTCTATCTGTTATGGTGATATGTGAACATCGATTTTGGATGTTTTTATTATAATTGTTTTGGGGTGCTATGGACCAGACCCATATAAGATAGAGAACTTAATAAATGTTGCCTGTGTTATGACGGCTCCCCAATCTCTCTCCCGCTCTCTATTCCCTGAGGCACCACAATATTGAAATTAGGCCAATTAATAGCTCTATAGTGGCCTCTAAGCAGAGTGGCTGCATTAGTCTGTTCTCACACTGCTCATAAAGACATATCAGAGACAGCGAAATTTATACAGAAAAAGAGTTCGAATGAACTCATGGTTCCACATGACTGGGGAGGCCACAGAAGCATGATGGAAGGGAGGAGCAAAGGCACATCTTACATAGCAGCAGGCAAGAGAGCGTGTGCAGGGAAACTGCCCTTCATAAAACCATCAGATGTCATGAGACGTATTCATTAGTACGAGAACAGCACGGGAAAGACCTGCCCCCATGATTCAATTACCTCCCACCAGGTCCCAAAAACCAAGATTTTGCTCCAAACAGCAGAGCTAGTGAAGACCCCACCCAGGAGGCTCTTGGGGCTGCCACCCCTTAATTTGATTGTGGTTGGGTTCTCAATACTGCCAGTGTCTCCCACAAAATGGAAGAAGCCAGGAAAGTGGCCTCAGTTCTAGTAGAGGAGGGCCTCATCTCCCCAGCCTTCTCCTGCCCTGGCATCCACTCTGTCTCCTTCATTTTCGCATGAGCTGGCTTGCCAAAGTATGACAGGGCTGGTCTAGGGACTGGCCTAACCCAAACAGGGTGTGCACAAGTCTTCCTGGACCACATTTGATTCAAGTACCTGAGCCAGGACTATGTTTTCAGGCAATTTCAGGTTTATTTGTTTATTTATTTATTTATTTTTGAGACAGAGTCTCTCTCTGTCACTGAGGCTGGAGTGCAGTGGCACAACCATGGCTCACTGCAGCCTTGACTTCCTAGGCTTGGGTGATCCTAGCACCTCAGCCTCCCAAGTAGCTGGAACCCCAGGCATGCACCACCACACCCGGCTAATTGTGTTTACATTTTGCAGAGACAGGGTCTTACTATGTTGCCCAGGCTGGTCTAGAACTTCTGGCCTCAAGTGATCCTCCTGCCTTGGCCTCCCAAAGTGTTGGGATTACAGGCGTGTGCCACCGTGCCTGGCCTTATGTTTAGATGGGTAGGTTGTTGGCAGAGAAGCCACAGCCCTGCTGTTTTTTAGATGGGTAGGTTGTTGGCAGAGAAGCCACAGCCCTGCTGTCGGCTGACGTGTGTCCTTGTTGCCTGGTCGCCCTCCCTCTCCCCTGTGCCTCTCCTGCCCCGACCAGGACCACAGTCCATGTTCTGACTTATGTAACATTCATTTTTTAAAATATTGCCAAAATGGACAGATTTCATGTAAAAATCCAAATTTCTGCCCTCTTTTGACTATCAGCACAGCTGGTCACACTGGGCTCACAGTCCCGAATGACTGGGCAGGGCGTGCACTGTCCCATATGCCTGCCAGTCCCCCAGAGTCCACCTCTCTTTTTTCTGTGACTTGTCAAGCCCGAGTCAGAACCTGGGCATGAGGCCCCCACCTGAGCGGGTCTTACCTGAGACTCCATCCTCTTCCTTCAGTGTAAAGGCTCCAGGAGGTGCACCAGGACCCTAGGGACCTCGGACCCTTTCCCCACTTCAGCTGAGCTCAATCCCAAATTCCAGAAGCACTCACCTGCAGTCCGATGTCCCGGGGCTGGTTGCCCACAGCCACCCTGGCGATGCCGGGAAGGTCAATGATGGTCAGGTCTGGAACCTCAGGGGAGGTGATCTCCAGGCTGATGAGCTCATGGCTGATGCCCAGGCCATTCCCAGCCATGATGTTCTGGGCTGTGGAGGCCAGGAGGGGAGAAACCAGAGCCCTCAATGACCCCTGTGAGGAAGCAGTTCCTGAAGGTAATGACTGCTTTTTTCCCAGGGTATGAAAGCTTCAGTGTGTCCCTGGTGTTTAGAAAACATTTCAGAGAAGCCTGCAGAAGGATCTCAGAAGCCACCAAGATGGCTGTTTAATACGTAGGTGCACAGACCTACACTTCCCAAAAGATGAGAACGAAAGATTCTGGTATGTTAGCTATGGGAGTGTGGATGGGTTCTGTTCTCTTTCTTCCTGCTTTTCAGCATTTTCCAGTGAGTGCTGTGGTGGTTTTAAAATATGTCCACAAATCCTTCAACATTCCTCCCTCCAAAAAGTGGAGACATTAGCATGGGCTGAACACAGGGGCTTGTTTCTAATGAATACATGCAGTGGAGGTGATGGTGTGTGACCAGTTCCTAAATGGATCATGACTTCCTCCTTGATTCCTTTTGGATGGCCAGCTCTAGGGGAAGCTGGCTGCCATGTCACAGGGATACTAAGTAACTATGGATAGAAGCTCACAAGATAAGGAAGTGTGGCCTCCTGCCAACTGCTTTAGTGGAGATTGCCAGATGGTTTTCCAAAGTGGTTGCACCAACTTGCATTCCGACTAGCAGTGGAGGGGGTTCCAAGATGCTATTCTAAAGATGGCTTGGCTTGGGTTTGCTCACTACTCATTCTTACCCAAAACTTTGACCAAACCGACACATATGGTGTGCTGTTGGTCTGCTAGAGACAGCTCTACTGGCCCCGCCCCACAGAGCTCACAGCTGGAGAGACTCCAGACAGATGTCAACGGACACTGCAGGACGTACTGGGAGCACCACAGTAGTTGTAGTGGGCACAGCCGGGGTGCAGACCTTTTGCAATTTGAAGTTCGGAAACTTGCTAATTGAGGGTATCCAGCACCTTCTGTCTTAGAGGGGTGAACACTGAGATTGGAGTGAAGACTTCTGTATTTGGGAAGGGAGCCCTCCAGAAAGTCATTTGATCCAGGCAGACAGGGGTTCTCTGGGAAAGGGCTGAGCCTGTGGGGTCATCTAAAGGGCTTCTCCTCAGGCACTGAGTTTGCTATCCAGTAATGCAAAAGGCCTTCCTTGGACTTGGTTCCTCACTGCAGGGAGTCTTAGTACATTCAGGGTTGTTTTTCCATCTATCCTGGCTGAGTCCAGGATGGGCCGTGCGAGTAGGATAGGGGAGAAGCCTTTAGGGAGAGTGAGAGGCCCCAGTGCCTGGGGCAGGCAGGGCTGTGCGCTCCAAGGGACATAACCACCAGGGCCCATCGGGGTACAAGGCTGTGGACTGCAGGAGCAACTGAGCATTTTTTTGATCAGCCGTGCCCAAGAACAAGCATTGGGAAACTTGTCCCACAGCTGGGTGAGCGGGGTCTGCGTTTGGAGGGGGTGCTGGCAGGAAAGGTGGCCACAAGGTGGCTGGCCAGGGTTAGAGCTGAGCTTCAGGAAGACAAGCCATGGTTGTGACAGCTGGGGTGGGACCAGGGGTCCTGCAGCGGCACTTCCAAAGTGGGTGCAGGTGAAATGAGAGCCAAAGATCAAGTAGGGATTGGGCAGGTGAAGAGGAGAAGCCTGGAAGGAAGAGAGGGCAAGTACCCTGTGGAGTGGAGAAAGCCTGGGCTGGGGGAGGAGAGGACAGGCAAGATCAGCCACGTGGGCTGCAGGCTGCTAAAGGAAGCCACCAGAGGGTCCTCAGCATGGGATGGCTTGATGAGCGGGGGCCTGGACAAGGACCTGGAGGGATGGTGGAGGTGACAGCAATGGGGGCAGCCCCATGTGGGAGCACATGGAGCTAGGAGGTAAGTGGTCCCTGTGGGGGTGATTTGAGGAAGAAAAGGAATCGAGGAAGTGAGAGGAGCAGCTGTCAGATCTGAACCTTGGAATGATGTGGGCCCACCTTTGTGTATCTCCTTCTCCACCTGGCCAGGGTCCTGTAGCTCTATCTCGATGTTCTGGTAGCTGATCCTTCCGGCCCACGCCTTGCAGGGCTGCTTTTTCAGTTTCAGCACCAGCGGACACCTGGTTACGATTCCTGAGCGAGAGGTTCCCCAAACATCCTCAGTTTCCTTTAAAAGAAGTGGCGCTGGGCCCTTTGCTCCCAGGACCTGCCCTGCTGTCCCCAAAGGCCTCGTCTGAGCTTTCTGGCTCTCCCTGGGGCCTGGTAGTAGGTGAGGGGTTCTGGATTGAGCAGGTACAAAGGGGCACAGGTCCCTGGGAGGTGCTACTGTCCTTGGGAAGTGTTCGCTACCGGACTAAGCACCCTGAGCTCTGATGGACATGAGCAAACGGCTGTAGCCACAGTCCCCACCACAGCTGCGGCCCCCACCACACTGCCCTGGAAAGGTTGGAGGCGGACGCTGGGGCTCTGGCACATGTCCAGGCTCCCCGTCTTCCTGCAACTGGAGTCAGCATGTCGGGTGTCTGCCCCAGGCCCTGTAATTGTCCCGGTGGGCAGCCCTGGTTAGGGTGGGGGGTGGGGGACAGCAGGAATGTGGAGCAGTGAGATCCATCCAGGGGCCATGGAACCCCTCTCAAGGAGTGGGAAGAAGGTGGCGAGTGCCTGGAGGAGAAGCCGGGCATCCCGAAGGAGGGGCAAGGGGAATCCTGACAGTGCCCTTTGAGGCAGGATCCTCTGATGCCGCTGAACCCAGGAAAGGTGGGAGCGGTGCTGAGTTCCTTGGGGTGGGGGCCCTCACGCTCCTGCCATGAAGCCCTGAGAACCCGTGTCCTTTGTCCTGTGACCTATAGGGAGGTATTGTCCCATCTTCCAACTAGGGGACTCGCCCAGGGTCCTATGCTTGCCCTCTGGCATTCAGAATCTCCACTCTGGAGTCTCGCTGCCCCAAATGCTGAACCAAGAGCACGGAGGAGGACTGGCCATGCTACAGCCTTACTCTCTCCTGCTTTGTGCCCAGGCTGATGGGCATCTTACGGGACACACTGGGTAAAGGACCACGCTGCAGGTGGCAGCAGGGAGACCAGGGGAGGGGCACTCTCCCAGGTTCACTGAGGCTTTGCGGTTGCTGCAGGGGGGTGTGGAGGTTCCGGCAGCCCTCCAGCAGCCCCACCTTGCTCTGAGCAGCCCTGGAGAAACCAGCAGATGCCTCCCGCCTGCCCCAGGGTTCTGGTTGGTTGAGAAGTAAGCAGCAGCGGCAGGAGAGCGGAGCCAGGGAGGAGAAGGAGCTGGGTGCTCTCTGCTGCCGCCGCACCTGCCAGGGCCCCTGCACACTGCTCCTTCTCGGGTTCTGGAAGCTGGTCCCCTTCCTGTCCCACCCCCTTCTTGCTGGCTTCCCCACGCCCTGCCTACCCCATTGTAAAATCTCCTTTCTAAACACTCTCCAGTACCCACTCTGAGGGTAGCGCCTTTACAATTTTCCTTTATAATTATTGTATTAAATTATAAATGTACAACAGCTTCTTCACTGTCCACAGACATTTAAAAGTTTTTGTCCAAGGAAAAGGTGTCTTATATCACGATCCTAAATAAGAGATTTTCAAAACATTGAGAAAATTCTTTAAGAAGGCTTCACCTGTCACACAAAGCATCAGTTTAACCCTATCAAAGAAATGCTTCTACCTTCTTACAAAGACCACTAGGAAGAAGTGGCAAGGTCCCTGGACCTGACTGACACACAGGCAGTGAGAACTATTTAAACATGTATGGGCAATCTGACTCCCTGCCACCAAGCCTAAGAAGCTGCCCTCCTAGGGCCCTCCCAGCGGCCTGTCTCTCCCAGTTTCCTGTCTCTCCCAGTGGTCTGTCTCTCCCAGTAGCCTGTCTCCCAGTGGCCTGTCTCCCAGTGGCCTGTCTCTCCCAGTGACCTGTCTCCCCCAGCGGCCTGTCTCCCCCAGCGGCCTGTCTCTCCCAGAGCCGTGTTTCTCTCAGGGGCCTGTCTCTCCTGGTGGCCTATCTCTCCCAGTTTCCCATCTCTCCCCGTGACCTGTCTCCCACAGCAGCCTGTCTCTCCCAGTGACCTGTCTCTCCCAGCGGTCTGTCCCCTAGTGGCCTGTCTCTCCTAGTGGCCAGTCTCTCCCAGTGGCCTGTCTCTCCCAGCAGCCTGTCTCTCCCAGCGACCTGTCTCTCCCAGCGGTCTGTCCCCTAGCGGCCTGTCTCTCCCAGCAGTCTGTCTCTTCCAGAGGCTGTGTCTCCCAGCAGCCTGTCTCTGAAACCTCTTGGTGCCTGGGGAAGCTCTGTGGCTTACAGGTGGCCCTGCTTGCTGCGGAGGGAAGGTGGTCCATTGGAACTTACCGCTGCCTCTGGGAAGGGCAACTCCTGACAATGCCTCCAGCACGGAGCTCTTGCCTGAGCTCTGGTCCCCAATGACGGCGATGGCTGGCAGGGCCAGGTCCTGCTCCACACCCAGAGCCCGCAGGGAGTCAATGAGGTCAATGTAGGGGCGCACCTTCTGCTCGTACTGGCTGTGCAGGTTGTTCTCGGGCCCCTGGAGAAGGCAGAACAGATGCCACTGCCTTGACCCCTGGTAGGGTCCCTGGTGTCATGGGGATGTGTGGCAGAGTTTGTGCAGCTACGATGTTAGGTGGGGTTGCAGACAGGAGATGAGAAGGTGGATGGAGAGGTGCTGCTGCATGCAGGGGCCCTTCTGTTCTTTTCCTATTGAGGCCTCGCTGGGGCAGATGCTGGGAGGATTTGGCTGCAGGTGTGCAGGGTGTGCGTGCCGGGAAAGGGCTGGGAGCACTGGGCCAGGAAGATGTTCCAACAGGCAGAGGCTCCAGTCAGAGGGAGAAGAGGTTCTGGGCCAGGGCACTGCAGAGCTGGGAAGGGTGGTGAGTGGGTAAGGTGGCAATGTGATGGCTGCAGGGGAAGCTGGAAGAAAAGCTCCAGGAAGGGGTCCCCCACACACAGAAGCCCCCAGACCCACGTCACAGCAGCCTATTGCTGCAGGAGAGTCTGTGTACGTTCCCGGTACTTGTCGGATGTGACCCGGAGAGCTGGAGACACCAGCTGTGCTGGAGGAGCAGACTGGCTGGTTCTATTGTCGTGGTGGGCTTACATGACAGCCCTCTGCACCAGCAGCCAGAATGCGCCCTTTCCAAACGCCCCTCCACCAGGCTTACCTTTGCCCTTGGTTGGCTCTTGTTTCCTGGTGGTGGCTGATTGTTCAAAGTGAGCAAGTTGAAGTCCTTGGTGAGGAAAGCAGGGTCCTTCTCTACCCCCTGCCAGTTTGGGGGAAATATCATTTGTGGTGGCACTGTGCCGAATGGCGGTGGCTGTTGCTGGAAGAAATTCATTTCTTTTTTCAGGTAGCGTTGGGAAGAAAATTGATTTCTTCTCCGGTGGGGCCAAGACTTGTGGGCCTTAGACATGTGCTGTCTCCCCGTCAGAGCTGGCGGATGCTTTCTCTGCTACTTGGCACCTCCAATCTTCCTGACAAGCTCTGCAAAGACACAAGAGGGAAAGCGGCCCACAGGTCACCAGAAGTTCTCCCTAAGGTGGCACTTTTGCCAACCCCTCCTCACCCCACCCTACAACCTACCCTCTACACACGATGCAGAGACCAGGGGTCCGGTGCACCCTGTCTGCCGAAGGGGCTCTTGGCAGCCAGAGAGCACAAGTGGATTTCCACCAGCCTGGGCTTGGGGAACGGGGGCAGTGGACTCCACATTCCCAGTAGAGTCTCACTGTTCCTTTGTGATTTGTTTTTCTAAGACCACCAGAGTGGGCACAAAAGAACCAGCGAGTAGGCAAGGCTAAAAGCAAAACTGCAAATGTATTCTTTGGTCATCTAGCTTCAGGGACCAGAGCTGGGGTGGGGGGGGTGGAGTTTCTAATACAGTCCCGACAAGAGTGGGGGCTGAGAAAGTCCGCCCGTGGCGCATCTGCTGGGAGCGACTTTTCTAGGAGTGAAAGGGCAATAGGCGTGGCATGGGCATGTCGGGGGAGGGGGGGCGCTCCGCAGGTGCCACCAGGTAAATCTTGGTCTCCTCGGATTGACATCACCTGGTGCATGCCTGATTAATCTGCACCTTCCCGGGCGTCAGCTGCATTCTCGCACACACGGGAAGAGTTGGTGGTGAAGAAGAACCCGGAAGTGCACCATCCTGCCTCCGTTCGTCCAAACACTTTGTTACTTGTTGTTGCTGTTGTCGTTGTTGTTTTTGAGACAGGGTCTCACTCTGTCACCCAGTGGGGACTCTAGTGGTGCAATCAGGGCTCACTGCAGCCTCAACCTCCCTGGACTCAAGCAATCCCCCTGCCTCAGCGTACCGAGCAGTTGGGACTAGAGGCATGCACCACCATGCCCAACAAGTTTTATTTATTTATTTTTGTATTTTTTTTATAGAGATGGGTTTTTGCCATGTTACTCAGGCTGGCCTCAAACTCCTGAGTTCAAGCAATCCGTCCGCCTCAGCATCCCAAAGTGCTGGAAATACATCCGTGAGTCACCACACCCAGCCTCCTTTGTCACCTCTGATGGTCTGTGTCATCTACGGCATCAGGCCTCTGTGGCTCAGGACCAGGCAGGAGAACCATCAGGTGTGCAAAGATGACAGGCAACACCTCCTGGGCCTGCTGGAAGCCAGACCTGGCCTCACACCCAGGCTTGGCCAGGCACTGGGGGAGTGTGGGAGAAGCAGGTGTTCAGCCCCAGTTCTCAGGCTGTGGCCTGCACTCAGATGAGGGCAGCACCGTGCTAAGACATACATTTAAGTTTCACAACAAGTCTATGCATTTGGCCCTTATCTGGTTTTTCAGGGTCAAGAAACTGACATCTGGGAGGGCCAGTGACGTCTAAGCCAGGACTCAGAGCTGGGCCCGTGCTCCGGGGAGGAGCCCCTCACACTCTGGCTCGCACTGTATCCCCCTTTCCTCTAGTAGTAAGGTGGATCCAGGAGGCTGAATGGTGTCCCCACAGTCCCCCCAAAATTTATGTTCACCTGGAACCTGGGAACATGACTTTTTTTGGAAAAAGACTCTTTGCAGATATAATTAAGGTGAAGATTTTTGAGATGAGATCATCCTGGATTTAGAATGGGCCCTAAATCTCATGGAAGGTGTCCTTATCAGAGACAGGCGGAGGGAGATTTGGGACACAGAGACACACAGGGAGAAGAACCTGTGAAGACAGAGGCAGAGATTGCAGGGCTGCAGCCCAGGCCAGGGAATGCCAAGGCCTCTGCCATAGCCACCAGGAGCTGGAAGGAGAGCACAGATTCCCCCGGGAACTCCAGAAGGAACCAGCTCTGCCGACACGACACCTTGATCTGGGACTTCCAGCCTCCAGGGCTGTGAGAGAACCAATGCGTGTTGTCTAAGCCACCCCGTCTGTGGTCTTTTGCCATGGCAGCCTGAGCAGACTCATACAATGGTACGAGTCTGAATGTGCCAGGCACTTTCCACCACGTGGATATCATGGTGACCAAGTCAGACCAAGCCCTCACTCCAGGCACACCATCCTAGCAGGGAAATGCCAAAACAAATACACCAACCACCAAGGGACTCCAGGTGATGATGGAGTGTCTGGAGAAAGACAGGTGGTGGGTTTGAGATTCTGGGGTGAGGGTAACTTGGGTGCCCACTGGAGGGTGTGCCCGGGAATGGGCAGAGGAGCAAGGCTTGCAGGAACTGGGGACCAGTCTCCCCAACAGAGGAAATGCACGTGCAAAGGTCCTGAGGTCGGAATGATCTCAGTGAATAGAAAGATGGTCAGTGTGACTGGGGAAAAAGATGGAGGATCAAGGCTTGCAAGATGTGGGCAGACGCCTTGCATTGCACGTGGGTATGAGGGAGGCCTTTGGAGGGTTCTGAGCTGGAGAGTGGCGTGGTGGGCATCCTTGAGGATAAGGAGACCAAGTACAATAAAGGACACAACCCTCGACCAGGGAGGGCATGAAGAAGAGATAAGGTTTACACATGGTCAGAGTCCTGGGGCTTTGGGACAGTTGGGCCAGGCCACAGGACTCAGGCTCTGTACTACTGGATCTCATGCGTCCCGAGTTTCTCCCTCAAGCAACCTGCACATCTGCTACCTGAGACACCTGCTGGCTTTCAGCATGGCAGCGTGGAGGAGTGGGAAGCTAGCCCCAGGGCAATCCCCGACCTGGAGGGACCTGCAGACAGCTCCCTCCTTCTCCAACCTCTCAGATGGACGTGCTTCCAGGTGGCTCTTACAAGGTGCACGTAGGATGGAGCCCAGTCATCATCGTGGGGTCTGCTGTCCGGTCCTTCGCTGTCCCTGCTCAGCAGCCCAGACCTGACTCCTGCTGCCCGGAATCCCAAAGCCATGCACGAGCCTCTAAGGAGGCTCCACCCAGCGAGGGGCAGGGCGGGGCTAGACCGAGGCAGACTGTCCTTCACAGGCAGGGTACAGCACCATCTCCCTAAGATAAGGCCTGCAACCTGGATTTAGGATAAAGAATTAGAAAGCAGGGTTGGGGCCATCCAGCACAAGGGCTATGCATGGGACCCGGAGCATGTGCTGAAATCTCTCTGGGTGTCAGTTCCCACATCTAGAAAATGGGGCTGACCGTTCCTCCTGAGGATGTGGGAGGGTTCCATACAATTACTTATATAAAGGCTCAGCAGCGTGCCAGACACTTGTGGCTCAACGACTGGGTGCTGGTACCAACACTGTCATGTGTGGTGCTGGTCTCTGCGGAGGGTACGCTCGGCTTCTCATCACCCCCTTTCTTGGGAGGGCAGGGCTGCTGGGCCTGCTCAGGCTGAGAGCAGGGACTGGGCTGTGCAGGAGGTGGTGCTTAGTGAGTGTGTGGAGCCTGTCCCAGGGCTGGCTCCTGCCTGCTGTTGAGGAGGGGCTGTGGCACAGCCACCGAGGCCCGGCTGGGAGGATGTCTGCCTGTCTCTGTGTGTGTGTGTTTTTTTTTTTTTTTTTTTTTAAGTTTGAGAGTCTGGGAAAGCAAGGCCTGCTTGAGGTTTGGTGCCTTGCTCTCTTTCTGTCTTTAAAGTCCTCTTTTCTCCTGAGGGGCTCTAAAAGACAAGCCTGGGGACAACACCCTTTGGGAAACAATAGCAATGGGGGTGGTGAGAGCCGAATGGATTCTGGATGCTTTGAAGTCATGGTCAACAAGTCAGCTAATGGCTGGCTGTGGACTGAGGGACAGAGGGGAGCTGGAGAGAGCAGGAAGATCTATGGCCAGAGCAGCTAGAGGGGAAGCTGCAGAATTCCAAAGGGCCTCGGGCTGCCTGGAGCCTGGAAGGCCATGGCCTGTATGGGCTTCAGCTTCCAGGACACGGTCATCCTAATGACCACTCCCACCACTGCTTTCCAGAGCCTACTCCCAACAAGGCACAGAGAGGGTGTGGCTCACCCAAAGTCACATTGTGCATTGGTGACAGCCAGGGCTCCTGGGCCTGGCAGACACCCCTCTTGCCACACCCAATTTATCTGCCTAAGCTCCATGGCTCCCCTGGTTGGGTCCCTTGCCCTCTCTGAGCCACAGTTCCTGAGTCAGTGTAAGTCTTCCTCCACTCTGTAAACATTCATTGAGTGCCTGCTGTGTGCCAGGCTCTGGATACCCAGCCAGGAGACATTGCCACCATTGGTAGAGCTGAGGATCTGATGGGGGAGGCAACAGTCAAAAGCTGCATTCCCAACATCTGCACGATACCTTTCCTGATGGATTCTGCCTGTTTCGTCTCTCCCTGGCTGCAATAAGGCCCCCAGGGGGGCAGGGATTTTTACCTGTTTTTTTCACAGCTGTACCTGCAGCTCAAAGTACCTGGCATAGAGTAGGAGCTTAATAAAGGCTGTGGAGGAAAAAACCATAAAAATGGCAAAAGCATTTCCTGTATAGGAAACTGTCATTCACCCATCAAAATGTTCTATCTCCTAATGTGAGATATAACCCAGTGGATAAGCTGTAGTCCTGACTCCAAGTCACATTATTTTAAGAGATAAAAAAATAAACATTTATACCAAGAATAGATGAGATGGGCATTTGGAGCTGCTTATGATTTGGGGATGCTATGGAAGCATGTGATTGTCCACATCAAAGTAAGGGATCAGTAACTTATTAGAAGCTACCCATTATCCAGAGGAGGTACCAGATACTGAAGTAGAAGCTTTTAGTTGCGAAGCCATACCAGAAGTCAAGGGCAATGTCCTTATTGACTTCATATTAAAAAGTAGCTTTAAATACTATATTATAGTTCTAAAATAGTAATTGATATCTACCCATCCAACTTTCAGAAAAAAAAAATTGGATCCATTTATAATTGACTCATAATAATCAATGCAAACTTCTGGCAAGTAATGTTGGCAATCTCAAAAATGCTTTCTCGATAAAGGTGGAATCTGGTCATCTCAGGACACCTGCCCGTGAGTGCCGTGAGCCTTCCTAGCTAAATTACTCCATCATTGTTTGCATCATGGAAAAGGTAAATTAAATGTTACATGCAATGCATATTGGTCAGGAAATTTTCTGGAATTGGCCTAGGAAGTGGTAGAGTCATATCTCATCTGCAACCAATATAACCCAGGCAAGACTGTGAAGGTGAGACAGGATTCAGAGCCATGGGTTCACGATTGCAAGTTTACCTCTTGCTAGACTTTCTGTTCTCAGCATGGATAACACCTATCTTCCTGTCAAAAGACTGTGGAATTACTGTCCTGGAGGGTCCTTATTCCAACACAGACACGTCACCGTGTCTGAATCGCCCTCGGTGTTCGCAAAATACAAAACCAATCACAAAACGAAACTGAAATTCCCTAACTATAAAAAGCCCTCCATCTCTCTGGGCCTTGAGTTTTGCCACCAGCTTTATTGGCCATGCAGTCTTGTATGGCCAAACTCTATCTGTAAGCAGAAGATTACTCCTTAACTCCTAGGTCGAGGATACAATAGGCTATTGGCGTGACCGTCTCTGAGTGCTCACTTAGTCCGGTGCCCCATGAGATCATAACGGGATGCTGTACATGACCAGGAGTAACTTCAGCAAGGCCTGGCTCTGCTCCATTTCATGTACACAGTAAAGCATTGTCAAGGATTAACCTCATACATGAAGTCTTGTGCCGAAAGGAAATGGCAGTCAGAGGAAATGCCAGCCAAACTTTTTCTGACCTCCAGCTTGGTCTGGGTACGCTGGAAGAGACTTCATGTCTCTTGGTCTGAGTACGCTTGAAGAGACTTCAAGTCAAAAACTCTTCAGACCTCTTTGGAAGGAGCCATTTCAGGTCCTCCGAACAAATGCCAGGGTGGTCAAGATCCAAGGTGTGGACCCAAGTGCTCACGAGTCAGTAGACACAGGCAACAAACCCAGACCAACGGGACGGCTCCAATGACCTCAAACCAGGACTAACCACAAAACCTCCAGATGCAAAAACTAAGAGCTGTGGATCAAGCAGACAGCTTCCGGAGTGGGCAGCTTCCACTCCCGATGATGAGACCAGATAATGATTGAACTTCTTGAGACTTCCACTACAGTGGTTTTCTTTGTGTGCGTTTTTAAACATTATACTCATGGCTATTCTCTCCTTTTAAGGATCAGATTTCAATCCTGCAACCAGGTTTTATAATTTACTTGTTTTTGACTTCTTCCTCCCTCCTTTAGACCAAAACACATTTTCTCCTAACCCACCCTAAGAATGACTCAGCAGTCCATTTGGAAATCTTGCCTCTTGCTGGATCTGCCACCCATTTCTAACTCCAGGAACCACACAAACCATGGGCATTCTCTTACTGAATTCCACGCCATACATTTTCCAACACATAGTTACCTTAAGATCCATAGAATAAGTATTCTTATGCCCACACACACATAGGCTGCTGTAATCACTCCTACCATAAAACACAACCAGCATGGCCAGGGTCTGGGGGAAACGATCCTGCCTCCTATATGACCATCCTGATGCTTTTCACATCCCTTTAGATCTGCTCTTGATTTCACTAAAGGCAGTATTACCACAGACTTACATTTCTCATGAACAGTCATGATTTTTGCTTCCAACTCTTCTCCACTCACGAAATACAATTAAACAAACAATGGAACCATTTGCAAGAGGCACATGCGTGAAGAAAAATGTCCACGTGCAGGAAGGCAAGATTGTGAAGTTGCCAAAGTGGTCATCGCTATTTGCTGAAACAGAGCTCACGGGAAACTTTTATCTCTGAACATCCCCACACTGCCCCATCCCAACTGTGCCATGTGAGGGCCCCTTTCCTTACATGGGTGCCAATGCACCCCCATGCTGGCCTGAGGACCATCATCGTACTTTGGGGGCTCCTAGAGATACAATTGCAGGATTCAGCTCCTCTCCTGTCCCATTTCCTCTGCTCTTCACAGCTTTCACAGAAGTAGCTTTGCTGGAAGAGTTAGAGCCGCAGGTTCCAACAATTAATTTGAGGGTCTTTGACCTTGGTAGTGGTTCCTGACTTACGGCTATCGCAGGCTTATCCCTTGCTCTGGCTGGAATGGCATAGTCCAGGAAAAGAACCTTTATCCACCCGCCATAGTGAGATGGACGACCACCCAGCTTTGAGCCACGCAAGTCGGCGCCCGAGTTCTGGGGAACACTTCCTGTTGCTTTGTTACCCTTGTCGAGTCTAGCAACACAATCTCCAAATACAAACATTGGCTTTCCAAATTAGAGAGCAGAGCTTGGAATATTTTCTGGCTAAAGGCAGGCTGAGGGGGATGCGGGCTCCCTGGAGTTCCCAGACTTTGCTAACGGTACTGTCCCCTGCTAGATGCACAGCCACGGTGGGGGCGGGGGCAGGGTGGGAGTGGCGGGCAGGGAGGTACTTGCAGTTGTGGAGAGAGGAGAGTGACTGACTACAAGGCTCCGTGCTGGGTGCAGCATCATTCCCCATGCAGGGTGATCCTGGCTTCTATCAAAGGTGGCTGCTGAGAGTGCCCTGCAGGAAAGGCCCCTGGGGCACCACAGTCCCAGAGCAGCACCTCACTTCTTGGGAATACCCCTTCCAGAAGCCCTGAGGCCAGCCCCACACTCCCACCTGCTGGCCCAGCAGCTCTCAGCAGCTTTCCTCCCTTGGGACAGAGACTGCTTACACTGCTGGGCTCAAAAACCTGCCTCATGACCCGGCCAGCCTCATCCCCACATGTCACCCCCGTGCTGACCTGGACTGCTCCCTCTGTGGTGGAATCTTCATTCGGACCCTCTGTCTCAACCTTTCCTGATGAGCTTCTGCCCTGCCTTGCATCCTCCCCACGCAGCCTCAGACGGGCGGATCTTCCAGCAGAGCCAGCCGTTCCTGGGTCAGTAGCCCCACCCGGGGCCCCCACTCACTCGCAGGAAAGACCATGGTTGTGTGAATGGCCCCGCGGCCACTCAGCCTTCAGTCCCTGTTCTCCAGCCTGGCTCCCAGAGGTCCAGCTCCACAGGCCTCCTGCACCCCCCTCCTCCCACGAGGGCTGAAAGCACTTCCTGTTTTCAGAACTAGCCCTGGGTTCATAGAAAGTTTTCTGATGTGAAATCTGTGAAACCAGAAGGGCTAGGCAGCAATTTTATGGGATCACTGAGAGATGGCACCAACAGCTCCCAGCCCTGTGGAGACTTTCTCAGGGGGTACAGGAGGGCCTGGCCAGGACCCAGCAGCACAGTGTGCCTGGTGGCACGCACCCTAGCAGCTGAGATCTCAGGTGGCCTCACTACCTGTCTGTGTGGGAGGGAGCCTAGGACTCTGAATCCCCAGTCACAATATCCTTCAAAGGCTGAGAGCTGGAGCCAGCTGCCTTTGGTGACGAAGTCAGGGGTCCAGGAACAAAACTGAGCACTGATGGGAGGTGATAACTCAGCCTCAACTTCTTCCTCTCCATGGGAAGAAAGAACAAGGGAAAGGAGGATCCTTTTGTGAAGTCCAATATTCTTTATCTCATGTTCTTTTTAAAACATGTTTAAAACCGTCGCCACCCTCACCCTCATTTCCATGAAGGACAGGTCTTGCTAAGCACATCATGAGCTGATTATTAAGTTTGAGAGGACAGGAGCTGGACACAGATTGTTCTGCAAAATAAAGGGGTGAAAAGTTGCAGGAGTGACCATGTGTGAAGGTTGGAGGCAGAAGTGAGCAGTGGGGTGACATGTAGGGAATGAGAAGTGCCTCAGTCCCCCTCCCCATTGCAGTTTAGGGAGGATTTTCTGACACAGGCCTGTAGAAAAAGGAATGTAGGTTTCAGGTTGTGTGGTGTGTGCCTGGTGAACCATCTGTCTCCTCTACGCAATCTTCAGAAATGGCTACAGTGTGTCTGCCCAAGTGGACTGTCTCGGGAGCCCGTGGGCTGGCTGGGTGCCCCTGCAGGCTCACGGAGACGACACAGAAGAGCCAGGTGACACACGGACAGGCGGGACTCGGACTATGCACACAGGCAGGAGAGAATGGAAGTGGAGGGCTTAGGAGGCTTGGGGATGCAGGCCTCTGCTTTTAGCAGCCACTGCACTATGGTTTCCTCTCCAGGGCTCGGTCACCACATGGGAGCTTCCAGAGCCTGGTACAACTGCAGAGCACGGGAGCCATGGACCTTGACTTGAAGAGAAAGTGCAGGTCCTGAGAGAGAGAGAGGAACTGAAAAACCAAGAAGACAGCTGGTGAGAGAAGAGGAGAAGGGAGAAGACGACGTGGCTGTCAGGGTGCAGGGGACACCCAAGTTAAGAGTTAAGACAAAGATGAGGAACGAGGTGAGGCCAGAATCCAGGAGGGAGCTACCGAGGGCCAGGTTGGGGGGTGACGGGTCCAAGGAAGGACAGCAAGGCCTTGATAAGATGCGGTGGACCCAGAGGAGAGGCGAGGTCAGGTGAGTTGGAATGGTCAGCTCTTCATGGAACGAATGACTCTGTACTGCTGAGCCGCAAGATTTAGAGTTGCTGTCAACTTCGAGGCAACTGTTAAACCAGGGAGCTGCCAAATATTTTCAAGGGGTGACCAGGCCAGGAAGACTGAGAAGTATGCATTCTGGATAAATTGAAAATTGGTAAGAAAATAGGATGGGATCCTTTTTTCTTAGAGGATCAAGCTTGGAAAGTCCCTCTTTCTGATTGAGAATAAAAAAAGGGATTTGGTTTATTGCAGCTCCCACAGTAGCAGGCTGCTTTGCGTCTTCCAGTTTTAGCCATTGACAGGTTCTGAATCAGACACCTTTCTACAACATTACCATCTTATTCGGGTTTCCCCATAGAATCATTCACTGCAAAATAGCCACTTAACATGGTCCTGCCTGCCTCCCAGGAGTGTCAAAAGAAAATATGATCCCATGGAAAAGGTCTCCGCTGTTTTTTTTTTAAATAAAATTTCACTCAAGAACATATCCATGGACTTATTTAATCTCCTTAATATAAATAAATTATGTTAAGATTGTATTAGTCTTGTGAATATGCAATCACAACAAATTACCTTGCAGAAGTCCAAGCTAGTCAAATTTGCTCTCCTGGTGAATCCAGGAGCTCTCTCTTGTTCAAGAGTGAGAGAGACAACTGTCCTGTCCTCCCTTAGCCTTGGCCTTGGCCTTGGGAGGCTGAGACTCTGGCCAGCTTGAGCCATGTGGATCCTGAGAGCGCTCCTGGGTAGGCATTTGCCCCGGTGGAACGCCTCGTCAGAGCAGTGCACAGCAGGCCCCCGTGGAGGATCAACACAGTGGCTGAACACTGGGAAGGAGCTGGCGCTTTAAGTCCGGACATCTGAAACTTGG
This sequence comes from Piliocolobus tephrosceles, assembly GCF_002776525.5. Taxonomy (NCBI): domain Eukaryota; kingdom Metazoa; phylum Chordata; class Mammalia; order Primates; family Cercopithecidae; genus Piliocolobus; species Piliocolobus tephrosceles. The sequence goes on from NC_045452.1 coordinate 37,805,322, forward strand.
TAAGACTGGTCTTTGGAACTTGCCCACTCCATTTAAGTGGAAGCGTGGCCTGATCACCCACGGCGTGCCTGTACCGGCACTTTGGCTTTTTTTTGACTTGACTTGAATTAATGGCTTGATATTTTGGTTTAGTTTTGTTTTTGACATGAATTGCTTGATAAACAGGAGTGCCTTTATTGGCACTTTGGTTTTGGTTCTGATTTTGACTTGGCTTAAATTGCTTGACGAACAGGTGTGCCTTTAACAACACTTTGGTTTTAGTTTTGATTTTGATTTAGTGTAAATTAGATGAGTGAGTGATCTTTTACCCTGTCCTTCTTGTAGTGTGAATGTTTTGTCTCAAGAGAAAAATAGGTCAGACACAAAGTAAGCCCACTCCACTAGGAACTGTGTTAAAACATTTCAAAAAGAAAAATTTCAAAAAGAAAAAAGGAAAGTCATCAAATCTTACTCTATTAAAATGCATGTTACAGAACCTTAAGAAAGGTTTTGCAGGAGATTATAGAGTTAAGTTAACCCCCTAGAGGTTAAGATCTCTGTGTGAATTAGAACTGCTCTCTTTTGGTGTTGGATGGCCCACCGAAGGAAGTATAGACAGAGAACAACTGGCCATGTATTTAAGGTGGTGACGGGTCGGAGGACAGCCAGTGTACCTAGATCAATTCCTTTATATTGACTCATGGTTACATATAGTATAGACAAAATCAGCATAAATTTAGCTCTGTTTAACAGCTTATTGCAGAAAAAGCCAAAAGTAAAAGTAAGAGCAGCTTCGCCAGCAGACACAGAGTTAAAAAAGGGAGTCCCAGAAACAGCAAGAGAAGCCAGTTTTGCAGGAGCTGCCAGAGATAATAGAAATTCTTTCTCCATGTGTCCTAGCCTACCCTGCTTTACCAAAGCCAACAACCCCCTCAGAAATGAGATTCAGGAGCTAACACACCCGAGGTCTCACCTCGAAGGGGAGGATCGGAGCCTCGAGAGGCCAAGGAAGGAAGTCAAGATAGTCAAGTGGCCCATCTCAGATCTGGTCTTGCTTGAGCTACGCAAATGCCTCTCAGGGAGACGCAAGGACCTGTCTATTATAATGACCAGGCCTACATCCATGGGAGCAGCAGACTTTCATCTATTAGCCCTTTTCAACCATTGATCTACTAAACTGGAAACACCCTGAACCCGCCACCTTGCTCCCGGCAGCTAGAGCCCTGTCGAGCATGACTGTGTAGAGGTGTTGGACTCCAGTGTACTCTAGCAGCCCTCATCTCTGGGACCAGCCTTGGGCATCAGTAGACTGGGAGCTATACGTGGACGGGAACAGCTTCATCAACCCACAAGGAGAGAGAGGTGCAGAATATGTGGTGGTCACCCTGGACACTGTCGTTAAGCTGAGCTCATTGCTTTAATTCGGGCCTTAGAACTCAGTGAAGGTAAGACTGTAAACATTTACACTGACTCTCGGTATAATGCCTGTTTAACCCTCCAAGTGCATGGAGAATTATATAAAGAAAAGAGCCTGTTAAACTCTAGGAAAAAGGGAAAAAAACACCCAGAGAATGCAACTCAGCTTCAGCGTTTGCAGAGGTACTGAGAAGCACTTCTGCAGAAGCTAAGAGTTGGTAGAAAAAAGCAAGTAATGTAAGAAAAGATTTCGGGAATGCTTCAAGGAGCTGACAAGAGCCTGAGTCAGTTTTATAAGAGTCTCTATAAAGCATTCTGGCTTTACACCCCATTTAACCCTGAGCCTGCTGAAAATCAGTATATAGTGAATACTTCATTTGTAAAGCAAGCCCAGGGTAACATCAAGCAGAAGCTGCAGGTATGAATACTACCTAGTCTATAAAAGTGGCCACCAAGGTGTATGTTAACTGTAACCAAGGAACAAAACTGGGAAAGAGCAAAAGAGAAAGAAAGACTAAGTGTAAAAAAAAAAAAAAAATTAGCAATGTACGGGTTTAACACAGATTTGATCCTAGGTCTTCATTTAGAAAATAGTTTCCAGCTATAAAAATTTAAAACCCTCATTATAAATATATTACTAGTAATAGAAACTTGCTTGCTGCTCCCCTGTGTGTTACACTTGCTGCTTCAAATAATAAAAGGTTTTGTAGCTATCATGGTTCATCAGAAAACTTCAGCATAAGTGTATTACATAAAACACTATCACTCTGTCTTGCAAAGAGACTCAAAAAGTAAAAATAAAAGTGAGAACTCCCACTAATTAGTGAAAATTCTCAAAGCGGGGGATAAGGAAGGAGACCACTACTACTCCTGCTGCCCTCCTCCCCCCTACCTTGCCTAGTTCACAAGACAGGAGGAAAGAGAGAAAGAAACAAAAGTAAGATAAATAGCCGACAACCTTGACACCACCACCTGGCCCTAGGAGTTAAAAAAAGTAGTAATAATAACATCAACCCCTTACCTAAACTACTTGTGTTATCTGTAGATTCCAGACACTATAAGAAAAAAGCATTGTAAAACTTTTTGTTCTGTTACCTGATGTATGTAGCCCCCAGTCACGTTTCCCACGCTTGCTCGATTTATCACGACCCTTTCATGTGGACCCCTTAAAGTTGTTAGCCTTTAAAAAGGCCAAGTATTTCTTTTTCAAGGAGTTCGGCTCTTAATATGCGAGTCTGCCGACGCTCCCGGCCGAATAAAAAACCTCTTCCTTCTTTAATCCTGTGTCTGAGGAGTTTTGTCTGCGGCTTGTCCTACTATAGTACCATTGCACTCCAGCCTGGGAAACAGAGCACAAAGACCCTGTCTCAAAAAAGAAAAAAAAAAAAAAAAAAAAAAAAGAAAGAAAAAAAATCGCACATCCGAAGGGAGTCAAAAGTGCTTCAGAGGTTGGGGGTGGGAAGTAGAGCAGAGTAAAAGGAGGAGAGGGTGCGAGGAAAGATAGCTTGGAATGCTGATCTTTTTAAACTGCTACAGACAACATTCTAAATACAAAATGAGAAAGAACAGTGTTCAAAAGGTGTCATTAAAGCTGAATGGGGTGGCTCACGCCTGTAATCCTAGTGCTTTGGGAGGTTGAGGTGTAAGGACTTCTTGAGCAAGTGAGTTTGAGACCAGCCTGGGCAACATAGAGAGCCCTTGTCTCTACAAAAATAAAAAATAAAATAAAATGAACCAGGTGTGGTGGTGCCCACCTGTAGTCCCAGCTACTTGGGAGGCTGAGGTGGGAGGATCCTTTGAGTCCAGGAGCTTGAGACTGCAGTCAGCCATGATCACACCACTGCACCCCAGCCCGGGGAACAAAGCGAAACCTTTGCTAAAAAAAAAAAAAAAAAAAAAAAGAAAAAGAAAAAAAAAAGGTGTCATTGATACCATCATGTCTCCTTTCCACTCTGTATCAATTATAAAACGGACTTCAGCCCCCAGAGTGCAGGCGATCCAGGGTACAGTGGTCTAGAGTGCTGGAGTTGGCCCCTACTGGCTGGGAACTGGCCACGGTGGGAACATTCACACCATGAGAACAGAAGAGAATCCGCAAAGTCTAGAAATCAGGCACCACCCTCCGCCCTGCCCCACCCTGCCCCATGACAGCCAATTTCCCAGCATATGACCGTCACCAAGGTCATGTCAGAGCATCACAAATACCACAAAAGAAGGAACACTTGAAGCCCTCCGAGACAGCTTTTGGGGCACAACCCTCCTTATTCAACCCCCAGACTTTGTAGAACGCCTAGCAAAGCTGTCCTAAAAACCACCCTTTTATGTTCACCCAACTATTGGCCAGATCAGGATAGAGGCCACCCTGTCCCCAGGGCCAGCCACTTCCCCTCCAGAGTCTCTCTGTGCACAGGGCTACTGTGGGCTGGAGGCAACATGGGCCCTTTCTGCACCTCACACCAGAGGCAGCATCAGAATCTTATCTTTACGGTTCCTGACTCCCAGCACATGCCACGTTCACCAAGCAGACGTCATGTCACTAGAGAAATATTTTTTAAACGCGCATCTGCTGTGCATCAGACACAAAGCAGCCCTCCCTGCACTGGCCCCGTTCTTACCGCTGCACGTCCAGGATGGAGAAATCGTCTCTTCCCTTTCCTCTACTTCACTTTTATGTGGCGTGTGAACCACTCCCTCCCCTGCTCCGTCACCAACAAACAGGGAGAGAAATGAAACTACTTGATCTGGCCACAGAAATGAAACTGAGTTATCAGCGTGCTCTCCAGATGACTCAGAGAGTGGTCCTCAAACTCGAGCTGCATCCAAATCCTGGGAGAGCTGTGGAGACGGGATGGCAGTTCCCCCAACCCTGCCGGAGAGTCTGATCTATCAGGTCTGGGCTGGGCCTGAGAATCAGCATTGCTAACAGATTCCAGGGGAGGCTGGCATGGGGGCAGCTCAGAGTGGCTTGGTCACTGGAAGGCTCTGCCATAACAGAGCCATCCAGTACCACCTGTGTGGCTCTGAAATGTGATTACCGTGACCAAGGGACCGGACTTTGAATTCCATGTAATTTGAATTAATAGCCATGTGTGGTTCGGGTATCGGACCTCACAGATGCACTGCTGTTACAGCCCAGGGACATGCTCTCAGGTACATGATCTCAACGCGCTGAACTGTCCTGCTTAGCTTCATGCCTGAGCCGCACCTGACAAATGTCACGTCTCCCCTTGTTAGGTGCGGAAAACCCAAAGAAGGAGGGTCAACAGCTTTCTGCAAGCACCTGTGCCTGAGATCCCCGACTCATAGCCAAGACGGTTTTCTTCCCATTGGAGATAAGGAGGCCCCAGGACAAACCCCAGGCTCCAGAACTCAGCCCCACGCGGGCTGCATGTCATCTTTCTGGTCCTCAGTTACTTTTCACTGCAAAAGTGAAGGTGCACAACTGCGTGCTCCCTAAGGCTTCCTACTCTGTGACCAAAGTCAAGGAGGGCCAGGCATTCCCCTCACCGGAGCCAAGAAGTCTGGGAACCTCCAGGAAGAGCCTTCCAGACACCGGGGAGGGGACCAAGCCTCCTGAGACTGGCAGTGATGGCTGGGAGGGAGGAAGTAGGCTCTCAGCTCTCCTTTCCACCCGTGATCCTCTCCCAAACAAAAATCGACTTTACGCATTAAAAAAAAAAAAAAATCCTGAGCACCTCTTTGCTAAGTCATTGTAATGACTTCCCTTGAGCGCAGGCTCAGCTTTACAGAAGATATTTAGGAACTTAAAAATATTTTTCAAAACCTTGGCATTAGAAATATGAATGCCAGATCATCATCAGGATCACCTATCCCTGGACCACTTCTCTTCCCGAGAGCCCGGGACAGATGCTGAGGAGTGACGGGAGGAATTTGAATCTCAGACTTGGCAGCGTGATATGACATTTGGTTTCACTAGGAATGTCTTTCACAACAGGGCCTGGACCGGCCTACTGCTTCAAGGAAGTCACAAAGAAAGGCCTCAGAGAAGCCGGACAGAGGGACATGAGCAGTTTGGGCCAACTCTGGGGACCCTCCACCCTCCGTCAAAGCAGTATCCCCCTCCTGCACGCCCCTCACCAGCCACCCTGGGAAGGACCAGAGGTACCTGTGCATGCAAACTTCAAGGACAGAGTTCTTGTGTTCTCAGTGCTAAGCCCTGAGGGTGAATGAATGTCCCACGCAGCATCCAAGCACAGAGGCCGAGGCCGGGGCCAGGGCTGGAAAAGATGCTGCTGCTCGGGCCTTGGTCCCAGCCGCCGGGTGGAGATCTTTCCTCAGCTGCACATCAGGGAGCGTTACAGTGTGCAGCTTGGTAAAGAGGTGAAGTCTAGAAGCCCCAGTGCTCGCCTCCTGCTCTGGCACACTGACTATATGGAAAGCACAGCGCCTTTGTGTGCTGATGAAGTTTCTGGCCACCTGGAAGCACCTGCAGCACGTGGAGCCATCTAGAGCCAGCATGCATCCACTCTCCCATGGCCTCTCCAGTCACAGTAGGAGACATCAAGCATTTAAATGCTTCCCTGGATTAACAGGACAAAGGCAATGGTGAAGCGCTGTAGACAAGCAGGGTTCTTACCTGGGGTGTGTCCCTCCCAGCCGAGCACAGGAGCAGCAGGTGCACCTTGGAGTGGAACTCCACCCTCTATTGTCCGTGTGACCTCGCTCTGTTTCTTTTTTGTTTGTTGGAGATGGAGTCTCACTCTGTTGCCCAGGCTGGAGTGCAGTGTTGAGATATCTGCTCACTGCAACCTCGGCCTCCCAGGTTCAAGCGATCCTCCCACCTCAGCCTCCCAAGTAGCTGGGATTATAGCAAGTCCCACCATGCCCAGCTAATTTGTTTTGTACTTTTAGTAGAGATGAGGTTTTACCATGTTGGCCAGGTTGGTCATGAACTCCTGACCTCAAATGATCCGCCCATCTTGGCCCCCCAAAGTGCTGGGAATTTGGTTGTGAGCCACTGCACCCAGCCTGGCTCTTTGGTCCTTAGCCTCTCTGTGCCTCACCAGTTTCACTGGGTTAAATCATCATGATCCTGTCACAGGGCGCGTGTGAGCGGTGACCAGCAGGGTCCATATCGGACAGGGAATGTGACTCTGACGTGGCCAGCCCCCTTGCATGGTGTCCACTGGTGGGGGACTGGGCTGGGGGCTGGCAGGGCCTAGCACCTTCAGAGATGGAATGACAGTCTCCACACTGAAGACCACATTGTAGGGAAACATCAACAGGATGTGGAAATGAATGGCAATTCACAGTCCTGTGCCCCGGGCGCAGACGCAGCAGTGATCTGCAGGGACAGCAGAGGTCCAAGGGGCCATCACTGGGTAGGAGGGGCCGTGGTCACAAGAACTTCACAGCCCAAAGCTGGATCCCTGGGCGATGCCTGGCCAGGAGTGCCCCTGAGGCCTATTCCATGACAGTGAACTAAGATCAACGATGCTACAAAAATATAGCAATTTCGGCCAGAATAAAAATGTACTGCCTTCCTTTTTTCATACACAAAAATGTCTATGCATACCAAGAGCTTAGTACTTACCAGGGCCTATATTAGTTTTGTGGGGCTGCCATCACGAAGAACCATACCTGAGTAGCCTAAACAGCAGAGGTCTCTGGTCTCACAGCTCTGGAGGCCAGAAGTTCCAAATCGAGGTGTCAGAAGGACTGTGCTCCCTTGGAAGTCTCTAGGGGAGACGCTGTTCCAGGCCTCTCTCCAGCTTCCCATGGTTTGCTGGTGATTTGGGGTGTTGCTTGGCATACAGGTGCATCATCCCAGTCTCTGGGTGGGTGGGTCCAAATTTCTCCTTTTTATAAGAACACCAGTCCTGATAGGTGGGGGCCCGCCCACCCTACTCTAGGACCATTTGATCCTTACTGACGGCATCTGCACTTAACCTGTTTTCAAATAAGATTGCATTCTGAGATCCTGGGGATTAGGACTTCAGCAGATGAAATTTTGGGGGATACAGTTCAGCCTCTACTGGGATCTGAGCCATGACCCCATTCAATGGTTTGCAGCCTCCCTTGCAGACACCAGGCTCCCTGAGGGGCCTCTGCCCAGGGCAGGGCTCGTAGGCTGGGTGATGCTCCTCCCTGAGCTAGAGCACTGCTTGGCTCTCAGCAGTCATCAGGTCATTGCATCTCCACTCACAGTGGCCACCCCCTTCCCTGGAAGAGGGCCGTCATGCAGCCCACAGCCACACTGCCCATGGTTTGCTGGGGCCCCTGAGGGAGGGGTTGACATCCTCTGGCCTCACTGACCTGGCGACTCCCACGTTTGGGGCCTTAGGATGTGAGCAAGTGGGGCTGACACATCAGACCAGGAGCTTGGTGAGGCTTGGAGGCTGGATTTCTGTTCCCCCCCTGGCTTTCATACCTGACAGGGGACATCCCTTCAGCCTGGCTTTTCACACCTAGGGCTCAGCCGTGGCTGGCCTGTGGCCACACTAACACAAACAAGAAATCAGTGCTCTTATAAGCCACTGAGACTTGGGGCAGTTTGTTACTGTGAGAATGCTGGAAATCAGGGTGCCATGTAGCACCATGTTTTAAAAAGGAGTCCTGCCAACAAAAAGGGCTTGGAAACCATTCATCTATCCCAACTCTTTTATTTTACAGATGAGATATAGAGGCTCAGAGAAGCAGTATTAACCTGGCACCAAAGTCTCCTAGCTCTTCTGGGGCCAGGCCCGGGAAAGAGGTGAGAATGGACACCTGGCACCGACTGCTGGCCCCAGTGACTCTATTTTCTTAGCCCCGAATCACACTCGTCATCTGACCCACCGTTTCAGCAGGTGTGGAACATCCTGGACTCTTGGATGTACTGCTGCATCTTCTAGAGAGTGAGGCGTTCGGTTGCCCTCCTGAGAGCTCAACAGCCTGGCATGAAGGCAGGGACTGTGTACTGTACCGCCAGTACCAGAGGTGGGAGGTACCCAGGGTTGTGGAATGAATGAATACATTCACAGGCCCACAGGAAGACTGCAAGAGCTCCACTTGAGTTGACCAAGGATGTTACCTAAGCCCTCAGAACTGCTGCTAATTCTCCCAGCAGAAGGAGGCGACTGTCGGAAACTAGGAGGTGCTTGGTGATAATGGAATAAAGGTTTTCTCTCTGCAGAGCTGTCTGGACCACACAGGGGTCACACTTAGATCTGATCGTAACATAGCTCCACCTGGACAAGCTGTTTCTTCCAACCCTCTTTCCAGCTTGAATCACATCATTACCTTTAAGAATTTTCCATTAGTTTTAGTTTCCTGCTAACTGACATCTTCACTATATAAAATATTGGTATAAAAATACTGTGTACCAAGATTTGATACAACTAGCAAATGTTCATTGGTTTACAACAAACCCAAAATACTCATCAAATATGGACTGTTGGATTTAGAAATATAAGATTGTTGAGCGATTCCAGCTGCATTTGTTTATACAGAACACATTTATTAAGGACCCTGCAGTGTCAGCTTGGTTCTTTGAGTATGCAGCCTTCTATCTGGATCTCTGCAGGCCAGCCAGAATATCTGTTGTTCTTAGTATCAGAGTGGTTGATCTGCGTAGAGAAAAGAAGAGTTTTATTTATTCATTAATCTAATAAACAAGTATTTAAACAGTGTCAGCTGTGAGCAGACACAACCACTTCCTAGATGTGAATTTGCTCCAACCAAAGCTGGGTGTTTGATTTCCAATACATTTCTTAATAATATGTTTTTAAATTTAAATTAATATATAATAGATGTACATATTTTTGGGGTATATGTGATAATGTGATATATCCATATCATGTGTAAAGATCAAATCAGGGTAACTGGGATATCCATCACCTTAAGTTACTTTTTCTTTATGAGAGATACATTCAAATTATTCTCCTCTATTTTGAAATGTATGATAGATGATTTTAAACTATGGGTGCTCTAATGATCTATTGAACACTGTGTTTTATTTCTTCTAACCGTACATTTATACCCTGTTTTTTAATAATATTTGAAGCAGTTGTTAATACGGCTGTAGAACTTTCTGCAATGATGGAAATATTCTCTAATCTACCTATTTGGTGGAATAGCCCATAGCCACAGTGGGTTATGGAGTACAGATGATCCCCAACTCATGGTGGTTTGACTTTATAATGGTGCAAAGGAGGTAATGCATTCAGTAGAAACTATACTCCGAGGACCCACACAACCATTCTGTGTTTCACTTCCAGTACAGTGTTCAGTAATTCCATGAGACACTCAACACTTTATTGTAAAATAGGCTTTGTGTTAGGTGATTTTGCCAACTGCAGTCTACTGTTAAGTGTTTTGAGCATGTTTAAGGTAAGCTAAGCTAAGCTATCTTTGATAGGTTAGGTATGCTAAATGCATTTTCAGTTTACAATATTTTCAAATACGATGCTTTTATTGGGATGCAAGCTGAAGAGCATCTGTACTTTAAACCTGAATAGTGCAACTGATAAACCAAAATTTGAATTCTATTTAATTTTAATGAATTTAAGTATAAATTAAGTAAATTTAGCTAGTAGGTATCATGTTGGACAGTAAAGCTCTAATGTTTAGTTTTCCATTCTGGGGATAAAACTACATGTTTATATATGTGTGTGTGTGTGTGTGTATGTATTTTTTTTCCCAGAGTTCTTGCAGAGTTCCTTGCTCAGCAAATGTGTATTCATCCTGAAGTGGGTTTAGTCCTCTATATCTTCAAATCTTGTTTTTTTTTTTTGAGACGGAGTCTCGCTCTGTCGCCCAGGCTGGAGTGCAATGCTGCGATCTCCACTCACTGCAAGCTCCGCCTCCCGGGTTCACGCCATTCTCCTGCCTCAGCCTCCTGTGTAGCTGGGACTACAGGCGCCCGCCACAGCACCCAGCTAATTTTTGTATTTTTAGCAGAGACGGGGTTTCACCGTGTTAGCTAGGATGGTCTCGATCTCCTGACCTTGTGATCCACCCGTCTCGGCCTCCCAAAGTGCTGGGATTACAGGCGTGAGCCACCGCGCCTGGCCTATCTTCAACTCTTTCACAGATAATAGAGCACCTTAACTTGATGCTTAAATAAAGTAAGGTGCATTTTATTAATAACCTTGGAATTCTAGTAATATATTCCTTTTTATATAACAGCTTTACTGGGATATAATTCACACAATATAAAATCCACCAATGTAAAGTGTATAATTCAATGGTTTTAGTATGGTCACAGAGCTGTGCAACCATCACCATGGTCAATTTTAAAACATCTTCATCACCCAAACAAGAAGCCATGTACCCATTAGCAGCCATGAATCTCCTTTTCCCCCACCCTAGGCAGCCACAAATCTCCTTTCTGACTCTGTGGATCCTCTCATTCTGGAAATTTCATATAAATGGAATCACACAATATGTGACCTTTTGTGTGTGTTTGTTTGTTTCACTTAGCCTGTTTTCAAGGTTCATCCATATTGTAGCATGTATCAGAACTTTATGTTATTTCAATATATTCCATTGTATGGCTATACCATATTTTATATATACAGTTCTTACCCACATCAGACATTTGGGTTGATTCCCTTTTTTGGCTATTATAAATAATGTTGTTACGTGTGCACAAGTTTCTGTGTGGACCTATGTTTTCATTCTCTTGGGTATATACAAACAAGTGGAATTGTTGGGTCATAGGGTCACTGTATGTTTAACTTTTTGAGGAACTGCCAGAATGTTTCCCAAAGCAGCTGTACCATTTTACATTTCCTCCACTAGGGCATGAGGGTTCTAATTTCTCCATATTCTCACCAGCACTTCATATTATGTCTTTTTAAAAATCATAGCCAACCTAGTAAGTGTTAGGGGGTATCTCATTATGGTTTTGTGTTTTTCTGAAAACGAATGATGTTGAGTTTCTTTTCATGTGCTTATTGACCATTTGTATATCTTCTTTAAAGTAACATCTATTCAGATCTTTGTCCATTTTTAAATTGGGTTGTCTTTTTATTATTGAGTTGTAAGAGTTCTTTATGTATTCTAGATTCAGGTCCCTTATTTGCAAATATTTTCTCCCATTCTGTGGTTTATCTTTCACTTTCTAGAAGGTGTCCTTTGAAGCACAAAAGTGTTTTTTTTTTTTTTTTCCTTTAAGTTCAGGGGTACATGTGCAGGATGTGCAGGTTTGTTCCATAGGTAAACATGCATCATGGGGGTTTGTTGTACAGATTATTTCATCACCCAGGTATTAAGCCTAGTATCCATTAGTTATTTTTCCTGATTCTCTCCCTCCTCCCACCTTCCAGCCTCTGATAGGCCCCTCTGTTGTGTGTTGTTCCCCTCTATGTGATAGTGTGTTTTCATCATTTAGCTCCTACTTATCAGTGGGATCATGTGACACTTGATTTTCTGTTCCTGCATTAGTTTGCTAAAGATAATGGCCTCCAGCTCCATACATGTCCCATGTCCCTGCAAAGAACATTATCTCATTCTTTTTTATGGTTGCATATTATTTCATGATGTATATGTATCACATTTTCTTTATCCAGTCTATCTTCAATGGGCATTTGGGTTGACCCCATGTCTTTGCTATTGTGAATAGTTTTGTAATGAACATATGTGTTCATGTGTCTTTATGAAATAACAATTTACATTCCTTTGTTTTTTGAATATTAAATTTTATTTATAACAAATATAATTTGTTAGGAATATTCCCAGTAAGGGGACTGCTGGTCCAATAGTATTTCTGTCTTTAAGTCTCTGAGGAATTGCCACGTCTTCCACAAAGGTTGAACTAATTTACACTTCCACCAACAGTGTAAAAGCATCCTTTTTTCTCTACAACCTTGCCAGCATCTGTTATTTTATGACTTTTTAATAATAGCCATACTGACTGGTGTGAGATGGCATCCCATTGTGGTTTTGATGTGCATTTCTCTAATGATCAGTGATGCTGAGCTTTTTTTCATACGCTTGATGGCCACTTGAATGTCTTCTTTTGAGAAACGTCTGTTCATGCCCTTTGTCTTTTTAATGGGATTTTTTTTGGTAAATTTGTTTAAGTTCCTTATAGATGCTGGATATTAGACCTTTGTTAGATACATAATTTGCAAAAATTTTCTCCCATTCTAAAGGTTGTCTGTTTATTCAGTTGATAGATTCTTTTGCTGGAAGGACAAAAGCTTTAATTTGCTGAAGGGCAACTTACTTTTCTTTCTTTTTCTTTTTTATTATACTTTAAGTTCTAGGGTACATGTGCACAACAGGCAGGTTTGTTACATATGTATACATGTGCCATGTTGATGTGCTGCACCCATTAACTCATCATTTACATTAGGTATATCTCCTAATGCTATCCCTTCTCCCTCCCCCTACCCCACGACAGGCCCCGGTGTGTGATGTTCCCCTTCCTGTGTCCAAGTGTTCTCATTGTTCAATTCCCACCTATGAGTGAGAACATGCAGTGTTTGGTTTTCTGTTCTTGTGATAGTTTGCTAAGAATGATGATTTCCAGCTTCATCCATGTCCCTACAAAGGACATGCACTCATCCTTTTTTATGGCTGCATAGTATTCCATGGTGTATATGTGCCACATTTTCTTAATCCAGTCTATCATTGATGGACATTTGGGTTGGTTCCAAGTCTTTGCTATTGTGAATAATGCCGCAATAAACATACGTGTGCATGTGTCTTTATAGCAGCATGATTTATAATCCTTTGGGTATATCCCCAGTAATGGGATGGCTGGGTCAAATGGTATTTCTAGTTCTAGATCCTTGAGGAATCACCACACTGTCTTCCACAATAGTTGAACTAGTTTACAGTCCCACCAACAGTGTAAAAGCGTTCCTATTTCTCCACATCCTCTCCAGCACCTGTTGTTTCCTGACTTTTTAATGATTGCCATTCTAATTGGTGTGAGATGGTATATCATTGTGGTTTTGATTTGCATTTCTCTGATGACCAGTGATAACGAGCATTTTTTCATGTGTCTGTTGGCTACATAAATGTCTTCTTTTGAGAAGTGTCTGTTCATATCCTTCGCCCACTTTTTGATGGGGTCGTTTTTTTCTTGTAAATTTGTTTGAGTTCTTTGTAGATTCTGGATATTAGTCCTTTGTCAGATGAACAGATTGCAAAAATTTTCTCCCATTCTGTAGGTTGCCTGCTCACTCTGATGGTACTTTCTTTTGCTGTGTAGAAGTTCTTTAGTTTAATTAAATCCCATTTGTCAATTTTGGCTTTTGTTGTCATTGCTTTTGGTGTTTTAGACATGAAGTCCTTGCCCATGCCTATGTCCTGAATGGTAATGCCTAGGTTTTCTTCTAGGGTTTTTATGGCTTTAGGTCTAACATTTAAGTCTTTAATCCATCTTGAATTAATTTTTGTACAAGGTGTAAGGAAGGGATCCACTTTCAGCTTTCTACATATGACTAGCCAGTTTTCCCAGCACCATTTATTAAATAGGGAATCCTTTCCCCATTTCTTGTTTTTGTCAGGTTTGTCAAAGATCAGATGGTTGTAGATGTGTGGTATTATTTCTGAGGGCTCTGTTCTGTTCCATTGGTCTATATGTCTGTTTTGGTACAACTACTATGCTGTTTTGGTTACTGTAGCCTTGTAGCATAGTTTGAAGTCAGGTAGTGTGATGCCTCCAGCTTTGTTCTTTTGGCTGAGGATTGTCTTGGCAATGTGGGCTCTTTTTTGGTTCCATATGAACTTTAAAGTAGTTTTTCCCAATTCTGCAAAGAAAGTCATTGGTAGCTTAATGGGGATGTCACTGAATCTATAAATGACCTTGGGCAGTATGGCCATTTTCACGATATTGATTCTTTCTATCCATGAGCATGGAATGTTCTTCCATTTGTTTGTGTCCTCTTTTATTTCGTTGAGCAGTGGTTTGTAGTTCTCCTTGAAGAGGACTTTCACATCCCCTGTAAGTTGGATTCCTAGGTATTTTATTCTGTTTGAAGTATTTTATTCTCCTTCTTTTGTTGTTAGTGGTGTCATAACTAAGAAACCATTGCTTAAACCAAAGTCACAAAAATTTATGCCTCTGTTTTCCTCTAAGAGATTAATAGTGTTAGCCCTTCAATTTACATATTCGATTTACTGTTACTTAATTTTTGTATATAGTTTGAGGTAGGGTCCAAATCTATTCTTTTCCATGTGAATATCCAGCTTTCCCAATACCATTTGTTGAAGAGATGATTCATTCCCCGTTCAATAATCTTGGCACTCTTGTCTAAAGTGAATTGATCAAAAATGTGAGAACATGCACATCTGCTGGAGTCTAAATTCTATTTAATTTCTCTGTATGCCTATCTTTATGCCAGAGTGACATGATCTCAATCACAGCAGCTTTGTGTTATGTTTTGAAATTGGGACATGTGAGCCCTGCAACTTTGTTCTTTTTCAAGACTGTTTTTGTTATTTGGGTCTCTTGAATTTCCATATGAATTTTAGGATAAACTTTTCAATTTCTACAAAAGATATCAACTTGGATTCTAGTAGGAATTGTGTTAAATCTGTAGATCAATTAATAAAGTATTGAGATCTTAACAATATTAAAATTTCTGACTCATGAACATGGAATATCTTTTTTTTTAGGTCCTCAATTTCTTTCAACGTGTTTTACTGTTTTCAGTGTACTAGTCTTGCATGTCCTATGTTAAGTTTATTCCTAGGTATTTTATTTTTTTGATACTGTTATAAATATAGTTGCTTTCTGAATTTCATTTTCAGGTTGTTCATTGCAAGTAAAGAGAAGTATAATTGAGTTTTTACATTGATTTTTGTGTCCTGCAACTTCGCTAAACTTGATATAAGTTCAAATAGTATTTGACTTCATTTGAGTGGACTTCTTAGGATTTCTATTAAGTTGGTGCAATTACTTTTGCATCAGCCTAATATATATAAAAATCATGTCATCTGCAAACAGAAATAGTTTCATTTATTTATTTATTTATTTATTTATTTATTTATTTATTTACGAGATGGAGTTTCACTCATGTTGCCCAGCCTGGAGTGCAGTGGCACTATCTTGGCTCTGCAACCTCTGCTTTCTAGTTTCAAGCGATTCTCCTGCCTCAGCCTCCTGAGTAGCTGGAATTACAGGCGCCCACCACCATGCCTGGCTAATTTTTTGTGTTTTTAGTAGAGATGGGATTTCACCATGTTGGCCAGGCTGGTCTCAAACTCCTGACCTCATGATCTGCCTGCCTCGGCCTCCCAAAGTGCTAGATTACAGGCGTGAGCCACTGCACCCGGTCTACTTCTTCCTTTCTAATGTGACAACAGATCTTTCTTCTCTCCCTTTTCTCTCTCTCTCTTTTTCTTTCTTTCTTTTCTTTCTTTCTTTCTCTCTTTTTCTTTCTTTCTTTCTTTCTTTCCTTTCTTTCCTTCCTTCCTTCCTTCCTTCCTTCCTTCCTTCCTTCCTTCCTCCCTCCCTCCCTTCTTTCTTTCTTCTCTTTCTTTTTCTTTCTTTCTCTTTCCTTCTCCTTCCTTTTCTCTTTTCTCCCTTTCCTTCCCTTCCTTCCTTCTCTCCCCTCCCTCCCTCCCTTCCTTCCTTCCTTCCCTCCCTCCCTCCCTTCCTTCCATCTCTCTCTCTTTCCCCTCCCTTCCTTCTTAGAATCTCCACTACAATGTTGAAAAAAGTATCAATGATGAATATTCTTGCCTCATTGCTGATCTTAGAGAAAAAACATTCTGGTTTTCACCATCAAGTATGCTATTAGTTAGGAGTAAATTCTCTTTTATGTTTAGTCTGTTGAATGTTCTTTATTGTAAAGGGGTGTTGAATTTGTCAAATTTTTTTTTCTGTGTCTGTTAAGATAGTCATGTCATTTTGCTTTTCATTCTATTAATGTTGTACACATTACATTGACTGATTTTTGCATGTTAAGCCAACTTTGTATGTCTGGGATAAATCCCACTTGTCTTATATATCCCTTCTTAAAAACACCCTTCAGATTAATGTATTCATTGTTGAGACTTTGGAAATCTTAAAAGGTGGCTCCTGACTTTAAAAGCTAGCAATCCAAGTATGAAAAGGCAAATAACAACAATGCAAAGCACTGCATGCCCTCTCAGGGAAGATACAAAATGCCAAGGGCATTACGGGCAGTGGTGGCAGGGCCAGAGAGGCTTCTCAGCAGAAACAGCCTTGAGGTAGATCTTTAAGGCGGCTTTGAGAAGGCACCCTGTGCATGGAGGGAGGCAGGTGCAGAGGTCCACACGTGGAAAGTTACTGCAGGAGTATAAAGACGAGACCTGAACAGAGCAAGCATATGCACTGCAGGGTGTGGGAAGAGCACACAAAGCATGGGAGGAGCTGAGTGGGGCTGAAGACAAGGGTCTGTGCTCCAGTTAGGATCAACAGGGACAAGACTCAGACCATGCTGGAGATGAGGAGAATGATGGCTCCTCCTGCTGTGTCGTGCTTGTCACAGAGCAAGGCAGGCTCTGCTACCCACAGTTCAGGGTGCAGAAGAGGCTCAGGCCTATGAAGTGCCAGCCTCAGGTCATGCAGTTGGAGTGGCCAAGTCCATATCTGAACCAGGTTATCCTCACTTCCAAGACTCCTGTCCTTATTTATTTCTCAGTTTCCTTCCTCCTATAAAACCAAGAGGTTGGATGGAATAATCTTTGAAGTTCCTTATACTTTAAAATTCAATTCAGGAGGTAGTGGGGTCATTAAAGGCTCTGCATGAGAGCGGCCCAGGCACTGTGCCTAGAAAGCTGACTCCTGAAATAGCAGGTGGAGTGGGAGTGAACAGGGGCTGGGGAGACCCCTGAGGACTCAGGAGGCCCTCCCAACATGGGTACACCATCCTTAGGGAAATATACCACCTGCAAGTCTGAATAGCCAAAGTAACACAGACACAAATGATTCCTTCAATGGCACTTGTCTCAAGCTCGTGGTAAGACCTGTCTTGAAGCCCTGGCTACCAGTCCAGGCCTCGCCAACATTTGAGCAAACATCCTTTAGTGCCCCTGAACCACAGCAACTCTAGTAACTCTCCAGCACTGTCTGCTTGCTATGTTCAGGTCTCGCCTTTATACTCCTGTAGTAACTTGGATAACTTTTAGCTGACACAAGTGGGCAAAACAGGCATTTTCCTGAAATTCACTTGGAGCCACCATTTCCAAACACATTCCTTCTCTAAACTCAGCCCTGTGACATTCAGTCTTTCTCTTGATTTCTCCCATTCCAGAAACTCTTTCATATGAAGGAAATCATAAGGAAGGACCAACACTACCTCTGTGCAATTCCAATGAGGTTTTTGTTTTCTATTACTTAGCTAAACATTAATGAAGAACCTGTTTGATGAGATGTTAACATTTGAGTTAAAAAGGATTTCAGCCTCACACCCCAGCCTTTCTGATACAGTCTGGACACTCTCATAAATAAGCTGGAGAACTGCAGTATTGGTAGTAATAATAACCACGGATGCTTGCGTGCACGGGCCGATCCCTGTGTGACACAACGCCCCGGCTGCCAGGTGTACCTGCTCACCGTCACCCTTGCTGGTTAAATAAGCTGGGGTGGTTAGATAAGGTAGGACAAGGCCCCTGGAGATGCTAAAGGGGACTGTGGAGCTGGGAAGGAGGGAAAGAGGAGGAGGAGGAACAGGGTAAAAGTGGGGAAGGAGCAGAGAAGTCGGAGGACGCTGTTAAGGGGAAGTGTGGGTATGTATGTGGAACCAGGGCCTCCATTATCTAACCACCCCAGCCGGGGAGCGCCAGGAAGGCCCAGCTGTTCGGGGTTACAGGACTCCACTCTGAGCTTCATGTGTTTTCCTTCTTTCATCTTCAGGAGTCCTACTGTGACAGGAACTATCTTTATCACCTCTCACAGGTGATGATTCTGAGCACAAAGGGGTAGATAACCTTCCAAGACCACACAGCCAGGTGGATAAAGCCTGGACGTTCTGAAGATGCCAGCCTGTGGCACGATCACACAAGGGATCGGAGAGAAGAGGGCTGAGTATTCGCTCCCCAGGGTCGGCCTGAGGAAATCCCAGGGAGAATGGGGTGCACACCGCAGCACAGCTGCTGGACCTGGAGGAGGCAGGAAAGCTGGAGCCCAGAGAGGTGACATGACTTATTTAAGATCACACGACGTCCCCTCGCAAAACTAACACAGGACCACATGCCTCTGCTTCCCTGTTGTGTGGCTGGTTCAGCTTGCCCTCAATATGGGTCCGGGCAGTGGTGGGGCCCAAGGAGCCCCACCAATCAGAGCTCAGAGAGTGCCTCTCTTGTTAGGGCAGATCCATGACAGCTCACTGTACAAGCAAGTGCCCAGGCACAATCATAAGCAAGGAGGGGTTGAGGCCAGGGCCCCGGGAAACATTCTCTACACGTTCTGCAGGGCTGACTTCCTGGCTCTAGAGGAACATGAAGTCACAGGGGCAAAACATCCTTGTTTAGATGCATGCTAAAAACCATGGTTTCCGGCCTTCAGAACATGAGACTAGAGGGGGTCACAGAAGGTCTAGGGTTTCCTGGGAACCAGTCACAAGTTATCTGGTTGTGTGGCCTGCACTGAAGTTGCACCTTATACAGGCCCCTTCTCCTCCACCTCAGGTGGTCACGGCAACGAGAAGATGCCAAGTTGCTTCTGTTGCTTGTCTTTCTTCCCAGAACTGTATCCACATCAGACAGCACAAGGAGGCAGACTAGGACCAAATGTCAGAGCCTGAAATCAGAAGCAGCCTACTGCACACCCTGGAGATGTAGAAATCTCTGCTTTCTTGGAATTTCTAGCTAAGTGGAAAGGAGGCCCTTATCCTCAGAAGGTATAGTGGGGAGCGCTTGCTCCTTGGCCATGCAGCACAGTTTCCTCCTCTTCTGCACCGGTTACCGCAGCATCATTTCCTGGAGAGCAGAACTCTCTGACATTCTCCAGGACATCATGATTGTCATCGGATGCTCAGCTTGTTACTCCCACACATTTTGCAAACCCTCAGTTGGAATTTTCACAGGAGACTTAGTGGTTAATACGTGAGAACGTCATTTTTTGCTCTTTACCTCTCTTCGATAAATAAAAGTCAAAAAGGGAGGGACTTAGAATCAATCGTGCACATGTGTGCAGCACTGATTTGGCGTCCAGCCTCTTCTGCATGTTTGGCGTTCACCCTGTCTGTTCATGCTCTTAGCCATCCTAAGATGTGAGCTCTCTTACTTTCCCCATAGCAGGGGCTTGGGGAGGTAAACCTCCTGCCCAAGGAAGAAGAGGCCCAGGACAGACCACGCTGGCTGCAGCATGGTGAAAAATCAATACCAACAGCCCACTCAGAATTTTCTACTTCGAAAGAGATTGGAGAAGTTTGAAACTTCGGTCCATATCTAATACTGATCTCATGGAAACAGTTGACAAAACTCTTATGTTTGGAGACAGGGAGTTATAACATTACCACTAGAATGTTTTCAAGTCACAGCACTTCCTATACTCACCACTGGTGGAAAGGGACATTTAAAAACCACTCACCTTTTCTCTCTGAATTTCGGAAGGGAGTTCAAAGCCTTTTGCTGCAAGAAATACCCAGCTAGACCTGAATTTCATATTCCTGATTTCTTTACTTCCCAGTTCTTCTATGGCATTCTTTGCATCATTATTCAGTCTGCGGGACAAAGGTAAAAGCATGTGAGCATCTCAGGGAGATGTGGAGGGGAGTGGAGCCCTGCTCTGGGTGTACTATGCTGTGCGCCCTTGGACGGAGGTTTCTAAACACATTTATCTCCTGCTGCAGTGCATGATACACAGTGGCAGCTAAGAGGCACACGTGCTTCTTGAGGATGTCACATTTCTAGTTAACCATCGGACATCCAGAGCCATTTTAGATGCCAATTTGGGACACAGAATTCTACTTCTCAATTCTGGAAAGCCCTTGTGCTTTGGGGGTTCAATCACAGGCCCACTCTCAGCCAACACAATTTTCGGCTATTGCTCTGCCCCTTGTTTACTGACCACAAAATAAGGTGGAGAGAAGTTGCTGAAAGACGAAAGCAAACGTCAAAACTGCCCCCTTTTCATAATCAGAAAAGTCCGCATCAAAAAGGAAAAGAAATGTAAACAATACTGCCACTGCAAACAGTAAGATTTAGAGGAAGTGACAGGAGGGTAGACAGGAAAGTAAACAGTTAAGTTTAGATTGTTGTAAGTGAGTGAAATCAGAGTTTTTCAAAGTATGTGCTGAGGAACTTCGGTTTGGTAAGATGTTCCACGAAAAAAGGAATCTGAGGTCAGATACATTTGGGAAATGCTGTGGTCAGTAGCCCTATCTGGGAAATTCACAATGCAAATAAGCACTTTGAAGGTTCTTAGACATTCTGCAGCAAAGACAAAGGTTTGGTTTACTTAGTAAGATACACTCTGAGAAGCATTGACCTACATCCACTTCTAGTACAGTATTGAATGTGTATGTTCATATTTCTTTATTCTCTTCTTCTGTGTGTTTTTTGTTTTTTGTTTTTTTTTTTGTTTTTTTTGAGTCTCACTCTGTCACCAGGCTGGAGTGCAGTGGTGCGATCTCAGCTCACTGCAACCTGCGCTTCTCGGGTTCAAGTGATTCTCCTGCCTCAGCCTCCCGAGTACCTGGGACTACAGGTGCGTGCCACCATGCCCGGCTAATTTTTTTTATTTTTAGTAGAGATGAGGTTTCACCATGTTGGCTAGGATGGTCTCGAACCCTTGACCTCGTGATTTGCCCACCTCGGCCTCCCAAAGTGCTGGGATTACAGGTGTAAGCCACTGCGCCCAGCCTCTTTTCCTCTTTCTATAGGGAAATTATCTCAATTTCCTTTCACATTGCTTTAAGTATTAATGCCGCCCTGGGTTTAGGCTTTCTGTCCAGAGGTTAGTTTTTCTGTCCTAATTATGGTCAACAGCAGCTTTGTCTTGATTCCTTGAAATACTCCTTTGATTTAGATTCTAGTACTTCTGTGGTTAGTGATGTAATATTTTTAAAGAAATGTCATCTATTTTGTCATGATCTTTCACTCTTTTTCCTTAGAGAAGTACTTTGCTCCTGGACTTTCTACTTCTCCCCAGAGGATGTCACTAAGAGGCCCTAGCAGTCTCTGCCCCAGCTGGCTTCTCTTGCCCACCGCTGTGACACATCTACACCCACTCACCTTGTGCTTCCGTCGTCATAGGTCACCATGAAGAGCAGGGATTTTGGAGGAGCACTCTGAATGAACTTTACCATCGGTCCAGAGTTATCTATTGGGGGATGCAAGTCAGTTTTAGGGTCTTTGCTATTCACTGAGGCTCTGCCTTGGGTGCTGGGCTTCCTCCTGCACCTGCGTTCTGTGTCCGCTCTGAATCCTTGGGGTTCTGCTCGCTGCTCAACCCTGCAGATGGTGTGCTAGCTCTGGACATGTGAACATTCACTGGGTACCATGGGGACTATCTGAAGTGAGTGGCACAGTGTAGAAGGAAACGAACTAGGCAGAACACTTGCAATAGGTGTTCAGGGTGGTAGTGAAAGGGGGTCAAGATAAGGAGCTTTTGTTTGACCAACAAACAAGAGAAGTAGAGCCTCTGGTAGAAAAAGAAAAAAAAAAAACCCTCCTTAGAAATGAGATCATAAAGATCATATTAACCAAACTCTTAACAAGCAGCAGCCTGTGTGGCACAGGTGGAGTGTTCTCTGTGGTCACTGATAAAGCACCACACCCACACCGTGACCACTGAGCAGAGTAGCCTTGCAATCACACCTCCCTGTGCAGAAGAGAGACTCACACAGAACTCAAACATGAGACGTGTGGAACATGGGCAAGTTTGTGCCAAGAGACTTATCTATTCCTTATAAAATAAAGATAAACCACACACCCTGTTACTCACCACTGTGGCTCATTATTTACTGTTTTGCTTAGGTTAACTGCAGAGTAAAACTGTGTCCTTCTCATTGGGTGGGTGCAGGCATTTTCTATTCTTCGTCTTCACTATCTTTATAAAAGCTTGTTTTTGACAGTCTCAGTGATATATAAAAATAAGAGGGGATAGTATATCCTGGCCAACAACTGTAGTCAAGAGTCAGTGCCCAGAAAGGAGAGACCATCGAGAGAGACTGGGCACCCGTGGGTTCCGGGAATTCTTGCGCTGTGTCCAGCAGAGCACTGTGAGTCACCAGGAGTAATTGTGACAGCTTTCAAAGGATGATGATATTTAGGGCTGGATGCTGGTGACTTTATTTTACATATAATGTATGTGTTTTTCTTTTTTTTTTTTTTTAAGATGGAGCCTCACTCTGTCACCCAGGCTAGAGTGCAGTGGCATGATCTCGGCTCACTGCAAGCTCCGCCTCCCGGGTTCACGCCATTCTCCTGCCTCAGCCTCCCGAGTAGCTGGGACTACAGGGGCACGCCACCGTGCCTGGCTAATTTTTTGTATTTTTAGTAGAGACGGGGTTTCACCGTGTTGGCCAGGATGGTCTCGATCTCCTAACCTCATGATCCGCCTGCCTCAGCCTCCCAAAGTCCTGGAATTACAGGTGTGAGCCACCGCGCCCAACCAGTTTTTTTTTTTTTTTTTTTTTTTTACGGCTTTTTCTCTTTCTTATTATATCATGAGAGCTAAAAAGAGAAAGACTGAAGAAAACTAACAGAAGAAAAGACATTTCTAGATGATGCCTTCAAATGTTCTATGAATTCAATTAGAGTTTAAGAGGATCTACGTAAGACCACACTAGATTACTCAGGAGAGCTGCTGGCCTTTTTCTAGAAGACAAAATAAAAATGGTTGACATTTTTCTTTGTGCTTTTTAATCTTAATTTTATGTTTAAAATTCATTTGAATTTTAACAGAAGAAATTTTCTTACCGCCTTCATACATATCAAAATGTTGTGTTGCTGTCACATTCCCAGTTACATCTGAAAATAAAAGAAATAGTATTTTAAAGGAAAGTTCACAGAACTAGGGCACACTTGTAACACCAGTGCCTGGGGAAGGAAATATTTCTTCCCTGTCTATCTCCAGGAAACCTCACTGATGTAATGATCCAGCCTGGAGAGACAGGGCTGGCCCTTTGAGGAGAGTCCCCAAAACAAGGTCAGAGAAAAGTGCTGGAAGATGTGCTAGAACTTTCTACCAGTTTGCTTCACGTTACAATTGAAAAGCACCAGAAGTCCCTCAGCCAGGCCAACCCGCCTCAGCCCAGAGAAACACCAGAGTCCCTTCAGCCAGGCCCATCCAGCTCAGCCCAGAGAAATACCATAGTGCCCTCAGCCAGACCCAACCGCCTCAGCCCACAGAAACACCAGAGTCCCCTCAGCCAGGCCCATCCGCCTCTGCCCACGGAAACACTAGACTCCCTTCAGCCAGGCCCAACCTCCTCATCTCACAGAAACACCAGAGTCTGCTCAGCCAGGCCGAAGCAGCTCAGCCAGGCCCAAGCAGTTCAGCCCACAGAAACACCAGAGCCCCCTCAACCAGGCCCACCTGCCTCAACCCACAGGAACACCAGAGCCCACTCAGCTTGTTCACTTCCTACTTTACAGTCTCCTTCAGGGCTGTCAGACTCGGAGCATTTTATCTCCACTTCCACAGCCCTCGCGTCTCGGGGCTTTATGTCCTCACTCATAGGGACATTGTGGGAAACTCTTTCCTTCTCCTCTGGGCCCCTCAATGGCAACTGTGAGAGAGCTTTTTTCCAGACCTAAGAGAAAGGCCAGGTTTTGTTTCCCACGAGGCTGCAGTGGCTTTTATCACACAGAAGTATGAGATGGTCTGTGGTCTCAGCCCCTAAGCAGACACTGGGACTCTGGGAGCAAACGAGAGGCTCAGTCCAGGACCACAGGTCGCACCCCTTTGGCGGCCCTTCTGGTTTTAACCCTACCTTTGGCCTATCCCTCTGTTTTTTTCCTTTTTTAAAAATAGAGTCTATATTTGGTTTTCAGTTGTTTATTTGTTGTTAGAACCACAAATAATCTGTGAAGTGAGACTTGTAAAAATAATTGAATATATAATTTTAAAATGCATTAAAATATAAACCTAGCCTAAATCATGTGCAAAAGTCTTGAAAATCCAAAGTACCTTTGAAAATCTGACCAGAGAGCTTTTAGAGAAGTTTAAAGAAAATACTTAATAACTTACAGTTGACAATGGCAATGTTTATTCCTCTGGCAACATTTCCCAGCTTTTCTCCCATGAGCCTGAAATGGAGCTAAGCATTAGTCAAGTACCAAGAGGTGTGCGACCTCCCCGCTCCACGAAGTCTTCCCCTGACCAAATGTCAGTCTCATCTGCTGTCCCCTACCTTTTCCTTGAAGGTCTGCACTGGCCTTGGTGCAGCTCCTGAGAACGCCACCCCCATGCTTACCCACACACATCTACTCCCAGTGTCTACAGACTCAATCCCTCAGGGGACCTGGAATCTCAGGGCACCTGGACACTGCATTCAATCTTATAACTTAGACAAATGGCTAGGGTGAAGAAAAACCAAGATTTATTTAGCTCAGGCTCTTCACAGATGTACTTTTTTGTTAGTTTATTATCTATTTATTGATTGAGGCAGGGTCTCACTCTGTCATCCAGACTGGAGTGCAGTTGTGCGATCTTGGCTCACTGCAACCTCTGCCTCTCAGGCTCAAACAATCCTTCCATCTCAGTCTCCCAAGTAACTGGAACTACAAGCGTGCATCACTATAACTGGCTAATATTTTGTAGAGATGGAGTTTTGCCATGAAGCTCAGGGCGGGTCTTGAACTCTTGGGCTCAAGTGGTCTGCCCGTTTCAGCCCCCCAAAGCACTGGGATTATAGACATGAGCCACTGTGCCCGGCTATGTCACTTAATTTTTAACCTTTAAATTGGAGAATATGAAATGCCAAATTCAAGAGACTGTGCCCTAAAATCAGGAAGACTAAATGACTTTCCTGGAGAGGGTAATTATTGCTGAAGATCACAGAAATTGTGTGTGTGCATGTTGTACATGTGCATGTTCCCATTGTCAAGTGTCAGAATCAATGACGTTAGCTTTATGAAAAGAATTTGGAAGTCTTCCTCCTTTCTCCATGCTTTGGAATAGTGAACACAAAAACACCTTTACCTAAACTCCCCTATGAGTTTTCTAGGCTTACTGCTTTTTGACAATTATAGAGAATATTCCGTAATAACTTGAAGCAGAAAGAACTTTCTGATAATAGAAAATTGGCTAATCTAAACCAACTCTCTAATAGAGAAAAACAGAAAACATGAGGCAAGTTTTATTGTTGCTGTTGTTGTTAAAGATCTGGTTGTATACATTAGAGACCAAATAAGGTAGTTAAGAATTTCCCAGGCCAAGATCTGGGAGAAGACTAAATTTCAGGTTGGTAAGTCCAGCATTTAAAACAACTTTTAACCAAGGAGAATTTTCTGATTCCAGAAAAGGTGTGTAAGGATGTGAACAGTTCTTCTGACAACCATGTGAGCCAAGGGAACAGAAGTTGGAAGGCAAGGTCAGGGCCATGTTAAATCTCCCACATCTTATTTGGGCTGAGGTCACAAAGGGTTGAATCCTGAAAGTGAGAGCAAACCAGAAATAAATCAGAGCTTGTATAAACTTCAGCCTAGTTTTTAGTCAACTAGGTGGCCCAGAAAATCTTTAACACTTATTCAGGTCATCCTGTTCTGCTAAAGGTTCCAGGTCCCTAGGAGAAGCAAAGACAATTCCTCAGAAGAAGATATCATCCCATGCCTCAATTTTTTAAAAAAAACGGTGCAAGATCATATGAAACCTGACACGTGAGGAAAGAAGCCAATGCACACAAGAGCCAATGGAACCAGCAGAAAACAGTGGATAACAGTGACGGACTCACAGGCACACTAAATGGTTGTATACATTAGAGACCAAATAAAGTCTAAATGCTTAGTCTAAATTAGAGACGAAATGCTAGAGTTATCCAACTCAGACTTTAACTATAATGTATTCAAAAACATGGTTGATAAAATTAAAAATTTCAGAACTGAAAAGTACCAAAACTGACATGCTGATTTAAAAAAGAACCAGAATAAATTTCTAAAACTAAGATAATATAGTAACCTAAAATCAGTAGCGAATGAATGGGTTTGACAGCAGATTAGGCACAGTGGAAGAGAGAATCAGTGAATGGAAAACATCTCTGTCCATGATAAAGAGCAGAGAGATAAACAAATGGAAAATACAAAATAGACTGTAGGCTATAGAGAATATAGTAGTGATAAGGTCTAACATATGTTTCATTAAGAATCTCAGAAGAAGAGGAGAAAGTGAATGGGCAGAAGATACAAGAGCAGATAATTTGTTAAATTTGATGAAGGACTTCAATACCTACATATTTAAGAAACTCAAAAAAACTCCAAAGAAGATATAACAACAAAAGACACACTGGGGTACAAATGTTGAAAACCAAAGACAAGGAATCTCAAAGGTGACAGGGATGAGGGGAATAGGCAGTTACTTTCACAGTAGCAACAATAAGACTGTCAGCTGACTTCTCAAAAGGAAAATATAGAACCTAGAAGACAGTGGAATAGTACCTTGAATGTGCTGAAATAAAATAATGGCCAACACAGCCTGCAAAAGTATTTTTCAGGAAGAAAGATGAAATAAAGATATTTCAAAAAACATAAACTGGAAGGATTCACCATCAGCAGACCATGCTATTTTTCAGGAATGAAGATGAAATAAAGATACTTCAGAGAAACATAAACTGGAAGAATTCACCATCAGCAGAACATGCAGCAGCGTTTGCTCTGTGTCTTTTGCTGTAATAAACCTTACCTATAAGTGTAACATGTTATTGGGTCTTAGGAGTTTTTCTAGAGTATCACCGAATTTGAGGCTAGTTGTGAGAATCCTTCCGCAAAAAAACACTCAACAGAAATGTATGTGCATGTGCACCAAGAGACATAAACAGTACTGGGCATAATAACCCCAAACTGGGGAAGACTCAAATGTCATTCAACCATAGAGTGGATAACTGTAACATATTCATGCAATGCAATATGAGACAGCAATGAACATCTAAGAACAACAGCTACATCCAACAAGAAGGATAAATCTCAGACACAAAAGAGTATTTGGTTTACGATTCCATTTATACAAAGTCCAAAACAGACAACATTAAACAAATGTTTAATTAAATAACAGTATTTTGCAATGCATGCTTAGGCAGTAAAAGTACCAAGCAAAGTGAGGAAATCAATCGACATCAAAAAAATCCAAGTTACCACTGGGCAGGAAGGAAAGAGGAAGTTGCATTTGGGAAGGGGTACACAGAGGGCTTATGGAGAGATAAGTGATAGTCTATTTCTTAGCGAGGATGGTGGTTACACAAGTGTTCACCTTATCATAATTTATTACAAAATGATATATTCATCATAAGGTTATTCATTGCAGCATTATTGGTAATACCAAAATATATCAAACATCAGAAATGCCTATCAGTGCAGAACTAGTTGAATAAACTATGACACTTCCATGCTATGGAATACTACATATCAATAAAGAAAATGAGGAAAAGCCTTATGTACTGATATGGAGTAATCTCTATTAACTGTTAAGTGAAGAAAGCCAAAGTCAAAACTGTGTATAGAGTTTACCACCTTTTATGTAAGAAAGGATATCTATGTGTGTGTACATGAGTGTATATGTGTATACATGTGTGTATATATACATATATGTGCACATATTCATACACACATATACATATATATTCACATGTATACATGCACATATATACACGTATACAAAACATACATAGATATGTATTAATTATATATATATAGCTTATTTTTTTGCCATTAAAAATATTGGAAGAATAAATCAAAAACTAATTTAAAAATTAATGGAGATGGGAACAGGAAGTGGGGAGAAAAGGTGGAGAACACAGGGAAGATTTCTCTGAGCCTCCTTTTTTGGAACTGTAATGTTCAAACATAATGCTGATTTCTGGACGACATAAATACATACACAAAAATTAAATGAAACCCAAAGAAAAACAGAAAAACCTAGCATTGAAAGCAAATGGAAATTAATCCAATGTAAAATAACTACAGGGAAAGTAATTATTTCATATGACTGTGGCCATTGCTATGAGTTGAATGTTTGTCACCTCTCCAAGCCATGTGGAAATTTCATTGCTATTGCAACAATATTAAGATGTGGGACATTTAGGAAGTGATTAGGCCATGACGACTCTGCCCTCCTGAATGGATTAATGCTGTTATCACAGGAGTGGGTGGGCTCCTTATAAAAGGACAACTTTGGCTGGGCATGGTGGCTCACACCTATAATCCCAGCACTTTGGGAGGCTGAGGCAGGAGGATCACAAGGTCAAGAGATCAAGACCATCCTGGCCAACATGGTGAAACTCTGTCTCTACCAAAAATACAAAAATTAGCTGGACATGGTGGTGGGCGCCTGTAGTCCCAGCTACTCGGGAGGCTGAATCAGGAGAACTGCTTAACCTGGGAGGCAGAGGTTGCATTGAGCCGAGATGGCACCACTGTACTCCAGCCTGGTGACAGAGAGAGACTCCGTCTCAAAAAAAAAAGACAACTTCAATCCCCTTTTGTCTCTCTCTCTCTCTCTCTGTCTGCTGGAGCTGGGACACCCTTCTACTTCTCCTACCTTGAACATGAGAACTCCAGGCTCTCCAGCCTTTAGACTCCAAGACTGACACCAGCAGACCCCCCATCTCCTATTGATTTTCAAACTAAGAATTACACCATCTGCCTCTCTGGTTCTGAGGCTTTGGTACTTGGACTCAGCCATGTTACCAGCATCCCAGGGTCTCCAGCTTGCAGATGGCCTGGCATGGGACCTCTTGGCCTCCATAATTGCATAAGCCAATTTCCCTAATAAATAAATCCACTCTTTCCTTTCTCTTCCTACCTCCCACCACCATTGGCTCGGTCTCTCTGGAAAGCCTTGATTAATATAGACATCTGACTCTTTATACCCTTAATAAAATATTTTTAAACCTGTAAGGAACTGTAAACAACATTTTTTAACTTTGCTCAGTAGTTGTATTGTTAGTAGTCCTGGTATTGCAATTTGAAGGCAAAGGTTAATAGTACTAGGAACCAAGATTCTCACTGTAAGGGAAGAGTTAAAATGTAAAATCAAAGAACTTAAGGGGGTAAGACTCCTGCACTGCTGAATTTGAATTGTAAATGCTAATATAAATTTATGATTTAGAAACAAATGCATTGCTTGGTTCTGTCCACTAAAAGTGCCCATGGGTGTCTAGATCTCAGTT
This sequence comes from Piliocolobus tephrosceles, assembly GCF_002776525.5. Taxonomy (NCBI): domain Eukaryota; kingdom Metazoa; phylum Chordata; class Mammalia; order Primates; family Cercopithecidae; genus Piliocolobus; species Piliocolobus tephrosceles. The sequence goes on from NC_045452.1 coordinate 37,834,916, forward strand.
TCTAAATACTGTGTCCCATTAAGGAACTGTCCTTTTAGAGAAATGGCTGATTTCAGTCTGAACAAAGAAAGACTCAGCTGAGCTTAGCTGTGCTATAAATTAAGGAAGCACAAAAAAAAAAAAAAAAAAAAAAAAAGGCCCACTCAAGAAGAAACAGATAACTTAAGTAGTGCTGTAGTTATTACATCAATTAAATTTGCAGTTAAAAACCTCAAAACAAACCCCTCCAGGCCTGGATGACTTACTTTGTTGGGAAATCACACCAAATATTTAACGAAGAAATAATACCAATCCTATACGGATTTTCCCAAAATATTGAAGAAGTGTGAAGTATGGACTGCAAACAGAAACAACACCTACTTTAATCCAGGAGGGTGAGGATCATAAAATATAACTAAGAAACTATCAGCTGAATTTTCATATTCCCATGACTTTGAAGGACTTTGCCACATATTCAAAGTAAAGTAGTCTAACTTTGCTTTTTAAAGTAGTCTAACTTTGTTCAGAGCCCACCTGGCCCTGAACACCCCTGAGGCTCCCATGCCCCTACGTCCCCCACATGCCTTTCACTGCATCACTACCGATCCCTACTCAGATCCCAGAGTAGTTGTCTATCATCACCCACAGAACCCTCAGGGCTGTGCTCACTTCAGATTTAAATCCTAAGTATAACTGCAGTCAAATGAAACAGTAAAACCATTCAACACAGGACACATACAGCCATTAGAGACAATCAGCTCCTTCCCTGATGAATACAGCAGAGCTTGCTCATTTCCACTTGGATGCTCTCAGCCTTTTGCCTGAGACCAACGACATATGGTTCTGTCCTATGGGCAGAAATGCTGCTTGGTCAGCCTCAGAGAAGGTGGAAGAATCAGTAGGATAGCTTTATTTTCCTTCTAAACACCGGTACTTACAGGTTATCCTCAAAGCAGATTTTGGCGTACTTGTTTATCCCACCTCCGCTGAGTAACCTGTAGGCATAGGTGTCAGGTGGGCAGGGAGTCCAGTGGTCACATTTTTGCCTTTTGGGGACTGGGGCTGTAATGAATAAGAAAGTATATAGCCGTTAACATCCCACAGTAATTTGCAGACGCACCTGCTGCTTGGTGGAGAGCACCAGCACTTCATACCAGAAACTCCAAGCAGCAGTGGGAAAACCTGAGGGGAAGGGTTTCCAGATTTCACTGAGAATTCCCCTAAAGACACAAAGCTCACTGAATCTGATTTTATTTTAAAGTGACAAATAAGCAGAGAGAGAGAGGGATACTGAGTAGCGTAAAAATTTCAAAAGGGCTGGGAATCACTGCCCATGGCTGCCCATTGTGACGTTCTTGGTGGGCAATGTAATTTGCAGTACAATAAAAGAAAGATTACAGGGGTCTAAGAGAGCTGGGGAGCAAAGACAGTCCTCTGTGGAGCATCTATAAAGCGTCCGCATCTACACAGCCTTAGACACCTTAAACACACACATCACACAACATGCCACAGACACTATAAACACACACACCATACATAACATACAACACATCACATACTCAACACACTGACACACACACCACACATGCATACACACACACATGATGTATCTCACACACACACTACACCATACACAGCACACATTCACACACATCATACAACATACTGCACATCTCACACACACACCATGTACTCACCACACACATATGCACACCATACCATATAGACACACACACTGTACATGTACACACACACACCACACCACTCCCACACACATTCCCCCCAACACACACCATATCACACACAGACACACACACACTTTATACCACATACACCTGACCACCACAGCTGACCCACTCTCCTTTCACTTGAGTGTGAGGAACTGAGCTTTTTGCCCAGGATGCTATGATGTCAGATCTTGGCATCAGCATCCTTATTTCACAGTTGTCAGCAATTTGGGAGGATTGAGGGACCTGAGGCTGGAATGCGAGGAGCCCACCTGGCCCCGAACACCCCTGAGGCTCCCATGTCCCAACAGCCCCCGCACATCTTTCACTGCATCACTACTGATCCCACTCAGATCCCAGAATAGTTGTCTGTCATCACCCACAGAACCCACAGGGCTGTGCTCACTTCAGATTTAAATCCTAAGTCTGCAGAAAGGAATTCAGAAAGAACTCTCTCACCTTAAGTTTGAGTAGAGACTTGGCTCTATTTTATGAATTACTGTACTCTTAGCACCTTAAACTAAGAAGTATGGTCAGCAAAATGGTAGATTATACATAAAAGATCACAAGTAAAGAATCAAAGTATACCACTATAGAAAACCATATAATCAGAAACAAAGACAGTAAGACAGGAAGAAAGGAAAAAAGGATCTACAAAACAACCAGGAAACAATGAACAAAATGGAAGCAGTAAAGCCTTATCTATCAATAATTACCTCAAATGTAAATGAATTAAATTCTCAAAAGATATAGATTACCTTGATGGATTTAAAAACAAACACAAAAACAAGACCCTAGAGGAGACTCACTTCACCTTTAAAAAATGTATAGATTGAAAATGAAAGGATGGAAAAAATATTCCATGCAAATGGAAACCAAAAGAGAGCAGGGATAGCTATATTTACATCAGTTTAAACAGACTTTAAGTCAAACTTTGAAAAAAGGCAAAGCTGGTAATTATATGATAATAAAGGAGTGAATTCATCAAGAAGACATAATTGTGTGTGCGTGCGTGTGTGTGTGTGTGTGTGTGTGTGTGTGTGTGTATGCACCAAACATCAGAGCATCTAAATGCAAAAATTAAGAGAGCTGAAGGCAGAGATAAACTGTAATACAATAGTAGTAGTGGATGTCAATATCCCATTTTCAACAATAGATCAGCCAGGCAGAAAATTATTTAAAAATTAAATTTTGTCTTAATCTGTTCAGGCTGTTTTAAAAAAATACCTTAGGCTAGGTAATTTGTAAATAACACAAATTTATTTCTTAAACTTCTTGTTGTTTTTGAGATGGAGCCTCACTCTGTTGCCCAGGCTGGAGTGTGGTGGCGTGATCTCGGCTCACTGCAACCTCTGCCTCTCAGGTTCAAGCGATTCTCCTGCCTCACCCTCCCAAGTAGCTGAGACTACAGGCACGCACCACCACATCTGGCTAATTTTTGTCTTTTTAGTAGAGATGGGGTTTTGCCATATTGGCCAGGCTGGTCTTGAACTCCTGACCTCAGGTGATCTACCCACCTCAGCCTCCCAAAGTGCTGGAATTACAGATGTGAGCCACCGTGCCTGGCCTATTTCTTAAACTTCCAGAGGCTGGGAAATCCAAGGTCAGGGTGCTAGCAGATACAATGTCTGATGAGGGCCCATTTTTCATAGATTGCACCTTGTTGCTGTGTCCTGACATGGTGGAAAGGGGCAAACATGCCCCCTTCAATCTCTTTTATAAGGGTGTTAATACCATTACTGAGGCTCTAATCCCATTCATAAGTCTTCATGTCTTACTTTCCACAAGGCCCTACCTCTTAATACTATCAGATGAGTGATGAGGTTTCAACATATAAATACTGATGGGACATCAACACTCAGCATAGAAGACTTGAATTGCTCTTTACACCAAATGCATCTAATAGACATATACAGAGCATTCCATTCAGCGGCAACAAAATATCCACGATTCTCAAGCACACATGGAATATCTTCTGGGACAGACCATATATTAGGTCACAAAACAAAGCTTAACAAATGTAAGAAGATTGAAATAGCATCAAGTATCTTTTCCTACTACCATGGCATGAAACTAGAAATCAATAATAGGAGTATATTAGGCCGTTATCCCATTGCTATAAAGAAATACCTGAGACTGAGTAATTTATAAAGAAAAGAGATTTAATTGGCTCATGGTTCTGCAGGTTGTACAGGAAGCATGGTGCTAGTATCTGCTTAGCTTCTGGGGAGGCCTCAGGAAACTTAAATCATGGTGGAAGGCAAAGTGGGAGCATGGCCAGAGCAGGAGCAATAGAGAATGAGGGTGGGAAGGAGGTGCCACACACTTTTAAACAACCGGATCTCATGAAAATTCACTATCATGAGCACTGCTTCAAGGGGATGGTGCTAAACCATTCATGAGGCATCCACTCCTATGATCCAAACACCTCCCACCATGCCCCACCTGCAACAACAGGGATTAAAATTTGACATGAGATTTGTTGGGGACATAAATCCAAATCATATCATTTTGCCCCTGGTCCCCCAAACATCTTGTCCTTCTCACATTGCAAAATACAATTATGCCTTCTCAATAGTCCCCCAAAGTCCAAAATCATTCCAGCATTAACTCAAAAGTCCAAAATCCCAAGTCTCATCTGAGATAAGGCAAATCTCTTCCACCTACAAGCCTTTAAAAATCAAAAGTTATTTACTTCCAAGACACAATGGAGGTACAAGCATTGGGTAAAATATTCCCATCTTAAAAGGGAAATATCAGCCAAAAGAAAGAGGCTACAGGCCCCACACGAGTCCAAAACCCAGCAGGGCAGTCATCAAATCTTTAAGCTCCAAAACAATCTCCTTTTACTCCATGTCTCACATCCAGGGTACACTGGTGTGATGGGTGGACTCTCAAGGCCTTGGGCAACTAGTCTCACCCCAGTGGCTTTGCAAGGCTCAGTCCCTGAGGCTGCTCTCACAAACTGGCATTAAGTTTCTGTGGCTTTTCCATGCTGAGGGTGCAAGCTGCCAGGATCTGCCACTCTGGGGTCTGGAGGATGGTAGCCCTCTTCCCACAGCTCCACTAGGCAGTGTTCCAGTGGGAACTAGTGTGGGGGCTCAAACCCCACATTTCCCCTTTGCACTGTTCTAGTAGAGGTTCTGCCCCTGCAGCGGCTTCTGCTTGAGCACTCAGGATTTCCCATATATTCTCTGAAATCTAGGTAGAGGCTCCCAAGGATTAACTCTTGCATTCTGTGCACCTGCAGCCTTAATATCATGTGAACGCCCCCCAGGCTTATGGCCTGAACCCTCTGAAGCAGCAGCTTCAGCCGTACCTGGGCCCCTTTGAGCCATGGCTGAAACTAGAGCTGCTGAGATGCAGGGAACAGTGTCTAGAAGCTGAACAGGTTAGTGGGGCCCTGGGGCTGACCCATGAAACCAAGCTGTATTCTTAAACTTCTGGGCCTATGAGACAAGAGGGGCTGCTGCAAAGGTCTTTGAAATGCCTCTGGGGCCTTTTTCCCATTGTCTTGGTTAATAGCACTAGGCTTCTTTTTACTTAGGTAAATTTCTGCAGCCTGCTTGAATTCCTCCTGTGAAAATAGGCTTTTCTCTTTTACCACACGGCCAGGCTGTACATTTTCTGAACTTTTGTGCTCTGCTTCCCCTTTAAATATAAGTTCCAACTTTAGGTCACTTCTTTGCTAACACTTATGAGCACAAGTTACTAGAAGCAGCCAGGTCATATCTTAAATGCTTTGCTGCTTAGAAATTTATTCCATCAGATACCCTAAATCATCAGTCTCAAGTTCAGAGTTCCACAGATCCCTAGGTCAGGGGCACAATTCAGCCAAGCTCTTTGCTAAGGCACAATAAAAGTGACCTTTGCTCCATTTCCCAATAAGTTCCTCATTTCCATCTGAGACTTCTTCAACCTGGCCTTCACCATCCACCTCATTATCAGCATTTTGGTCACAACCATTCAACTAGTCTCTAGGAAGTTCCAAACTTTCGCTCATCTTCTTGTCTTCTGAGCCTCCAAAGTTTTCCAATCTCTGCCTGTTATCCAGTTCCAAAGTTGCTTCCTCATTTTCATATATCTTTATAGCAATGCTCCACTCCTATGTACCAATGTTCTGTATTAGTCCATTCTTGCACTGCTATAAAGAAATATCTGAGATTGGGTAATTTAGAAAGAAAAGGGTTTTAATTGGCTCACAGTTCCACAGCCTGTACAGGAAGTATAATGCTAGCATCTTCTCAGATTCTGGGGAGGCCCCAGGAAACTTATAATCATGGCAGAAGCCAAAGGGGTAGCAGGCATATCACATGGCCAGAGCAGAAGCAAGAGAGAGAAGAGGGAGGTACCACACATTTTTGAACAACCAGATCTCGTGAGAAGTCACTCATTATCATGAGAACAGTACCAAGAAGATGGTGCTAAACCATTCATAAGAAGTCCACTCCCATGAGCCAATCACATTTCACCAGGCCCCATCTCCAACACTCAGGATTACAATTCAACATGAGATTTGGTGAGGACATGGATTTAAGCCATATTAGAAAGTAATTTCAGAAAATTCACAAATATGTAGAAATCAAACAACATTGGCTTCTGAACAGCCAATGGATCAAAGAAGAAATTAAAAGGGAGATTAAAAACTATCTTGAGACAAAAAAATTAAAAAATAAAACCAGAAACACAACAAATCAAAACTTATGAGATACAGTAAAACAGTTCTAAGACGAGTTTATAGTAATAAATGCATACATTAAAAAAAGGTCTCACATAAACAACCTAAGGTTATACATCAAGAAACTGGAAAATGAAGAACAAAGTAAGCCCAAAGTTAGCAGAAGGAAAAAAATGACAACAATCATAACAGAAGTACATGAAATGGAGCCTAGAAAAACAATAGAAAAGGTCATAAAAACAGACTTGGTTTTTTGAAAAGAGATAAAATCGACAAACCTTTAGTTAGACTAAGAAAAAAAGAAAGAGAAGACTCAAATAAAATCAGTAATGAAAGAGCAGACATTACTACTGATACCACAGAAACACTGAAGTATCATAAGAGACTATTGTGAACAATTATACACCAAAAAAAGGAATAGACCAATAAATGTAAGGAGACTCAGTAATAGAAACTCTTCATCAAAAAAAAAAAAAAAAAAAAAAAAAATTCCCAATTCCCAGAACCAGATGGCTTCATGGCTGAATTTTACTAACCAATTAAAGAACTAATACCAACTAATTTCAAACTCTTCCAAAAAACTGAAGAGGAGGGAATACTTCCAAACTCACTTTATAAGGCCAGTATTACCCTGATACCAAAGCCAGACAACGGCACTACAGGAAAATAAAAGTGTAGGTCAATATCCCGGATGAACATAGATGCCAAATTCCTCAACAAAATATTAATACTAGCAAATTCAATTCAACAAGACATTAAAAAAATCATTCACCATGTGTATTAGTACATTCTTGCACTGCTATAAAGAAATGTCTAAGATTGTGTAATTTATAAAGAGGTTTAATTGGCTCATGGTCCTGCAGGCTTTACAGAAAGCTTGGTGCTGGCATCTGCTTAGCTTCTAGGGAGGCCTCAGGAAGCTTACAATCACAATCATGGTGGAAGGTGAAGGGGAGCAGGCATGTCACATGGTGAAAGTAGGAGCAAGTGAGATAGAGTGGCAGGGGGAGGTGCCACACACTTAAATTACCAGATCTCACAAGAACTCACTATCGCAAAGGCAGCACCAAGCTGTAAAGGATGCACCCTCATGATCCAAGTATCTCCCCCTCCAGGCTCCACCTCCAGCATTGGGAATTACAATTCCAAATGAGATTTGGGCAGGGCCAAATATCCAAACTAAATCACCATGACCAAGAGGGACCTATCCTTGCAAGGACAGATGCAAGGATGATTCAACATACACAAATCAATAATGTGATATACCACATCAACAGAATGGACAAAAGCTGTATGAGAATGTCATATGGTTTAGACAGAAAGTAGAAGAAAAGAATTTGACAAAATTGAAATCCTTTCATGATAATGTTCCTTAACACAATAAAGACCACATATGAAAAGCCCACAGTTAACATCATAATATCAACTCAAGTTAATGGGGAAAGGACAGTCCCTTCAATAAATGGTATTGGGAAAACTGGATCTCCATATGCAGGAGAATGAAATTAGATCCTCATCTCACACCACATAAAAAAGTCAACTCAAAATAAATTAAGAACTTAAACATAAGACCTGAAAATATGAAATTACTAGATAAAATATAAGGGAAAAGCTCCATGATGTTGGTTTGGGCAATGATTTGGGGAATATGCCCTAAAAATATAGGCAATACAAGCAAAAATTGGCAAAGGGAATTACATCAAACCAAAAAGTTTCTGCACAGCAAAGGAAACAATCAACGGAGTGAAGAGACAGCCTACAAAATGGGGGAGAATATTTGCAAAGTGTAAATCTGGTGATTAATATTCAAAACATATAAGGAACCCAAACCACCAATAACAAGAAAACAAATAAAAAACCTGATTGAAAACTGGGTAAAGAACTTGAATAAAGATTTTTCCAAATAAGACACACAAATAACTAAAATGTATATGAAAACATGTTCAATATTACTAATAATCAGGGCAATGCAAATGCATGATGAGATACCAGCTCACACCTGTTAGAATGGCTATTACTAATAACAGGAAAGATAATGAGTGTTGGTGAAGATGTGGAGCAAAGAAAACCCTATATGCTATTGGCGGGAACGTAGGTTAGTATAACCATTATGGAAAAACAGTATGGAGATTCCTCAAATAATTAAAAGTAGAATATATGATTCAGCAATCTCACATCTGAGCATACATCCAAAGGATATGAAATCAGTATGTCAAAGAGAGATCTGCACTCCCAGGTTCACTGCAGCATTATTCACAATAGCCAAATACGGAATCAACCTACGTGCCCATCGATGAAAGAATGAATAAGGAAAATGTGGTATAACAGAGTGCACGACAGAATGCTATTCAGCCTAAAAGAGAAGGAAATCCTGCCATTTGGGACAACGTAGATGAATGTGGAGGACATTAAGCTAAGAGAAACAACACACCCACAGAAAGACAAACACCACGTGTTCTCACCTACATGTGGAATCTAAACAAGTTGAACTCATAGAAGCAGAGAGTAGGATGGTGAGAGGAGGATGGTACTTACCAGAGGCCAGAGGTTCAGGGTTTGGGAAGATGTTGGTCGAAATGTACAAAGTTTCAGCTACACAGGAGGAGTAAGTTCAACAGATCTATTGCACATCATAGTGACTACAGTTAATAACAATATACAGTGGTCTTCCTGTCATTCACAAAGGGTACATTCCAAGATGCCAAGTGGATGTATGAAGCCACAAATAGTACAGAACCCTATATATACCAGTTGGGTATCCCTTCTCCAAAATGCTTGGGACCAGCAGTGTTTCAAATTTTTTTGGATTTTGGAATGTTTGCATTATGCTTACCAGTTGAACATCCCAAATCTGAAAATCCCAAATCCAAAACCCTCCGATGAATATTTCCTTGGAGTGTCATGTCGCTGCTCAAAAAGTTTTAGATTTTGAAGCATTTCAGGTTGTATGTTTTCAGATTTGGGATGCTCTACCTATATTATTATTATTTTTTTGCCTATACAGACATACCCGTGATAAAGTTTAGTTTACAAATTAGGCAAAGTAAGAGATTAACAACAATTAACAATACAGTTTAATTTATAAATTAGTTGGAGCAAGAGATTAACAACTAACTCTAATAAAGTTACATGAATGTGGTCTCTGGCCAAACATCTTACTGTATTTACTGAAATTCTTAGCAAATTCAGCAAATGATTTTTTTCTTTCCTTTTGAAATCGAGAGCTTTCACCTTTTCACTTAAAGAAAGTACTTTCCAGCTGGGCGTGGTGGTTCATGCCTGTAATCCCACATTTTGGGAGGCTGAGATGGGCAGATCACCTGAGCTCAGGAGTTCAAGACCAGCCTGGCCAACATGGCAAAACCCTGTGTCTGCTAAAAATACAAATATTAGCCATGCATGGTGGTGAGCACCTGTAATCCCAGCTACTTGGGAGGCTGAGGCAGGAGAATCACTCGAACTCGGGAGGCGGAGGTTGCAGTGAGCCAAGATGGCGCGACTGCACTCCAGCTTGGGTGACAGAGCACGACTTCATCTCAAAAAAAAAAAAAAAAAGAAAGGAAGAAAGAAAGAAAGCAAGCACTTTCCGGCTTCTCTTTGGCATATCCAAGTTGCCAGCACCTCTACTCTTGCTCTGTGGAGCCATTATTCAGTAAAATAAAGGTGACTTGAACACAGATACTCTGACAGTCAATTCGATGACCAGGCTGGCTCCTAAGTGACTAATAGGCAGGGAATGCGTACAGCACCCAGATGCTGGACAAAGGGAGGATTCACGTCCCCTGTGGGATACGGCAGGACAAGGAGAGAAGGTGTGAGATTACAACACACTAATCAAAATGGCACACAATTTAAAACACATAAATTGCTTTTTTCTGGAGTTTTCCATTTAGTACATTTGCACTGTGAATGGCCGAGGGTAAGTGAAATCACAGAAAGCAAAACCACAGATAAGTAGCGGGAACTACTGCATTGTTATACACGAAAACCACCATTAGAGTAGATTTTAAGTGTTTCATCACATAAAAATGTTAAATATGTGAGGTGATGCATGTTAAGTGGCTTGATTGGGCCATTCCACAACGTATACGTATATCAACACATGCTGTCAATGAATTAATTAAAGATAAAAGCTATCATGACCAGGGCAAACAGCACTGGTGCTGGAAGGGCCTGCTGGAGAAAACTGGGCACAGAGAGGTGCTGTGACATCAGAGCAAGCTGTCAGGGCTGAGCCGGACGTGGTCTGGGTTTCTTGGTGACCACAGTCCTCCATCCCCAGTAGGTGAAAACACAGAGCTCTCCCGTGAGTGGTCACACTAATCCTGAAGGCCGGCTCCCTCCTTCAGATCTTTCTTCTCGCCGACCCCACCTCATCTCAACACTCCAGCCCACCCCAGTACCACCCAGCCCCACTCCCTGTTTTATTTTATTCTTCTTAGCAGTTAACACTTGAATAGCCTACAGTTTCTTTTCCCTTTTTAAAAATACTCAGCTGGGCACGGTGGCTCAGGCCTGTAATTCCAGCACTTTGTGAGGCCAAAGTGGGTGGATCTCCTGAGGTCAGGAGTTTGAGACCAGCCTGGCCAATGTGGTTAAACTTTTCAAACAATTAACTTAATGTTTTTGTTTTGTTTTGTTTTGTTTTTTGTCAATTTCCAGATACCTAAATTTAAAGCAAGTGTCCAATTGCTCACATGGAAACGTGCTATGAATAGACTATTTTTCCACTGTTTCTAGAGTTTTAGACACTCTGCATTTTGTTTCTTTCTTCAGTTTAATAATTACACTCATTACTTAGGTATTCGCCTGAAAATACATTGAATATAGCATTTGAAAATGTAACTAACAGTTTAAAAATAGGTATGTCCTGGTTCCCAACTTTGCAGACACCCTGTGTATGCAAATTCGTGTATTCTCTCAATTCAGAGAGATTGCATCTGTATTCAGAGAATACACGAATGGGAATTCTCTCAATTCAGAGAGAATACACGAATGGGAATACTCAGGAATCCTCCCTGGAGTCCGTGCTCCCCTTTAGCGTCGGCGACCTGTTCCCTTCACAAGCGCACAGACCTGTCCGCTTTCCCGTGGGCAGTGCTGTTCTCAGCACGGCAGCTCCATGGTTTGTTTAACCAGGACCTGCTCTCAGAGACTTACGAACTGTGTCTCAGAAACACTTCCAGGTCTTCTTGTCATCATCAGGATGCTGCAGGGAGTAAACTCGATACAGAATCCCCTCAGCTGGAGGACGAAGAGGACGCGCGCCTCTAAACAGACACGCTGTGCATGCTGACAGGTGTGGTACGCTTACTCACAGAGGTGGATGGCATGCCACATCCATAGCCCTGATGGTTCCTAAAAGATAAAACCACCTCTGCATCCTGGAGGGTATGGTCATTAGGACAACAGTATGGCAGCAGCTTAGCACAAGAGGTAGCAAGGGAAGATGGAAAAGGTAGTTTTACTTTGTGGTGAAGCCAGCTGAACCATTACAAGTGGGCAAACAGGATCTGAAGACACCACAAAGGAGGCAAAGAGAAGATCCCCACCATGAGGGTATGAAACTAGAAATTAATCACAGGAGTAATTTCAGGAAATCTACAAATATGTAGACATTTAACAACATGTTCCTGAACAACCAATGGATCAGAGAAGAAATTAAAATGGATCAGAGAAGAAATTAAAAGGGAAGTTAAAAAAATATCTTAAGACAAACAGAAACGGGAACACAAGATGAATAAGGCAGCGTCTCTTTGCAACTAAACTGGTGTAAATATCTGGTCCTCATATTTCTCCAGTCTCTACTAACCTTTGGGATGATTCTGGCTCCTGTGCAAGTCACATGTTCTGCTCAATAAACCTCAAAAGCAATACAGGAAGCAGAGAGAAGTTAAGCCTAAATTCAAAGTTAAACCTTTAACTAACGAGGGAGGAGAGGATAACAAAGCCAAGGAGTACTTCTTTCCAGAAATGGTGGAAAGATTTATAAAATAATCCGTGTTTTGTGATTTAGCTAAGGGTTGTGCCTGCAAACATATCGAATAACAGTTTTGACCTAAAAATACATTTTTCCTTCTGAAATAGCAGTAAATGCTTTCCAGGTAAAGTTTATTTCAGATGCATTAAATATTTCTTTTATAAGCACCCTGGGAGGCTGAAGGGCCACAGGGTACCTGGGCCTTCCTCCCACCTGACATCTGCATTCTTCGTTTCCTAGCTTTCCATGGCTCTGGCACCGACAGGCACTGGGAGCCTTTGCAATGATCAAAGGGCACCAGGCCTGGCCTCCATCGCATGACAGGTTCCCAAGGCAGGAGCAGCAGCTTCTAAACTTAGGTGGAGGGAAAGGAGGAGCTTGGGTGAGAAGAGTCCCAACTGGAGAACAGTGGGCTGAGTTCTAGCCTAACTTGTTCCTGTCCCTCCTCCTGCCTCAGGGGCTGGGGCTTAGGGTACACAGGCCTACACAGGCCTGCCCAGCACTCCCACCCTTGGACTCAGGACACTCACCCAAAGGGCTGGTGCTGAAGTCTCCAGCGGGGCCATTGTGGGGGTCCCATAGGGATGTTCTCCCCAGGGACTCCTCCTACAGGGTCAGCAGCAGAACGAGCAGGTCCCCACTACAGGGCCTGGCAGCCCATCAGCCAGGAGCATGGCCTCCTCCCCAGCTTCCAGACTTGCAGCCCGTGGAGCTCTGCAAAGTGAGAGTCCTGTTTCATGTGGACATGTGCAGGCGGGCTTTCCAGAAGGGAGGCGTTTGATGTGCCTCATATCCTCCAGGGAGTATGCGGCTTTAGTGACTAAGGATGACACCCAGATGGGCCTTTGTGTTTCCTCACAGGGCCTGGGAGTGGGCAGGGAACCCATGTGTCATTAAAAAAAAAGAGTCAGTAGGCTTTCCGAGTCCTTCATCCATTTCCCAGAAGCACAAAGTATCACCACGTGAATGAAGAAAGAAGACCATGTTCCTAACTCAGTGTGGGGTTGGAGGGTGGACACAGCTCCTGGGAAAACACAGTTCTTTCCAAACCCTGCCTGGAGAACCACATCAAGGTCTTCAGTGTTTTTCCTGGAATTCCTTCCCCTAAACAATCAAAAGGTAAAGTTCCTGTGGCTTATGTAGAAGACAGCGTCCCAGCCAGGGAGAATAGTGGACCTTCTATTTAGTCTCCTGTTTTTTTATGCCTCATGAAAAGCTGGCTTGTTTAAGAGTGAAAGCCTCCAGCAGCGACACCATTCCCTAAGATGCAGTCGGCCTTCTGCTGTCAGTTTCAGTCTAAGAAATTATTCTCTTGCTGAGGAAAATCCACCTGATTCCTCATCCTTATGGGCAACTCCTGGTTTATAATACGATGGCTACTTTACCCAGCTCTGAAAGTAGTGACAGCAATGAGAACCTAGCTATGGAGCTCGCGCAGCCTTGCATCTGGACTCTCCTGGGGGCTTTCCCCAGATGTGCTGTAACCACAGGAATGTGTAGACTGGGACTTGGAAGAGTGGAGAGGAGGCTTTATGAAATTCAGATACAAATCACAAAGAACCTTAGATTTAAAGGAAACCATAACGACGGCTTAGTTCCAGGACGATCAAATTTGGCTCTGTAGGAAGCCAAGTTTAAAACATTAAAATACATACAGGTTCTTAGCTTCCACCCTGGACCTAGGGAGCTTTGAATTTCCCAGAGTGGGGTCCAGGAATCTGCCTTTTAAAAATACTTCCTGATGTGGGAACAATGATATTTTAACTCCTATAAACGAGGAAGATTATTCCAGAGGGTAGGAGATCCATGCAAAGTCACTAGAAATATCAAGTCATGAAATAAGATCCTGTCAATATAGACCAGGCAAACAAAGGAGGTGGCTGTTTGCATACGGCATTTTGACCATTTCAATTACCTCATTGTGCTATAGGAGATTAAAAGTCCAGTCTGCAAAAACCAAAGACCAGAAGCCATCAAAGAGTGTTTGTTTCTCTGCTAATCAATGCTGATTATTTATTAGGTGCTTCTGAGTCCAGTGAAGGTAGTATGGCTGGGTGTGCATTTGGCTAAGGGAAGCCACTGTCAAAAGTTGCTGAACTCCCCCCGCCCCGGGTTGGTGGCCATTACCAGCACTGTGTCACCTTTATTAAGCCTTAAGCCTTTGCCACCAAGTGAGAGTAGCATTGCTCCTATATGACTTCAGCCAGAGGGCACTGCAGTGAATCCTACACAATGTGCTTCCGGGGTAATCCTGGGTTTTACTAAGGAGAGCGATATTTCAGAGGACATGGCACCATTGGAGGTAGATGTCATCTCAGGACTGGAAAGAGCCTTAAGTATAGGTGGCATCTGCTGTGCACCCTCACTGACAGATAAGGAACAACTCCAAGATGTTAACAGCGAGTTAGTGGCAAGATTAGCATTACATGTTAGTTTTCCTGACTTGAATTTCAGTGTTACCTCAACTATGGCCATTTAAGAGCTGTTAGTTCATTTTGTCTTGGTTGAGAGTCTAGGGAGGTGACTGAACGCAGCTGATGTGTTTGGTTTAGTTCTGTTTTACAAGACTTTCTGAGAAAATGATGGCCCTCCCTAAGATCTGACCATATGCAAGACAAAGTCAACAGGGTGCTGTTTCTATTGACTCTACCCTGAAGCTCACCTGTACAGCCTGGGGCTGTGAGCTGTGTGTGGGGTACACATGGTTCTAAACTAGATTCACTCCTTTACTCACTCACAAACATTTATTAAACACCAGAAACTGGCCTAGATTCTACAGGTATAGCATGAATAGAATAGCTCACACACAAATAGAAAAGAAAGAGTAAAGTCAAAGAATATATATATACACATATATATGTGTGTGTGTGTATGTGTGTGTGTGTGTGTATATATATATATATATATATATATTTTTTTTTTTGAGACAGTCTCACTCTGTCACCCAGGCTGGAGTACAGTGGTGCCATCTCAGCTCACTGCAACCTCCACTTCCTGGGTTCAAGTGATCCTCCTGCCTCAGCCTCCCAAGTAGCTGGGACTACAGATGCCCACCACCATGCCTGGCTAATTTTTGTATTTTTAGTACAGACAGAGTTTCACCATGTTGGCCAGGCTGGTCTTGAACAACTGACCTCAAGTGATCCACCCACCTTGGCCTCCCAAAGTGCTGGGATTACAGGCATAAGCCACGACTTGGCCAAAGAAGATCTTTTCAGATGATGATATGTGCTATGTACAAAGTAGGCATTAATCTAATCGCTCAATATAGATAAGAAACTCCCTGCAAATAAAGTAGGAAAAGAGAACAGTCAAATAGAAAAGCCAGTGAAGTGGGAATTTGTGATTTACAGAATGGGGCGATGGGGACAAAGGCCGCCCGCGCGGTCACAGCCTGCCCGGAGCAGCCCTTGGCCCTGGCTGCTATGGGAAGAGCTCAGTACCCTCTTGCACGGGCCCTCCGGCATCGGCACTCTGCATCCGGTGTGCACCCACCGGGGTTCTAGTGAGCTCGGGTTTTTCTCCTAAGCTGTTTCTCATTCCTCCTCCTGTCTGTCAGAAAGAAATAGCAGCCTCAAGCTCAACTTGGTGTTCATAAACTCATTAGTAACCTGTGAGCTGCCTGTTGGTGCAGTGAGGTCCCCGGAGCACCTCTCAGGATGGGCCAACTCAGGAAGCTGGTTCCTGAAGCCTGCAGGTGAATATGGGGAGGAGGGAGCCCCATGTACCACGTGTTGAAGGAAGGCCTCTGGCTTGGCTCAGTCAAATTAAGGGCATCATGGGCATAATGTCTCCAGCTTCCCTATGGCCAAATAGTTCCACTCCTAGGTAGATATATCCCAAAGGAAATTTCACCCAAGTCTATCCCTGCAGCAGAACAGCAAGGAGGTGAGGAGCTGGAGGCTAGCCCGGGCTTGACCTCAAGTGCACAGAGTGGGAAATGGGCCTAGGCGGGATGGTGTGGAGCATGGCCCTCCAAGAGACCACCATGAAGATGTGCCCTCAAGGCTTGGTCCTGAAGGACAAAGGAGAACTAGGATGGGGTCTACAAAATGACACTGAAGGACACGCCTGCCAAACACAGTGGCCCATTCTGCAGTCAGATATTCAAACAAAAAGGCATCCCTAAATACCTCAGGGGTGTGGGGAACTGGAGCCAGAAGTGGGAATAAAAGGGAATCAGTATACAAAACCAAGGAGGCCCTGCACAGTGTGATAAAGACTTTAACTCAATCCTTGGTTCAGTGGTTAAAAGGAAAATGAGGGGTGGGGGTAGGGGGGTGGGGTAGAGACAGAGAGATGGGGAGGAAGGGAGGAGGGCGATCCAGGCAACTGGGCTTCACAGGATGAGAAGGAGCCAGGTAAGAGCCAGGGTTCTGTGCCTTGCTGGGTGAGCACAGTCTTTTACACCACAGATGAACCCAGTGTGAGCCTCCATCCTCCCAGTAATAAGAGGACTAGAGAAACACCGAGAGAGGTCCTAGCAGGAGCAGCTGGTGCTCAAACAGATTTCCAGCAACCACAGGGATCACATGAGGAGCAGAAGAGACCGTGTCTAGAAAGTGAAATCCAATTCAGCGAGACCCACTGATGAGCTCACATTCAGCCTATGTAGAAATGACAGGGAGGCAATTTCCATGGCATGAACACAAGGAGAGTGCAGATCTGCAAGGATAAGGAGGATGGGGTCCAAGACCAGAACCAAAGGCCCTCTGCAGCTGCACTCAGGAAAGGATAGGTAAGCAAGTGGACAAAGCAGGGTGCACACGAATAAAGGAAAGCCAGAAAGCCGCCAGGGGCGAGACGCTACAGCTGTGGCATGGCAGTAAGGCCTCGAGACTCAGGGGGTCTTACTCCCCATAATCTTGGCCATGAAGCTGGTGAAGTGCTCGGTGCCTCAGTTTCCTCAGGAGGCAAGCACTGATGTTCAGGGCTACAGTGATTGTCCAGTGACACAATAAAGGTGCTCAGAGCAACAAGTGGATACCGGGAGCTCTCTCCTGGTCCTTGCTGTTGAAAAGAAAGGCTGCAAGTTCTTATTTTTCAGGTGGGGATACCTTGGCATCAAATGAGCTCCCACGTGGGCCCGAGGACTCTCGATCCTTCATCTCTGGGGAATGATGGAGGCCAAGGACATCATGGGAATGGCAATAAATGTCTCCAGGTGCCAGAAAGCTGGATTCTAGAACCCAAAGGTCAATGAGCTCAACGTCAATGCCAGTTCTAGAACAAGTGGCTGGGAGCTCCAATATGAATGAAAGTGAGCAGGGACCAGCGGTGGCACTCCAAGAACCAGCTGCATGGACTGAACCTCACTGTTCCTGTCCTTAAAACAGGGTCACTGTATTGCAAAGCCCCTTCCTTAACTAATGAAGCCACTCAGTCAACGTATATGTATTGAGGGACTCCTTTGTTTTTGGTAGGCAGTTTGGGGATGGAGCTGTGTAAAATCTCTCCAGCCAGCTGCAGTGAGCCAGGATCCCATCACTGCACTCCAGCCTGGGCAACAGAGCAAGACCCAGTCTGTATCAGTTCATTCTCATGCTGCTATGAAGAAATACCCAATACTGGGTAATTCATAAAGGAAAGAAGTTTAATTGACTAGCAGTTCTTCAGGGCTTGGGAGGCCTCAGGAAACTTACAATCATGGCAGAAGAGGAAGGAAACATGTCCCTCTTCACATGGTGGCAGCAAGGAGAAGAATGAGAATTGAGCAAAGGGGGAGCCCCTTATGAAACCATCAAATCTTGTGAGAACTCACTCACTATCATGAGAACAGCAGCGTGGGGGTAACTGCCCCCATGATTCAATTACTTCCCACTGGGTCCCTCCCATGAACCGTGCAGATTATGAGAACTAAAATTCAAAATGAGATTTGGGTGGTATGCCAAACCATATCACTGTCTCAATACAAAATGTAAATAAATAAAAAATAAAATCTTACCAGCCTCAGGCTACACAGATCAGGAAACTGAGGGCAGGGAGGAGTTGCTTACTGGGTCTTCTGGGCCCTGGGTGTGAAGAAAACATGATGCAGTGGCTGGTGTCTGGCCAGCCTGAGTGGGCAAGCTGGAAGAGAAGGAGGAGGAGGGACAGGAGAAGGAGGACAATGGAGGCGGGGAGGGGATGGAGGATGAGGTAGAAGAGAAGATGAGGAGGAGTGGGGAGAGAAGAAAGAAGGTGGGGATATGAGGAAGGAGGAGAGAAATAACAAGAGGAAGAGAAGGCAGGAAGGGAGAGAAGGAGGAGAAAGAGGGGATAGAGGAGGAAAAGGGGCAGAAGGGGGAAGAGGGGGAGGAGGATAGAGGGAGGAGGATGAGGAGGAGGATAGAGGGAGGAGGATGAGGAGGAGGATAGAGGGAGGAGGATG